>NC_135329.1:47604019-47960495 GCF_023851605.1 Tamandua tetradactyla | reverse complement strand
ATGTATATTTCTGTCTTTCATAAGAGTTGGGAAATTTTTGGCCATTATTTCCTCAAACATTCTTTCTATCTCCTTCCCATTCTCCTCTTCTGCAACAGCCATGACATGTATGTTTGTGCTTTTTCTGCTGTTACTGAATCTGTAAAAACCCTGCCCAATTTTTCCATTCTTTTCTCTATTTTTTCTTCTGTAGGAGTTTGAATTGTCCTATCTTCTAGTTTGCTTATTCTTTTGTCTGCCTGTTCAAATATGCCATTTGATGCTTCTAGATTATTTTTAATCTCTTCTATTGTGCCTTCATTCCTATAAGTTTTGTTTCTTTTTATATTTTAAAATTTTCTTTATGTTCACACAGTGCCTTCTTATTATTCTATATTTCTTTAGTCATTTTTCCTTCATCTTCTTGGACTGATTTGGGAAATTTTGTGAACATATTTTATTAGTTGTTCCTAGTTCTGCGTTACCACTGAAGTATTAATTTGTTCTTTGGGCCATATCTTCCTGTTTCTTAATATGGCTTGTAATTTTTTGCTGATTATCTTGATGAGTTTACTCTGAAGGTCAGTTTCTCTATTTTGCCTAGGGTATTATCATTGATTGATATTGTGTTAAGGCTGTTGACACTTGGTTTAACTTATTCTAGAATAGTCTGTGTTTTCTGAGCAGACATTTTTCAACTCTTCATCATCTGATTCTTTCCCTGGATATATAGTATAATTTTTATTTGTGCAATTGTTTCACCCCTAGGATAAAGCTTCCTTTCTTCTGTTCCTTCTCCAGAAATTGATCTGTCCTGTTTTGGTTTGCTTCTATAGTTTTTTTTTTTTCTTTTTCTGTACTCCTTTTGTTGTCCCTTGCTGCTTTTGCCTGGAGTGCAAATTCTGGGAGAAGAGTCACCCCACAGAGCACTTTCCCAAGTTAGTATTTCCCAGCTGAAACAAGACCTGGAATCCATAGAGGGGAGGTAGCCTTTCTCCAGATTGCCCTGGGGAGATGATCAGGAAAGATGCCCAAAGCCTTTTTGACTACTTTTAAAGCTGTGCTTTCCTGGCTGGCTCAGCATGCGGTAAGCTTCAGGAAAGTTTTCCCCACTCTGCTAAAGAGGCATTGTATTGTAAATCTCCACACCCTGCCCCTGTTGGAAGTGGAGTTGAAACAGTGGCTGCCGCTGCTATTGCTTTTTTATGGGGCAGGTGGAAACAGTAGCTCAGAGCTGGGTCACAGTGATCTGAATTCAAGAATCAAAAGCTGTGATCAGTTCTTGGCCATGCTTTACCAGTGTTGTTGAGGAAAAGGATTTTTTCTTAACTCTTTTATTGTATAGTATAATATGTATCCAAAACAAACAAATAAAAGAGAATAGTTTTCAAAGCACTCTTCAACAAGAAGTTATAGGACAGATCCCAGAGTTTATCATGGGATACCATATGATCCTCTCAGATTTTTCCTTCTAGCTGCTCCAGAATATAGGCGGGCTAGAAGGCTTAAATAGTTTTTTTTATCATCACAACTGACTTTTTTTCCTTTTTTTTGGTGAAAAATAACATATATACAAAAAAGCAATAAATTTCAAAGCACAACACCACAATTAGTTGTAGAACATATTTCAGAGCTTGACATGGGCTACTATTCCACAATTTTAGGTTTTTACTTCTAGCTCTAAGATACTGGAGATGAAAAGAGATACCAGTGTAATGATTTACCATTCATATTCATTTGTTAAATCCTATCTTCACTGTATAACTCCACCAGCACCTTTGATCTTTCCATCCCTCTCTTTAGGGGTGTTTGGGCTAATTCTAATTTTTTCATATTGGAACGGTCTGTCACTAACTGGGTCCCTACTTGCCATGATGGGGAATGAATTTAAGGGAGGAGGAGAGTAGATATAAGCAAACCAGTAAAGAAGATATTCTAGTAGTCTAGCCAAGGATTTGGCAATCTATGTATGGTCTGTGGGCCAAATTCAGTGTGTTATCTGTTTTTTCAAATAAAGTTTTAATGAAACATAGCCTCATTCATTTGTTTACATGCCATCTATAAATGCTTTTGTGCTATAATGGTAGAGCTGAATATTGTGATAGAGACAGCATGACCCACAAAACCTGAAATATTTACTATCTGGCCCTTTGCAGAAAATAGTTGCCAAAACCTTGGTCTAGGCATTATTATTTAAGAGGGACCTATGGATTGATGTTAGTCCTTGAATGGTTTGTTATTGGTACATGATGATAAAACTATAGAAGCGGAGAAACGTATATAGCAACTTAAAACAGTATTATGCCTATTGAATCTAATATTTATAAAAAGGGGGGCTTGTTTTGGTATATATTTTTAATTTCATTTTTCTCATAATTATTTTAATTGAATTTTACAAAAGGAGCAGCCCACTAAAGAGATTCAGTAGGATTAAGTTACTAGTATGATATGGAGGATGAAGAGATGGAGAAATTAAACAAAAGAGAAAACCTAAATTTTAAGTCTGGGTGGTTAGTGGGTCATATCACCACTGATAAGAGGTATGGGGGTAGGACATGGTGATGCAGGCAGAAGAAAGATTCGTTGGGTTTTACAAAAGTACAGAAAATGGTGGAGCATGCCAATAGAAGTAAACATGTACAAGTAAAGACTGAGTCTAGGAGAGAAGACAAAATTGGAGAAGTAGATTTGGGAGTAGAATACATATAGGTAGAAACTAATCCAGTTAGATACAGATTCTCCTTCTGAAAGGGGTGAACAAAGATGAACAGAAAACTCATGGTTGAGCTTTGAGAAATGCCCATTTAGGAGCGAGTAAACTTGAAAGTGAGAGAAAAGGAATGCTTAGAAAGGCAGTAAAAGCAGGACCGTGTAGTTTTTCTAGAACTTAGATTTCAAGAAGGACAGATGACAATATGAAATGCACAAGAATTCATAATAGTTAAAAGAAAACTCCGTAGGCATTAAGTTACTGAAAACTTTTGAGAAAAAGAATAAAAAAATACATATTTGTGAAAGTTAGGATGTTTGTAGGTAGGCAGGCAAAGGTATCAGTTGGTATAGGCAATTTATTCAGTAAGCTTCACTGAGAAAGCTGTCCTAGCTCTTTCTTGATATCGTAAATAGGAATACTCTGCCATTCACTTACTCAATAAACATTTATTCAACCTATTAGGAAGTACACTGTATGGTAGGTGAGAGGAATGCCAAAATGAATTTGGTATGAGGGACAGGGTTATAAATAAATAATTATAAAACAGTGTATTATGAATCTGTCTAGCTAGCTAGATACTGCTAACTACGTATGCTATGGATACCCAAGTACGGGAGACACTAATCCAGTCTGGTGGAGCAGGGGGAAGTATCACAGAAGTGAGTCTTGCAAGATGAGTTAGAGTAATGCAGATAGACAAGGTAGGGAAAAAAGATCCCATATATAGGGTACAAAACATATAAAGACATGAAGGTCGAAAAAGGACATGAAGCTACCCTGTTAGTACCTGAAGTTTGTGGAGTTAATGAAGAAATGAACTGGTAAATGAGCAGAGAGCATTCAAGAAGCTGCAAAGATGGGTGTGACTGCAGTATGGAAAGGCTGTGGAGAAACAGCAAGTGAGTTTAGGATGATAGGCAGAGGGACCAGATCCCTAGGGTTTCAGGAAAGGGGGAGGGATGAAAGGATCATTCTTATAGCTGTGTAGAAGAAAGAACTCTAAAGATCAGAATTTAGAAGTGGAATGATTGTTGCCAGGATTATATTGATATGCGTATTTGGACTGAAAAATGAAGTGAGATTTCTACTACGATAAAACATGCCTGATCTGATTGCTTTTAACAGTACCAACTGCTAAGTAGGTCACAAGACAGGCATTTCCTAAAAATGGAATGAGCTTAATCTGCCATAGTATATTTTGATGGAAATATACTTAAAGCACATACGCAACATACAATAGGCTAGGTATTAATTACATCCTTTGTAATAATTTAAATTTATGATGACACATTTTAGACAAGTTAAAAATGTGTCATGGGGTAGCTAGTTTTTCTTATTTTTGGGGGGGATTTATGTAAGCAAAAATGTTTGAAGATCACTAGGCTAGAAGATGAGTGAAACAAGCATGAGGAAAGAAGGGCCTGATATAGCACAGGAGTGGAAGAAATATGACAGTGGAGACAGAATATTTATATTAAATATTTAGGAGCTATCTGAGATGATGTTATGGTAGCTCATGACAAACTCTGAGATCTGTCCTATAACTACTTGTTGAAGAATGCTTTGAAAACTACTGCTTTTTTCTTTCTTTGCTTTGTGCATATATTATACAGTAAACATTTTAAAATATATATTTAGGAGCTAAAATTTCCAGGTTTATGTCTAGGGTAAATGGGTGCTATCATTATTTAATATTGAGAATACAGGAAATGCAGGAGGTTAGGGTAATGAGGTACTAGTGAGAAATATAATATGAACTGATACTTACTGAATACTGTTGTTACTGTCATCCATACTTAAAAAAAATACTATCTAATGCTCACCACATGCTACCTGGCCCCATGTTGTAGAAATCGTAAACAGCAAAGTATGAAAAAGAAAAAGTCAACTGTGATCTATGATATATCCATTGTGAATGTTCTGGTATGTATTCTTTTTTTTAAAAAAATACAAATAAAAGTTTATTGTACAAAATTAAGGCCTTTGTATTCCACACCTCATTAAGGCTAAAGAAAGACTGGATAATTTTTAAGACCGCCCCAAAAAGTTTCCTTTCATTATGTCCTATCCTCAATTATTAAAAATGGCCTGACTAGGTGGTACAATGGTGGCTCAGAGGCAGAATTCTTGCCTGCCATGCTGGAGACCTGGGTTCAATTCCCAGAGCCTGACCACGTTAAAAAAAAAAAGGCTGACCATCAAAACAAACATGATAGATAACACAAAGTTTTTTTAAAGAAGACGGTCCCAAATCTTATTTCTTGGCATAGGTGATCTTCATGGTGTGGGATGGTATGATCTGAAATCCTTGTAATGCATCCCTGGCAGCACCATCCTGCCCATCATTTTTAAATTCAACAAAAGCAATGTCAAATCTTTCAGGTACCAAATGGACTGCCTTAAAACCAGGGAACAGATTAAACAGCATGAATAACATCATCTTGTTAGTCTCTTCTGATAAGTTATTAAGGAATAAAATATAGTTTGGAGGATAATCAGGAACCTGAGGACTTGGTGTTGTATTTCCTTGGGTGTTAGCTGAATTTGGTGTTCCCAGACCAGGTCTTTTGTTTGCAGTTGCAGTCTGTTTCACAGTTTTGGCTTTTTTCTTTTCTTTGTCAGCAAACATGCCACACATTTTAGATATTATATTAGAATCTGTTTTTGTATACTGGATTTGTATTGGTTTACCATAAAATTGTAACTGTCTCAAGGCATTTGAGGACATGCCCAGTTCTTCAAATATAATGAAGCCCTGCCCCCCACCCCTCATCTTTAGTCTTCAGAGCTACAATATCTACTACATGGCCAAACTGAGAAAACAGGGTATACAGGGATCTCTTCATTTCTTCTTCTTCTTTTTTTGGGGGGCTTGGCCTATTTTCTTGGGAGTCCCCAGTGGTTGAGAGGGTAACTGGGGTTGCCCAGATGGGAAAGTTTAATGGTTCTACTTTTTTTTCCATTGGACCCTCAAGGGACTCTACCAGTATTTAAAAATTAAAAAAAAAAAATGACAAAGAAACACAAACATTCTTAACATATGATCATTTCGTTCTACATATATAATCAGTAATTCACAGTATCATCACATAGTTGCATATTCATCATCACGATCATTTCTTAGAAGATTTGCATCAATTCAAAAAAAGAAATAAAAAGACAACAGAAAAAAAATTCATGCATACCATACCCTTTACCCCTCCCTCTTTTTTAAAAAGTTATTTATTTTTTATTTATGACACACAACCACATACAAACACATTCTTATCATACGATCATTCCGTTCTTGTTATATAATCAATAACTCACTATCGTCACATAGTTGTATATTCATCATCATGATCATTTCCTAGAACATCTGAATCAATTCAGAAAAAGCAATAAAAAGAAGACAGAAAAAAATTCATACATACCATACTCCTTACCCCTCTCCTTCACCGAGCACCAGCATCTCAATTTACTAAATTTGTTTAAACATTTGTTTCCTCTATTATTTATTTATTTTTAATCCATATGTTTTACTTGTCCATCTGATAAGGTAGACAAAAGGAGCATCAGATACAAGGCTTTCACAACCACATAGTCCCACTGCAAAAGCCATATCATCATACAATTATCTTCAAGAAACATGGCCACCGGAGCACAGCTTCACATTTTCAGGCAGTTCCCTCCAGTCTCTCCATTATGACTTGACTAACAAGGTGATACCTACTTAATGCGTAAGAATAACCTCCAGGATAACCTCTCGACTCTGTTTGGAATCTCTCAGTCACTGACTTTGTCTCATTTCGCTCTTCCCCCTTTTGGTTGAGAAGGTTTTCTCAATTCCTTGATGCTGAGTTCCAGCTCATTCTAGGATTTCTGTCCCACGTTGCCAGGAAGGTCGACACCCCTGGGAGTCCCCATTTCTTCTTTTTTAATTGTCATACATACTGTTGCTATAAATTGTATGACTGGGTCTGATATCCATGTTTTCATTTAAGTTGTCCAAATAACCTGAGGCCTGCACGGTATCTGGTAGTTATTCTTGCAATTGGGTGTATGGTCCGGGAATTGAACCTGGGTCTCCGGCATGAAAGGTGAGAATTCTACCACTGGACCATCCGTGCACCCTATTTATTCTTTTTGTTAAATACAAACTGCTTTGTATACATTTTTTCCATTCAAAACTTTCCCATAACCTCAGATGTTTTCTTAGGACATAAATTTTTAGCATTCAATACTACACATAATTTGTTTATAATTTTCTACAGTTGAGTATGTGAATATAGGCCAGTTTTTCAAAATATATAAAACTGATCACAAACTGAACACTATTTAACAAGAACTACATATACTACTGAACTGATCAAATAATATTCTATCTTTGATCAAAGGTTTCAAAAAGGACTTTGGGAAACTAAGATAATGTGAGATCACTCCTTTACCACTCCAGTGTCTAGCTGTCCTAGGATAAAAGAATGCAAGATCAGGTTCTAAGGATTCAAGTTTTGACCACCACAAATAGACTCAGTATAAAAAGCAACAAAAAATTGAACAGTTCTAGATAAAGAGAGAGGGCATATATTGGTTAGATAAAGTACAGTATTAATTTTTGTGAATATAGATTTTTATTTAGAAAAATACAAATAAAAACTGTTAACCATAATTATTAAATTCTACCAGTATCCTGGAGTTACCTCCTGAGCACTAAAAGCACTAAACTGTTTTCTTCTTGGTCAGACCTTGAAGGCAGATATATGTGATTTATTTTTTTGTATAACTCTCAAAGATGAATACGGATTTCTGCAAACAACAAGTGGTTAATCAGTGTTTGGTAAAGGTGTTGTAATAAATTTCCCTTATTTTTATTATTGTACAACTTCTTATTTGTATCAAACATTTACAGCTCAGTCAGATTTTCCTACTTTTGCTTAAAAGCCGTCCTTAATTTTCATCAAAGTTCTCAGTGTAGAGACCAGGTCTAAAATTAAAAATGCCACAGTAGCATTTTTAGTAGCATTTTTAGCATTCAATACTACACATTGAATGTGTAAAAATTATCCAAAGTAGCTTATCTGAGACCAAAGGAAGAAATTTTTATTATGTCCAGAACGTAAATTTTTTGTAGTACATAATCTAACTCAACCTGTCTGGATAGATCATTTAAACAATCCTACACAGGGAGCCCAGAATAAGATGAGGGCCTTTAATCCTGTATAGCTTAATGTAATGCCTGGATACATCCCAGAGTACAAAAAGAAGAGAATCAAAAAGTATTGATAAAGTCCATTGAGGGAGGGGAGAAAAATTGTGGAACTATTAAACTTTACCACCAGGGAAACCCCAGATACTGAGCCAAACATTAGGGACACCCAAAGCAATAGACCAAGCCCTTGATCTTGAGGCTTGCTCTTGTGAAGCTTATGTATGTAGTGGAGAAGCTTAGGCTACCTATAGGTATGGCTAAGAGTCACTTCCAGACGACCTCTTCTATTGCTCAGATGTGGCCTCTCTCCCTCGGAACCCAACTCTGCAAATGAAACCATTCCCCTCCCCCACCGACATGTGACATGACATCCAGGGATGAAAGTCTCCCTGGTGGTGTGGCAGATGACTCCCAGGGATGAGCCTGGCCCTGGCACCATGGGATCAACAATTCCATTCTGACAAAAAGGGGGAAAAGAAGTGTAACTAATAAAGTATCAGCAGCTGAGAGAATTCAAATAGACTAGAGAGGTATTCTACTTTGCTAGCTGCCAGAATGCAATATACCAGAAACAGAATGGCTTTTAAAATGGGGAATTTAATGAGTTGCTAGTTTATAGTTCTAAGGCCAAGAAAATGTCCCAATTAAAGCAAGTCTATAGAAATGTCCAATCAAAGGTATCCATCCAGGGAAAGACATCTTGGTTCAAGAAGGCCGATGGAGTTCTGGGTTTCTCTTTCAAGCAAGAAGGCACATGGCAAACACAGACACAGTTTCTCTCTCATCTGGAAAGGCACATGGCAAACACGATCAGGGCTTTTCTCTCAGTTGGAAGGGCACATGGCAAACACGTCATCATCTGCTAGCTTCTTCTCCTGGCTTCCAGTTTCATGAAGCTCCCTGGGAGGCATTTTCCTTCTTCATCTCCAAAGGTCGCTGGCTCATGGACTCTGTGCTTCGTGGTGCTGCAGCATTCTATGCTCTCTCTGAATCTCCTATTCTCCAAAATGTTTCTTCTTTTACAGGACTCCAGAAACTTATCAAGACCCACCCAAATGGTGGAGACATGCCATCACTTAATCCAGTTTAACAACCACTCTTGATTAAATCACATATCCAGGGAGATGATCTGATTACAGTTTCAAACATACAGTACTGAATAGGGATTATACTGCCTTTATGAAATGGGATTTAGATTAAAACATGGCTTTTCTAGGGGGCATACATCCTTTCAAACCAGCACAAGAGGCTACTCTGGAGGTCACTCTTACGCATGCTTCAATTAGACATTGCTACCAATCATAACTTGCCAAATCCCAAACAAAACCATTCCAGCCAATCCTAAAGAATACCTAGGGCATTATATAAGATTCTACAAAGTTTCCATGCACGAGGATAACGCTCTAAAACCTACAACCTCTAGATGGGTCCCTGGACCCATCTATTTTACAGACACCAAATGAATTAAAACCTGTGTGGGTATAAAATACTTAACTGAGAAAATCTGGTCATGGGTACTTAGATATTTTTGAAACAAATAAATATTACACAGTAAAGACTCCTGTCTTATTTTATATCCACTATATAATACTCATCACTAATAAAACATCTAAATGTGTACTAAAATTATTTGCAAGTACTTTGCGAATGTGAAATGTTTCATAAGTAACTAAAATAGCAAAATATAGTATATAAAATGTCTTCAGCTCATGCTATGAGATCATATACAAAGTTGTTTTCTATAGCGCAAACTAGATCACTACTACTACTAAAAATGAAGCAAAAATCTATGATTTTAATTATTCATTTTTTCAGTAAATATAAATCTTTTTAAAAAGTGGCTTCTTTCCTAACTGAAAATAGAAAGCAGAAAATGTTTATGCTCCTATTATGGTTTTTCACAATATAATTCCCCCCCAGGTGAGTGAATATAAAACATTTACTCAGATAATTGTTATTATTGACTAAGTATGCATTTATTAGGCTAAATAATTTTGTGATGAATATTGATTAGTCTATAAATGAAATATACTTGTATTTTAAAAACTTACACTAATTTGATACCAATTTTCTAGGAACCAGAACTCTATAATCCCGTGAGATAATTAACAGCACAAAATATTATCTGGCAGGAGTCTAGGGGGCCTCCATTTCATTTTCATTTTACAGAGGAAGAAATGTAGTCCATGCAGTCTCCAAACTTTCTGAAGACTGAGGTATGTGCTTCTGGCTCAGTATTCTGCTTCATTAGCATTCCTGTATCAGTTCTACACTACTCCTATTCTTTTTTTGACCTCAATTCTGTGTCTGGGGACCAAGGTGATTGTAAACATTCTTAGCTCTTAATACTACTGCTTTAGCATGGAAGGAGTCACTATTTCACTTATATTTTTCTCCTAGCACAAACTTCCAAATGAGAAGGACATGGTCATTTTCCTGGCCATACAAATGTCAAATATGCATGTGTGTAAGGGTTAATTTCACCAGCTTTTGAAGATCGCAACCTTTCATCTTTTAATGTGTTTTTTTTTCCTCTTTATAATTTACCTCCACCGCTTCAGGTAGCCTTAGTTGGTGTATCAGTTTCCTAGGGCTGCTGTAACAAAGTACAAGTTGAGTGGCTTAAAACAACAGAAATGTATTCTTCACAGTTCTGGAGACTAGAAGTCTGAAATCAAGGTATCTACAGGGCCATGCTCTCTCTGAAGACTCTAGGCTTTGAAGAATCCTTCCTTACCTCTTCCTGATCCTGGTGGTTGCTGGCAATCTTTGTTATTCCTTGGTTATAGCAGCATCATTCCAATCTCTGTTTCCATCTTTCACATAGCCTTCTTCCTTCTGAGTGTCTATGTCTCCAAATCTCCCCCTTCTTATAAAGACCCCAGTCATTGGATTTAGGACCTATCTTTTTTTCTTTTTTTGGTAAATATAAAATTTATAAAAGTGTATCACGTGACCATGGGAACATAGAGTCCAAAATCTGTAGGGCAGGCTGTGAAGCTGACGATTCCAATGGAGGGTCTGGACGAAGTCCACGAAGCAGGAAGAGAGCTTGTCTCTTCTGAATGCTCCTTAACAGGCTTCCAGTGATTAGGTTAAGCATCACTCATTAAAGAAGACACTCCCCTTGGCTGATTACAAATGGAATCAGCTGTGGATTCAGCCGACGTGATCATGATTTAATTCTATGAAATGTCCTCATAGCAACAGACAGGCCAGAACTTGCCCAACCAGATAAACAGGTACCACCACTTGGCCAAGTTGACACATGAACCCGACCATGACAGAACCCAGCTGGAGGTTGGGAGTTTTTGGAAAGGAATCATCGTGCATGGAACCTTTGTAGAATCTCAGATAGAGCTCAGGTGTTCTTTAGGGTTGGCAGAAATGGTCTTGGTAATTCTCTAAGACATCTTTGTACAAATATCTGGGCAGGACCCATGAATAGAACAAATAGGAATTCACATTTGTTCTAAGAAAAATCTATCATTTCTTTCCTGAGTTCCCTGAAGCCATAAGTCATGACCTTTATAATCAGGAGAAGCCATCAGTCCTTCTGGGGTGCCATCTGGAGGACTATCAATTTCTGCAAAGCAGTCCTCATTGAAGTTCTCTGATTGGAAAATGTACAATAGCTTTTTAACTTCTCCTCTGATTGCCTCTGTAGTCTGTGGGATCTAGACCTACATCTGAGTTCTAAAGGCTCCTAACCTGAATCAACATAACCAAGGGAGCCTCCTTAGAGAGTCTACCATGCCCAACAATTCCACAAACTCACATGAGAATGCCATTCCTTGAATTATCGACTTAAAACACTGTTAGGACCTATCCTTAATCCAGTTTGACCTCATCTTAACTTGATAATATCTGCAAAGCTGCTATTTCCAAATTGGGTCACATTCATAAGTACCTAGGGTTAGGACTTCAACTAGTGTTTTTTTGGAGACGCAATTCAACCCATAATACTTGGAAGTTAAGTAGGAGGTATGAGGGAAGAAATGGAGGAAACCAGGTTGAGGTCAAAATGAATCACCCAATACAGTATTCTAATACTTGGTACTAATCTCTTACAGAACAATGACATACACCTTAGCAACCTGTGAGAGCCAGTTCTTATGACCATGTATTTCCTATTATTTGAAATTATGACTTATTTTCTCAGTATATTTTTTTGCTATTTTTATCTCATTGTTTTCTATCCTCCTGCTGGTCCTCCTTCATTTTTTTTTGGCGGGGGCGGAGGAGGGGGGCATGGTCCTGGAATTGAACCCTCTTCCATTTTTTTTTTAATGTTAACTAATGTGAGTTCTTTATTCTTTCTAAATGTGAGGCATTGGAAAGTAAAATGAGTAATAACTATAAAATTACTAACATGACACTGAAAATCTAAAGAGAATGCAGCCAGAAACTCCACAATAAACTTAGATTACTATAAAGAATATTCCACATAAAACCTCCACTGTTCTTTGACTCAGGGAGGCACTCTTTTTAGGAGTAAATATTGAGGTTATTTCATTTTCCACTAAACCATCTCAAGAAATACTCCAATTGGAAAAGCAACCAAATGTGAAAAGTTATCCAAGAGAAAAAATAAACAGAATTTACACTAACGTAAAAAGTAAAAATTTTCCCTCAGATAATTTCTTTGTTCTCTAGTCCCTTTAAGAAACCAATAAAAAATCTTACCTTGACGGATTTTTGTTTGGCTTTGACAAGTAACACAACTTTTGTGAACTGAAAGTAAAAGTTTGCTTTAATTTTGCTTATTGGTCCTATACCATCTATCAACCTATAAATTTACTTCCCTTTACAAATATAAATGGTTTGTACAATTATTATCAGTTAAGTATTTTTCCAACCTCTGGGATTAAATCCTAATCCTGTATTTTAGTTTCATGTATTAATCTGCATAATATGCACATCTTAATATTTAAGGAAGATGGTAAACTTTCCTTCAGGTCTTTTAAGTGGGGCAAACACTTCACAAAACTTACTGATGCTTCTTTCTGAGGATGAGGTAACAAGAACTTGGGCAAATGAAAAGTAAAGCCTGCATGGGCACTGGAGATGAGGCCTAAGGTGCTCTGATTTGTTCTCTGCCATTCTTTTAGGCCACAATGGAAAACTGGAACTATTAGAAAGCCTGAAAACATGTTCCAAACCCACATTCTATAGCATTTTAGTAGGTGTCTTTAAAGCATTTTAAGAAAAACTACTAATTGCCCACCTACCCTTTCACAACAGCTCCAAAGAAAAGGCTCTGCTTTTTTCAATTCCATCTTGTTAACGTTTATACTTTTTATTAACCAGGGTGAAGCGCTTTAGACAGTTTAAACAGTGCAAACTGCATTTTTTTCCCTCTCAAAGCAGGTTCTTCATGTAGACATTTTCATCTTTATTACCAAGGTTTCCCCTTTCTGCATCTTGTTCTGAACGATGAACAAAGCCTGGGTGGTATGTTTCAGAAGATAAACTGCAGCATGAAGACCCCTATATTCACCCAGACAGTATGCACCTTTCGCCATATATGCCCCATTCCAGATAATGCCTTGGCAAAGCATTTCTTGTCCTGAGTAACAAGTACAGCTCGACCTGTCCCAGGTCTACAGACGTGGCTCATTTCCCATAGGCATGCTGAATATAGGTTCCAATTTCTCTTCTAGGAGCCCATCCTTTTTCCAAATGGCATATCTGTTACAATAATAGCCACCAAGCCAGTTCTCAATAGTAGATTGCAGATATTCCATTGGATAACATCTATAGGCAACCCCCAGGATGGTTTATTTTCTTTAACTTGGTTCTTGGTCAATAAAGATGAGATGTTATTTGCTGCTCTGTTCACAGTCAATAGATTATTATCACCAGCAATATGGTAACAGACCATTCAGTTGCCCCCTCTGTTGATATTGCCCCTGTTCTATTATATTAGAAGGTTGAGGAGCATAGAGCCTGAGCATCCCATGGGCAAGAGTAGATCTAAGAGTTGTAGGTCCAAAAGGTGTGATATTTCTTCGGTGGAGACTCTCTTCTAAGTCCACAACAATTGCATTATCAGGGATATTCAAAAGAACCTCCACATCAAAGTCGGTCATGTCAGCCTTTCACTTAAAATAATCTTGAACAGCACCCTCAAAATCTCTTGCAGCCTCATTTGAGGTAAAGCAATGTTTCTCTCCTGCCCTGCTGCATGTGACTCTAAACTTCAGCACTTGAGGCTCAGTTTCTCTTGAACTTCCATCAGTCTCATCTTTGGAAGATGCCAAATCGTCATCTACTAATGTTGACATTTCCTCTCTGATGGCTGGATTTTCACAATAGTCTAAAATATGTGCATCTAAGGAGCTGTTAGTGGATTCTTTAACATCTCTCTCATCTATTTTGTCTCCTTGTCCACTATCAATCTTCCTTTTATTTGAATTACAATTTACTTATGCTTCTTTTTTTTTTTTCTTCTTGAAACTGGTGTTGATTTTCCATACTTTCAAAGGATCTGACCATGGAAGCTTCCCAGCCAAGTCTTCGAAATCCTTTAGAATTTTTTCCTTTGTTTCTTTGAACTGGTAATCTTTAAATTCTTTAACAACCACAAATAAGTTATCAACTGATCTCAGATAATGGACCTGAGTCAGACTTTCCACTGAAATGTAAAAATATATCTTGCCCTGGTCTTTGCTGATTTTGCATGATGATCCCAATTTCTCTCTCACTTCATCTGCAGCTGTTTGCTCAAAACCAGCAGGTATGGTGGCTCCAATGGTGGATTGGAGATGCTCAGACTCACTTCTGAGGCCACATTCTGCCACCTGTAGAGACTGCTGGTTCACAGTAAGGTTCACATCCAAGAGCTGGTTAGTGGCTTCTTGAATGTCTGACATGTTGGCAGTGCCTCCAAGATTCCTAATATAGTCTCTTTAAATAGTCGTGAATATATCTCCATCTTCTAAATAAGGCAGTGGAAGCCTTGTAAAAGTAGGTACACCGCTCGAGGTCACGGAGCCAATTGGTGGCGCAGGCTCCCCACTGAGGGGAAAATGGAGACGAGTACCTCGGAAGAGGATAAATAAAGACCCTGTAGATGCAGTGAGAAAAGCTCCGACAATCGACCGGACTGGTCCAAACTGGTGCCCACCTGCCATAATATGCTGTGGCCCCTAGCTGGGAAGCAGTCGCAAGGTGAAGGTCTACCCTCCGTGAGCACTGGGATATGCCCCGCTCCCCCTGGCTGAATTAACATTTATTTTTATTGTGAAAAATAACATATGTACAAAAAAGCAATAAATTTCCAAGTACATTTTCAACAAGCAGTTATACAACAGATTGTAAAGTTTAGTATGGGTTACAGTTTCACGATTTTTCATTATTTCTTTAGCTGCTCCAAGACACTTCTTTGGCAGATCTTTCCTTTCTGAGAATCCTCACCTGCTCTCTAGAGAGTGCTCAGCTCCACTCCCAGGTATTGCTAACCCCGACGCCAGGAATCCTACTCCATATATATATTTTTTTTGCATGGGCAGGCACCGGGAATCGAACCCGGGTCCTCTGGCATGACAGGCAAACATTCTTGCCTGCTGAGCCACTGTGGCCGGCCCGTCTACTCTATTTTTAATAATAGATCTCAGAAATGTGTGGTGAAGAAATTATTTTTAAAATTAAAATTTAAGGTGTGCCATGTAGGACCTAAGCTCTGTGGAGGAAATCTTATGAAAGCTTCATAATTACTGTATGATATACATAATTCTGATAATGAAGCTGGTTTGATATGAGAAAAAATATCTAAATTTAAATAAATACATTTTTAAACCAGGAAATAAGAAATAGATTTGAAAAAGTGAACACAGGCATTCTACAAATTTCAAAGGATGAGAAAAATGTTCCCCAAAAATGACTCAAGTAACTAATAGTATGTATATAACTTTTCCCCATCTAAGACTCGAAGGAAATCATTAACTCCACACATGATACTATTAAAGTGATTAAAATGTCCTTCTCCACTAGCTATGGCATTCATTCCTCTGTAAATTAATCTTAGTACATTCAGATATTACTTAGGTAAATACATTTAGTAACTCTTCCTAGCCTCAAAGATGAAAGAAATTATTTCAGGACATAATTAAAATACCAGGGAAAAGTAATCATCTTTTCAAAAATATACTTCCGACCTTAAAAGGGCCCCCTTGTTAGGACTATTAATAAAATCTCTAATGGCCTCAAGTAGTTTTAATGTATGAAAAAGAAATCAAACCATTGTATATATGTTTACTAATACTACAATTAAAAAAAGGGTAAAAAGTTAACCTGTAGAATAAACTAACTGTAATTATTATATAGAGCTTTGTGTTCAATTTTTAAACTTATTGTTATAAAATATAGTCATACTTCTAATACAGCCTACTATTTCTGATTATTTATTACAGCAGTTTTCTCAAGGCCAAATAATGTGAATGACAACAACAATCCTTTCAACAATGGGATGCTCTATTCATTTTATAAGTTTCAAGTGGGCTATGTAAACAGTCACCTTTTTGGACCTAAAATTTAATTAGAAAATTATAATGCATATATAGATTTTTATAAAAATTACAGTTTTGCCCCTATTTTAAAAGCACAGTATCCCCATCTCTTTCTTTTACAAAGCCTGTCTATCATAGGGACAAGAATACATCAGTAAGAGAAACTTAATGAATTTTTTGTTAAGAAGCATTTGATTGATTGAAATGTACTAAAAATTAAACTTTAGTTGCACTGTGTATAAAACATGTGAATCACCTAAGCAAGTGATTCTTAACCTTTGTGAGGGCTCGTTCTTCTGAGAAGATGGTATAGATTGTTGAGAAAAAGACAATTTGGGAGCATACAATTTCAAGTGGTTCACCAGAAACATCTATGTCCCCCAGGTTAAAATGCCTGCAGTTCAGATAAATTTCTACTTTTATTTCAGGATATTGTCTCTGCCTGGGTTTTTACATTTCCTCATGGTTAATGAATAAAGAAATACTTTTGTGTGCATTTTGGCTACCTTATTAACAATGTTTCCATCATTTGAAGAGACTGAAGTAGAAGAGTTGAAGAGGGAACAGTTGCTGGGATTGGTTTGGTTTAGTGGACTGTGCAAGGGTATAGTTAGTCCTTCAAGAAGTGAACAGTTGGGAGACTACATCTCCAAAGCAAAAAAGGCCTGAGAGATATTATGCTGGTATCTAACATATTATGCTGGGAACTAGGGTTTAGAGAACTGTTATTCCAGATCTGGTGCAACTACTCTTCCTGGGAGAAAAGGGAAACCACATTTCACTGCCTTGGGTCAAATGTGTAGCCTCATATTTTTGGTTCAGTCTGAAGATACTAGATTAGCTCTAACCATTGAATTATAATAAATTTATAACTCTTGAATGTGTACTTATTAAAAAATGGGATAGTACTTCTAAATCTGAGTAAATGCCATAAATGGTTAAGAAGGTAGGAACCATGTCTTACCAATATTTATTGCTTGGGACACAAGACGTTTAATATATGTTTGCTGAATAAATAAATAAAATGGAAGAAATGCAACTTAGTTCAAGTGCTAGTTTCACTGGATATCAAATACCTTCTTGAGTGATTTCCTTTACAGGCAAACTTTATTCTTGGATACAACACAGTTCCTAGAGACTGTATTGCAAAGCATAATCCTGACAGCACATGAATTCAACGGTTCAAAAATATTAAGTCATATGGTGGAAAGTAGTTAATGAGCACCTAATGCCACCAGAAGTATAGGTCTTCAGTGGGTTGTGCAGACTCAACAAGAATGAAATACAGGGCAGAGGAAACCTAGGTTATCTGGGTAGTTGCCTTAACACTACTCCTTTACCCTGATAGCTCTTGGTTTTCTTTTTGCAAAGTAAGATAGGACTATGTTGGACTATACTAGTTTCACAAATTTACTTTAAATAGAAAACCCTTCCCCTACTCTCACTACCCCAAAAAAGAAATCTTGAGAGAGACTGCAGTACATAAAATAGACATAGCTGAAATGCTTTGCATGAAATTGGCCTTTCTAGTTCACCTCCCTTGGTCCAATCCCCATAGGTGCCTCCTAGGTACCATAGGGTTCTCTGAAACACAGTTTAAAAATATGCTGGATTAGATTTCACTATGCTTTCTACTATAACATTCTACAACTCTACAATTTTATTAGTGGTAACATGCAAAGTGACAAAAAAAAAGTAAAGACTTAGTTGTATTTTATATGGGCTGAACTAACATACATTTTTAGACAAAGGCCAAAAGAACAACAGTTTAATTGAAGCTAACAGTAATTCTTATCCTCTAATGGGCTTTCATGACTGCTAAATAGACATTTAACTCATTTCTGGTTGATTATCATGTTTTGAACAGAAATTATACCAAACATTTTTCTCAAATGCTTAGCCTCACTTCCGTTCTTTTAGCAGATAACCTGAATATGTTCTTTGCAGAGCATACAAATACCACTGATGCAAGCTCTTTTTTTTTTTTTTTTCGTTTCTTTTTTTTTTTTTTCTTTTTTAATTTTTTTTATTAACGGAAAGAAAAAAAAAAGAAATTAACACAACATTTAGAAATCATACCGTTCTACCTATGCACTCAGTAATTCTTTTTTTTTTAATTTTTTTTATTAATCAAAAAAAAGAAAAGAAATTAACACAACATTTAGAAATCATTCCATTCTACAAATGCACTCAGTAATTCTTAGTATCATCACATAGATGTATGATCATCATTTCTTAGTACATTTGCATCGATTTAGGAAAAGAACTAGCAAAACAGCAGAAAAAGATATAGAATGTTAATATAGAGAAGAGAATTAAAATAATAATACTAATAATATATATATATATAAAAGGGAAAAAGAAAAAAAACAAAAACAAAAGATACAAACACACAAACAAACAAACAAAAAACCATATTTCAGGTGCAGCTTCATTCAGTGTTCCAACATAGTTACATTACACTTAGGTATTATTGTGCTGTCCATTTTTGAGTTTTTGTATCTAGTCCTGTTGCACAGTCTGTATCCCTTCAGCTCCAATTACCCATTATCTTACCCTGTTTCTAACTCCTGCTGGTCTCTGTTACCAATGATATATTCCAAACTGATTCTCGAATGTCGGTTCACATCAGTGGGACCATACAGTATTTGTCCTTTAGTTTTGGGCTAGACTCACTCAGCATAATGTTCTCTAGGTCCATCCATGTTATTACATGCTTCATAAGTTTAGTCTGTCTTAAAGCTGCATAATATTCCATCGTAGGTATACGCCACAGTTTGTTTAGCCACTCGTCTGTTGATGGACATTTTGGCTGTTTCCATCTCTTTGCAATTGTAGATAATGCTGCTATAAACACTGGTGTGCAAATGTCCGTCTGTGTCTTTGCCCTTAAGTCCTTTGAGTAGATACCTAGCAGTGGTATTGCTGGGTCGTAATCCATTCTGCCAGTCTATGTCTTTGATTGGGAAATTCAGACCATTAACTTTTAGTGTTATTACTGTTTGGATAATATTTTCCTCTACCATTTTGGCTTTTGTATTATATATATCATATCTGATTTTCCTTCTTTCTACACTTTACTCCATACCTCTCTCTTCTGTCTTTTCGTATCTGACTCTAGTACTCCCTTTAGTATTTCTTGCAGAGCTGGTCTCTTGGTCACAAATTCTCTCAGTGACTTTTTGTCTATAAATGTTTTAATTTCTCCTTCATTTTTGAAGGACAATTTTGCTGGATATAGGAGTCTTGGTTGGCAGTTTTTCTCTTTTAGTAATTTAAATATATCATCCCACTGTCTTCTAACTTCCATGTTTTCTGCTGAGAAATCTACACATAGTCTTATTGGGTTTCCCTTGTATGTGACAGATTGTTTTTCTCTTGCTGCTTTCAAGATCCTCTCTTTCTCTTTGACCTCTGACATTCTAACTAGTAAGTGTCTTGGAGAACGCCTATTTGGGTCTATTCTCTTTGGGGTGCGCTGCACTTCTTGGATCTGCAAATTTAGGTCTTTCATAAGAGTTGGGAAATTTTCAGTGATAATTTCTTCCATTAGTTTTTCTCCTCCTTTTCCCTTCTCTTCTCCTTCTGGGACACCCACAACACGTATATTTGTGCGCTTCATATTGTCATTCAGTTCCCTGATCCCCTGCTCAAGTTTTTCCATTCTTTTCCCTATAGTTTCTGTTTCTTTTTGGAATTCAGATGTTCCATCCTCCAGTTCACTAATTGTAGCTTCTGTCTCTTTAGATCTACCATTGTAGGTATCCATTGGTTTTTCCATTTTTTCTTCTTTGTCCTTCACTCCCATAAGTTCTGTGATTTGTTTTTTCAGATTTTCTATTTCTTCTTTTTGTTCAGCCCATGTCTTCTTCATGTCCTCCCTCAATTTATTGATTTGGTTTTTGAAGAATTTTTCCATTTCTGTTCGTATATTCAGCATTAGTTGTCTCAGCTCCTGTATCTCATTTGAACTATTGGTTTGTTCCTTTGACTGTGCCATATCTTCAATTTTCCGAGCGTCATCCATTATTTTCTGCTGGTGTCTGGGCATTTGATCAGATTTCCCTGGGTGTGGGACCCAGCTGGTTGAAAGGTTTTTCTGTGAAATCTCTGGGCTCTGTTTTTCTTTTCCTGCCCAGTAGGTGGCGCTTGTGGCGCTCGTCTGTCTGCACGGCAGTCGGCCCGGGAAACCGCGCGTGGAGGCGGGGGTCGCTGGCTGCCTCGGCTTGGGAGAGTGCCGGTCCTAATTGCCCAGCTGGCCCGAAACGCCAAGCGTGATGGGAGGGCCCCGCTATCCAATGTTCCCAGTCAGACCGGGGAGCCACGTGCGTGGAGGGGACCCCAGTCGCCAGCCGCCCCGGCCGGGAAAACGCGCGCCCCTTGGGTATCTCACCGCAGCAGATTCTCCCTGCCCGTTCAGCTGTTCCAGAATGGGGTACGCTGTCTTTTTGGTCTCTGTTGTGACTCCGGGAGCTGTTTCGTGTTGTTTCTGTTTCTTTAGTTGCTTTTCTGGAGGAGGAACTAAGACCTGCGCGTCTTACTAAGCCGCCATCTTCTCCCTGATGCAAGCTCTTTTGATTTTCCTCTTCTTTACTTCAAAATGTCTTTCAGTTTCTCTCTAATCCTTTCCTTTTCTCTTATGATAAAGGAAGAAATGTTCCTTGTTTTTCTCTAAATTAATCTCCTATTTGTTGTTTCATTTCTTCTCAACTCTTTTGGGATTTGCTCTATTAATCATTACCACTCTTGCTTACATATTTCACCTATCCTTTTTTTAAGCTCCTTCACATCATAAATATATAGAAGTCTCTTCATTTCTTAAAACCAATACTCTATTTCTTCCTCAAAAGAGTAGTAGGCACATAACTCTTCATTCACTCGTTCCATTATCTTTAATTATTTATTTTTAAATTTTGAACACCTACTATGTGTCAGGTACTGTGCTAGGCCCTAGAGTTTAATAGCAAATAAGAAAGATGTAGTTTCTACACGCATGATATTTATTAAAGCAGTTTGATTTCTGTATCCTGGCTTCTACCCCCACTCCAATTTACAGCATTTGTTATTAACATTGGTGACATGCCGTCTTCTTCAATTCATACAAATAATGAAGTCAGGATAAAATCTAAGTTACTAAGGGTGCCTTGCCAATGATCAGAGCTTTCTCAAAAAAAGCTCACAGGTATTGCAAGAGCCAAAAATTTTCAAGGCAAAGGATCAGAGATTTAAAAAAAAGTCAACAATCAAGACTAAAAGAATAAGGGCACAAGAAAACTAACTTCAGAGTAGAAAGGAGAGGGTTTTAATTTTTTCTTTCCTTTTTGTTCTTATAGGAGACAAGAGATGTGATGACAAAAGAACATTAGAAACAAAAGCTGAAGTATAATGAAAAGGAGAGACAGTTATGAAATTTGGTAACCGAGGGAGGGATATTCTTGCTTGAAAATCAAAGCAGATTACTGCTCCTGCTTATATTTATTTGAAGTGCCTTTGTACTTCAACACTTTGAATTGTGCTTTGTCACTGCTGAGAACTAAACTGTTCAGGACTTTAGATACCCAGTCACTATAGCAGGCAGGGTAGGGACTGCTTCTTGAACTCTTGAAAGCTTCTAATATAGTACGGAAACTACAAAATTACATATAATTATAAGTATTTTTGAATTTAAGAACCAGTTAATTTAGAAAAATAATCTTATTACTCTGGTAAATGTCACTATTAAAGACCAAGAAACAACTCCTTTCCTGCAGTTTGGATTCAGGGCTTTTGTTCCACAAATATCATTAATTTCTGGCAGAATGAGGACAGGATATACATGTAACTTTCAAACACTGCCTACTGAGTTAAAGGAAGGGGTGATATTAAAAAAAAAAATGTGTGTGTGTATATATATATGTATATACATACATCTAATAAATAAAATGTAATATAAAAAAGAAAACTGTAGGCTTAATATAAAGTCTTTTGCAACTAAGTGATTTACATATCATTGTTATAATACAAAAGATGAAGTATAAAATTCAACTTTCTCCAAAATAAACTTCGAAAGTCTTTGTTCCTTAAAAAACTACACAAAAATTTTTAATTCACAGGTTAACCTTTACCTCTGACTTAAATGGGTTGCAAAGTTAAATTCTCAATAAATTTCTAGTCCCCTAAGCTATTATATCCTTAAGAACTGAAACTTGAAAAAAAAAAGAACTGAAATTTGCTTAAAGTAGGTGAAATATAAAGCCTAATATAGAAGAATTTGCCAAAAGGGAAAAAAACAAAATAGGGAATTCTTAAAAAACGAAGCAGAGGGACTTCAAGGGAGATGGCAGAATAAGATAATTTGACCTGCTCCAAGGAATGACTAGAGAAGTGAAAGACAAACAAGCAAGCAGGACAGCAGTTCCAGGGTGCGAGTGACCTGAGAGCATTTTCTACACTAAACAGGGAAGTCCTGGATGAAAAAGCTGAGGAACTGAGAGGCAGAAAAAGGGGTGTGTGGGCTCCGTTGGGATTCCATGAGAGACAAGAGGCTGTGCCCAGCAAAGGGCCTGCCCCTGCAGTTAACTAAGGATATCAGCCCTCTCAGCTCCACAGCCAGAAGCTCTCCTGGGGATGTACAAGCAGGTAATCTTTCCCTGCTCACAGAGAACATTCAGATAGTGCACAGGGTCTACTGCTCCACTTTCCATATAGAGGCCAGAAGGCTTTAGAAATGCACAGTCAGGGATGTGGGGATAAGGAAGAGAGCCATGCTGTGCCTCTAGCCCTCATGCCCAGAAACAATGCACACTAGTGTCCTGTCCCCTTGCCCCCGTGCACATGTACCCACCTTTCAGCACCCTGCACACCCACTCATCTTGGGCCCAGTGTGCCCTCTTGGACACCTGCTCCCTCCCACCCTACGCACCTCATGCCCTGCATCCTGGCCCTCTATGCACCCATGCTGCCCCCTGAAATGTGCTCAAACACGCACACATCCACACCTAGCCTTGCCCAGTACTGCCAAGTCACCACACCGTGCCCCCATCCCATTCCCTGCACCCACCCCCTGCCCTGACCCCTGTGCTTTGTGCCCCATGCCACACCCAGTACCAGCACTCAGTGCATATGACGCCTCCTACGCCATACCCCTCACCCAGCCTCATCCTCTGTGCTACACATAACCGGCAGGCATTTCCATGTAGGCTGTGGACAGGGGCAGCTAACATACCTAGTCACACAACCCAATATCATTCCTAATGGGACTCTGAGGCCACCAGTTTCACTGGGCCCACAAGCAGAATCTCCACTGAGGTGAACACTGCCTATATCCCCTACTACACTCAGTCCTGGGGGTGGAGGCTTTCAACATGCATGAAGACCAGCAGACCTGGATGTTATTGAACAGGGAGAGGTGAGTCTGGGGGAAAGAGGAGGCCCAAGAGCACCATCTGCTGGGAGGAAATGGAAAGTAAAATCAGGCAAACTATCTGTCTAGCTCCAAACAGATCCTCAAGTAGAACTGCATCCACTACATGAGGACTGGGCTATGGTTTGGTGAGGAATTACTGATGAACCAAGAGCAAAAGGAAATCTTCCACGCAAATTCAAGCAAATACTAACCCTTAAACAACTGAGGGAAATCAACTTTCAAAATAGTACTATTAAGATAACCAAATGCGGGCGGGCCGCGGTGGCTCAGCGGGCAAAGTGCTTGCCTGCTGTGCCGGAGGACCTCGGTTCGATTCCCGGCCCCAGCCCATGTAGCAAAAAAGCGGAGGAACAAAAATACAATAAAACAAGAAAATGTTTAAAAGTTGTTTCCCTTTCTTCCTCCCTTCCTTCCTTCTATCCTTCCTTCCTTCTCTCTCTGTCTTTCCTTTAAAAAAAAAAAAAAAAAAAAAAAAAAAAAAAAAAAAGATAACCAAATGCCTCAAATCCAACAGAAAATCATAAAGCATATGAAGATGCAGGCAGATATAACCCAGTCAAAGGACCAAATTGAAACAATAGAGTAGACACAGATTTTGGAACAACTAATCAAAGATGTTCATACAATTCTCCTAAATAAATTTAATGGTTTGGATAACAACAGAAGGGGTGTCATGAAGACATTAGATGAGGCAAAATAAGCCAGAAACTAAAGAGCAATTATTGTATGATCTTACTTAGAAAATACTTATAAGCTCTTATAAGCAGTCACATTTAAGCTGGAGTGGTAACTGTTATTTCTGGATTTTGAGAGGCTATTTTATATATGTTCAATCTTATATTTAGAGTTAAGAATGAAGCTGATCAGGTCAGGATTAAGGTAGTTTAGAATATTGGGGTGAGAAAGACATTGTCTATATTTTAGAACCTCATCTACTCTTTGAGACCAAAGAAAGAAAGGTTTATTTTGTCTAGAACCTAAATTTTCTGTAGCACATAATCTAACTCAACCTGTCTGGAAAGATCATTTAAACAATCCAAACACAGGGAGGATAGAACAAGAATGAAGGCCTTATCCTGTATAGCTTAATGTAATGCCTGGATACATCCCAGAGTATATTAAGCAGATAATCAAAGTTCCTCCAGGGATGGGGAAAAAAAAGTGAAACTATTAAATTTTACCACCAGGGAAACTATGGATACTGTGTCAAACATTAGAGACACATAAATCAATAGGCCAAGCCCCTGATCTTGAGGCTTGCTCTCGTGAAGCTTATGTATGTAGTGGAGAAGCTTAGTCTACCTATAGCTATGCCTAAGAGTTACTTTCAGAGGACCTCTTCTGTTACTCATACGTGGCCTCTCTCTAAGTACAACTCTGCAAGTGAAATAACTGCCCTTCCCTCTACGTGGAACATAACATCCAGGGGTGAAAGTCTCCCTAGTGGTGTGGGAGATGACTCTCAGGGATGAGTCTGACCCTGGCACCATGGGATGAACAATGCCATCCTGACCAAAAGGGGGAGGAAAGTAACAACTAAGGTATCACTGCCTGAGAGAGTTCAAACAGAGTTGAGAGACTACTCTGGAGGCACCCTAATGCAAGATTCATTAGACATTGCTACCTACCATAGCTTGCCACACCCCAACCAAAACCATTCCAGCCAACCTTAAAGAACATCTAGGGCACTATACAAGATTTTACAAAGGTTCCATGCACTAGGGTAAGTTTCCAGAAACCTACAATGTCCACATGGGTTCCTGGACAAGATAAGTCCTGAAACACAGAGGGGCCAGCCTCTGGAGAACATCAACTAGTTCCATCCCCATACTCTATATTATTGACAGCCCCTTCCAACATGAAAAAGTTAGAATGGGCATAGCCCAATTACCCCTAAAGAGTGAGAGAAAGATCAAAGGTGATGGTGGAGTTATATAGACAAGATAGGGTTTAACAAATGCGTATGATTACTGAATCATTACATTGATATTTCTTTTAGTCACCAGTATTTTAGAACAGCTAGAAGTAAAAACCTAAAATGGTGGAATTGTAACCCATACCAAACTCTGAAATCTGTTCTACAACTAATTATTGTGCTGTGCTTTGAAATTTATTGCTTTTTAGATATATGCTATTTTTCACAAAAAAAAGAAAAAAAAATTTTTTCTAGACTGCAGTGTTTTGGTGCACCTAAAAGGGAAAATTTGAAATAGTGGAATGGTAACCCATAACAAACTCTGAAATCTGTTCTGCATCTACTTATTGAAGTATACTTTGAAATAACTGCCATTTTTTCTTTTCTTTATATATATATATTTAACAATAAAAACATTTAAAAAAGAAGATATTAGATGGGCATAAAGAAGAATTTGAAGGAATAAAGAAAAACAGCAGATATCACAGAGATTAAAGATGCTGTAGACAAAATTAAAAAGGTACTAGAGACATACAACAGCAAATTTGAAGAGGCAGAAGAAAGAATAAGTAAAGTAGAGGACAGGACAGCTGAATTCAAATGCATGAAAGAACAAATAGCAAAAAAGATGGAAAAATTTAAATTTGATCTCAGGGACATGATGGACAGCATGAACTACACAAATATAAAAATCACTATTGTCCGAGGTGGAGAAGAGAAAAGTAAAGGGCTAGGAAGATTAGTTGAGGAGATAATGGTGGAAAACTTCTCAAGCATTATGAAAGTCATAAAAATTCAAATCAAAGAAGCCCAACTAACCCCCGATAGAATAAATTCAAAAGGCCTACTCCAAGACACATAAAAATCAGTCTGTCAAATGGTGAAGAGAAGCAGAAAGTCCTAAAAGCAGCACGAAAACAGCAATTCACCACTTACAAGGGAAATCATACAAGACTGAGTTCAGACTACTCAACGGGCACCAAGGAGGTGAGGAGGCAGTGGAATGATATATTTAAGATGCTAAAAGAGAATGATTTCCAGTCAAAAATTCTTTATCCAGTCAAACTGTCCTTCAAAAATGAGGAAGAGATTAAAATTTTCATAACCAGACAAATGCTGAGAGAATTTGTCTGCAAGAGACCTACCCTACAAGAAATATTAAAGGAAGTTCTGTCAGCTGAAAAAAAAAAAGACAGGAGAGGAAGGTCTGGAGAAGGGTACTGAACTGAAGAGTACCAGTAAGGGTAACTTAAAGGATAAAAAGAGAAAGGCCAGCCTCTCCAGAATATCAGCTAGTTCCATCTCTGTACCCCATATTATTGATAATCTTTTCCAACATGAAAAGGTTAGACTGTGCATAGCCCATATGCCCTTAAAGAGTGAGAGAAAGATCAAAGGTGATGGTGGAGTTAAACAGAGAAGGTAGGGTTTAACAAATGAGTATGAGTACTGAATCAGTATATTAATATTTGTTTTAGTCCCCAGTACCTTAGAGTAGCTAGAAATAAAAACCTAAAATTGTGGAATTGTAACCCATACTAAATTTATTTCTTTTTTGTATATATGCTTTTTTCACAAAAAAGAAAAAAAAAAGGGGAGAGTCTAATAGAGAAGATAGGATTAAACCAATGAATATGACTGCTGAATCAATATATTGATATTTCTTTTGGTCTCCAGTGTCTTGGAGCAGTTAGAAGAAAACATGAAAAACTGTGGAATTGCAACCCATACCAAATGTACTTGGAAATTTCTTGCTTTTTATATAAACATACATATATGTGTATGTGTATATATATATATATATATATATATATGTATGTATTTAGGCAAGAAGAGAAAAATAAATCTTATAAAAGACAATAAAAAAAAAAATTACACACCATGACCAAGTGGAGTTAACACCAGGAATGCAAGGGTGGTTCAACACTAGAAGATCAATCAATTTAATACAGCACATTAGCAAATCAAAAGAGAAAAAATACATAATCATATAGATGCTAGAAAAGCATCTGACAAATTTCAGTGTCCTTTTCTGATAAAAACACTTTGAAAGGTAGGAATTGAGGGAAATTTCTTGAATATGATAAAGGGCACATATGAAAGACCCATAGCCAGCATTGCATTCAGAGAGAAACTAAAAGCCGTCTTCTGGAGATCAGGAAGGACACAAGGATGCCCTCTATCACTACTATTATTTAACATTGTACTAGACGTTCTAGCTAGAGCAATCAGGTAAGAAAAATGAATAAAAGGTATCCGAATTGAAAAGGAAGAAGTAAAACTTTCATCATTTGCAGATGACATGGTACTATATGTGAGAAATCCTGAGAAACATATGACAAAATTTCTTGAGCTAATAAACAAATTCAGAAAAGTGGTGGGATTCAAGAACAAATCTTGTTCTGTTTTTATTTTTATTTATTTCTTTTTCTGAATAGATGCAAATGTTCCAAGAAATGATCATGATGATGAATATGCAACTATGTGATGATATTGTGAATTACTGATTATACATGTAAAATGGAATGATCAAAATAGGAACATTTGCGTTCATTTGGTGTGTTTTTGGTATTTAAAAAAATAAAATAAAAAAATTATTAAAAAAACCCTCAGAGTTGGAGTTTTGCAGCTCTGAAAGTCAGCATTGCCACATACAACAATCATTAAAGAAACTGAAAAGAGATCAGGCTTCAATTAGAGATAAGAACAAGCCAATTGGTTGGGACTAAGGTAAATCAATACAGAGGTAAGCATGACATTGTCGATATTTTAGAACTTCACCTACTGTATGAGACCAAAGGAAGACAGATTTAGGTCGTCTGAAACCTAAAATTTTCTGTAGTACATAATTTAACTCAATCTGCCTGTATAGCTCATATAAACAACCTAAACACATGGAACCCAGAATGGGAACGAGGGCTTGTAATTCTGTACAGCTTAATCTAATACCTGGATACATTCAAAAGTATGTTGAGTAGACAATTAAAAAGTATTGGCAAAGTCCCTTAAAGGACTGGAGAAAAAATATGGAACTGTTAAGCTTTACCACTGGAGAAACCCCTGAAAATGTCTCAAACATTAGGGACCCCCAAGTCAATAGGCCAAACCCTTGATCTTGAGTCTTGCTTTGTGAAGCCTATTTATGTAGCAGAGAAGCTAAGTCTACCTATAGTTATGCCTAAGAAGTACTTCCAGAAAATCTCTTTTGTTGCTCAGATGTGGATTCTCTCTCTCTCTCTCTCTCTAAGACCAACTCTGAAAGTAAAATTATTACCCTCCCCGCTACATGTGACATGACATCCAGGGTAAAAGTCTCCCTGGCAATGTGGGACATGACTCCTAGGGATAAGCCTGGCCCTGGCACCATGGGATAAACAATGTCTTCCTGATCAAAAGGGGGGAAAAGAAACGTAATAAAATAAGGTAGCAGTGACTAAGAGAGTTCAAATAGAGTGGAGAGGCTATTCTAGAGGTTACTCTTGTGCTAGTTTCAACTAGATAATGCTAATTACCAGGGTTTGCCAAACTCCAACCAAAACTTATTCTGGTCAATCAATCCTAAAGAACACATAGGCTTTATCTGAGATTCCATAAAAGTTTTAAAATACTAAGATTACTTTTCAGCAACCAACAACCTCCAGATGGGTTCCTAAGCCAGATAAGTCCTGAAACGCAGAGGGGGCAGCCTCTTCAAGAATATCAACTAGTTCTATCCCCCTAACACGTATTATCAACACCTCTTTCCAACAAGAAAAAGTTAGACGGACACAGCCCAAATACCCCTAAAGGTTGGGGGAAGGATCAAAGGAGAAGGAGGAGTTATAACAGAGAAAATAAGATTTAACAAATGAGAAGACAGCTGAATTATTAAATCGATATTTCTTCCCATCTTCAGTATCTTGGAGCAGCTAGAAGGAAAAACCTAAAATTGTGTAACTACAACCCATACCAAATCTAAAATCTGTTCTAACTTGCTACAATGTACTTTGAAATTTATTGCTTTTTTGTATATATGCTATATTTCATAATTAAAAATGTTTTTTAAAAAACAAAGAATAAAATAGGAAATTTCATTTTGTCTTTCAAAGATTAAAAAGTTAATACATCTCCTTCAGACTGCTCACCCAAATCAATGATTCATAAGTGGGTGACTGTGTCACTGAAAGGCAGTCAGAAAGAGACTGGAATTTCAAAGCAAGTATTTTACACAACTGGTGGAATTTTTCATTACCAAAGTCAAGGATTTCATTTCTAAAATTTCTTCCATAAAGTACTTCCACTGAATGTATACAGATACTGAGAGCATGGTTTTTACTAAATCTACATTAGGTATCCAGCTAGAAAACATGGAGGAACAATCCTAGAATACATGAGCGACACTAATTTCAGAAAAGGAGAATACAACTTGAGATATGGCTGTTAATGGTAAACTTAGGATTCCTGAATGAAACTTATATGGTAAATTCATAGTACTTTTTCCTTAATAAGTTAGAGGAGCAACCTGATAATATTAACATTCTCACACAGATTATAAATTCACTAGAAACAACCATATGCATATTAGTTGTTTTAATGAATTAAAAAATATTTATCGAATTAACAGCAAATACTTAAAATGTCTAATAGCCCAACCATTCACCTTCTATACCAAATGGAGGAAATGGAATATTAAAAAAAAAATAAACATAAAATGATATATCTCTATTCTATTTGATGAAGCATATTTAATCAAAGAATATGCTAGTTCAAATAATTTGATCATTTAAAATAATAGTTTTTTAACTAATTGGACTTAAAATTATCAGTGTATTGGTATGATTTCTGCTGCATAAATCTGGTATCTAATCCCATGAAATTCTATTTATGTGCAAGGGATTTGGATAATATATTCAAAGTAATTAGTTTCTAGGGGAAATATTATGAAAGAAAGCAGGACTTAAAAAAATACTGAAAATCAAATACAATTGTTACTTACAATTAGCTGTTTCAATCCAACAAAAGACTGCTCTACTGAATTGGCCTTTAAAACTTGTCTTTTTGCTGCAGCTTGTTCACCCAGGAAGCGAAGCATTAAGTCTTTAACTGCATCTCCCTTGAAAGAATATAAAAAAATATGTCAAGACAATAAAATGTTAATTAAACTCAGTAACCAGAACCCATAACCAGCCCAAATCACTTTTTTATCCATTGGTTTATGGAGGACAAAAAGTGGTTATAGTATAGTAAAACTTCAATTAACCAGAAGCAAAATTACCATAATTATGAATAAAATGTATATCTTAAAAATTGCTCTTCATTTTGAAGAGGAAATGGTAAATAATCACTACCTTTACCAAGCTTAAAGTATGAGGCAAAACTAAGCTCTGGCGGAGAAGAATGACTTCTGGTAGAATGGCTTCTGGTGGCCTTAGGGGGGATTCCATGAGTTTGAAGTGATAAATAGCCAGGCTAAAGAACATTAAAAGCAGAATTTGAAGTCAGTTACTTTAAAGGTTAAGAGAAAGAAAAGCAAAGAGGAGGGGAAAGGGGTGCTATTTTAAGGTTAAGGGAAAGAAGAGATGAACCAATGACCTGGAATGTTCAGGGAAAACTCTCTTAAACTGGTGTGAAACATGAGAATATTCCAAAGCAAGAAACCCAGGCTTTTAACATTTATAAGCTAATATAATTCCCCTTGGCCTATGGAGAAAGCCAAAACTGGAAGTTACCAATTTCAATGACATATGAGAACAGGTTCTCATCATGCTAATGCACTAAGAAAGCTGTAAAGATCTGCAAGTTTATGTACTATGCTGGTAACTGTACCTCAAGGCTGTAGGAAGAATCCTAGAAATAAGGGAAGTATTCTGTAGATGTAAGGCATGCAAGTGTATCAGCATGAAAAACATCTCTTTAAGGTACAGAGCCCACTGCTCTGTGGCTGACCTGTCAAGGAGACGTGGCAATGCAGAGGCAACACAGCATTTTCATAAAGGTATTCACGTACCAAGAGGAATTTGTCAGAGTGGCGGGAGGACAAATAGCTGTGACATGAAGGGAACTCTGAAACAGCTATCTCCCTTTCTTACCACTGCTAGGAAGGGTGCGGGGGTTGGGTGGCTGCTCTGAGGTTCCTGAAATGCATGGTGACAGGGCTCAGAGGCAACCCAGTGTCAGCCTGCCCTTCCTATGACATGCGGCTCTAAGCTTCCAGCATGTCATACAGGGCATACAGGGCACTGCACAAGAATATCCTTGGGGGCTGCTGACAAAGAAATAAAAGCACAAAAGGGAGGTCTCTAGAATTCCCTAGTGAGCCTCAGAGAGAAACAAAAACTAGGACAACCTCTAGAGGGGATGGACAAGGCCGAAATCTTTCCATCAAAGCCTGCCTCTGAATCACAGGAAAGCTAATGCAATTACCGTAGGTGCACAACAGGAGAGCAAATGGTGATCAAGGATGAAGAGAAAATTTCAAAATGTTTCCTGCATAGACTTCACAGTTGTCCCAGTTCCCTTCCTATTGTTTTCCTATTCCTGTTATATGTGTGGGTGTGTGGAGCATAGAAGTAGATCAACTTAAAAGCAAGGTTATTCAATCTTTTGTTATCTTCCAAAATGGTGATACTAAAACAAGCAAACAAAAAGAACAATATACAGACTACGTTAGCAAGAGATGCAGAAAAGCTGCTGAAATTATCTCTCCTTTTATGCTGACACTCTTCTATCGAGAAAAAGAGACAGACAACCTGTATCAGAGAGATTCTGGTGGCTCTAGGTGGTATATCTATTTCTTCCCCTGGGTGCAAAGCCTGTTTAAAGAGGCTAAACTACAAATCATCTCATACAGGGAAAAAGATCTATAAGCAGCAATTTTATAATTTTTGCTTTTAGAGAGCAAGGTGAAATACTTCGAATGCCAGAGCCACAAAAAGTGACTAACTTATCTACGAGGGATAATTAAAGAGCAAAGTAAAAAAAGCTCAGACATATGGCTCCATAAAGCTTTGCAAGAATGCAACCTGTATTAGACAAAGAGCATTATCTTTAGCCAGCGGAACAACAAGGTAGGCAAAGAGCAAAATCAAATCTTAATGCTGTTGAGGGAAGACCAATTTAATTCCTCCATTCCTGTGCCATTCTTAATTAATTAGGCCACACTGCAAAAAATCTTTTGTTCTTAAAATTCCCTAGTAATCAACATTTTAGTTACCTCAGGAAGTTCCTGACATATAAGCATATACATTATTAACAAATATTCCACTTATGAAAGCTGAAAGATGTGACAAACATCATATGCCAAACTATTGCAATGTGACTAAACAGAAGGTAATTAATTAATGGCACTGTGGGATCACAATATCATTTATTCCCTATCTGTCAGTTGTGACTGGAGTAAAGGGAGTAGGCTTTTTATTTTTTTCCTAGTCCAGATCTTAAATACTTTATTGCCTGTGATAAAAAAGAGTCAGGGTATCCTCCTCCCATCCTACAGATTACCAAGCGAATTCCAATTAGAAAAAAACTTTTACTAATTTTCCCTCTAACCAACCCCCAAAAAACCAGCCACTTGAGAATAAACCAGAAGAGCATTTTATTCCAGTAAAAGCAATATGGTTTTCACGCACCAAGGAAATCTACAGAAAGAGATAGTTTCGGTACTCTTCTCTGTCTGTCTCTCTTTTTCTTTAAATAGCACAACTGATTATCTTAACAGTTACCCTGTGTTAGGACTCTGGGCATGGGATAAGTGGGTCTTCTACCTTAGAACCTCTTAAAGCTACAACTGAGGTGTCAACAAGGGCTGAGGCTTCATTTGAGTTTCTGAGCTCACATGGTTTCTGGCAGAATTCAGTTCCTTGACACTGCAGGACCAGGCTTGGTTTCTTGATGGGTATTGGCTGTCGTTAACTCCTAGCCATGTGCACTTCCTGACAGGCCCACCTGCTTCAGCAAAGTCAGTAAGAGGGTCTCAGTAAGTTAGGAGTTACATTTGTTTTAACCTCGTCATATGCATGGCCTTCAACCTGTTTTGTTTTGTTTTTTTAAACTTTTTTTTTAAATTGTTTAATATAACATATATAGAAAGCAAAGAAAGAAAAAAGCAATAGTTTTCAAAGCAATCTTCAACAAGTAGTTACAGGACAGATTCTGGAATTTGTCATGGGCTACCACATAATCATCTCAGATTTTTCCTTCTAGTTGCTCCAGAACATTGAGGCTAGAAGGAATATATACATCTTTAATGATTTTGTGTGTGTGTGTGTGTGTGTGAAAATACCTATATTAAAAAAAAAACAGTAAATTTCAAAGCACATTGCAACAATTAGTTGTAGAACAGATTTCAGAGTTTAATATAGGTTACAATTGCATAATTTTAGGTTTTTACCTCTAACTGCTGTAACATATTGGAGATTAAAAGAAATATCAATATGACAATTCAGCAATCATACTCGTTTGTTAAACCCTATCTTCTCTGTGTAGCACCACCATCACCGTTGCTCTTTCTCCCACTCTTCAGGGGTATTTGGGCTATGTCCATTATAACATTTTTCGTGTTGCAAGGGCTGTCAGTAATAAGGAGTAGGAAGATGGAACTGTGATGTTCTGGAGTGGCTGGGCCCTTTAGGTTTCAGGACTTATATGGTACAGGGACCCATCTGGAGGTTGTAGGTTTCTGGAAAGTTACTCTAGTGCATGGAACCTTTGTAGAATCTGTGGAGAGCCGCCTCCCGGGTCTGGCCTAGTGGACACGCTGCGGCCTGCTCTAGAGTTCCCCCCGCCCATCGAGTGAGTCAAGATGGCGCCCGCATCCTGTTTCCGCGTATGACGCACGCGCCCACCAACCCTATCTTCCAATCACCTCTGTATACGTGGCACTAACCTATTGGGTTTGGGCACAGTATATAAGAGGTTACCCGGACAGGGTGGGTGGAGACGACCCACAGGGAGCCGTACCTGACGGCCGCATAGAGGTTGTCCCCCCGCGGGATATTTCGCCCGCGCGGAATCTGCCTGAGAGTATGCAAGCTTGACTCCAGTAAAAGCCTGTGCTTACGACCGCCGTGTGTCTCGAACCCGTTTTTACCGCCCGAGTCGTTTTGTTTGTGCCCGTCTCTCTCCCCCTGTCTCCCTCGCCGGCCGGGGACCTGACACCGAGCGAGACGGCGCCAGACAAGTGGTGGCCCGTACGGGGAACCTCTTCTGCTGCCTTTCCCCGAGCTGGTGAAGACGTGCTCCTCGGGTTCACGGCGGAACCTCCGCGCCTGATCAACGTGAGAGGGTAAGTGCTTTCTGCTACGTGAGAGTTAAGGGCTGTGGGCGTTCAGGTAGCCCCAGTGAGTCGGGAGAGCTCCCCGATTGGTTAAGGTCCAGTGCCGACTGCAAGCATGGGGCAGTCAGGAAGTTCACCTTTATTACCCCCTTTAAAAACCCTTTTGAAGCAGCGGGGCATCTCGGTTAGGAAGAGTTCCCTCCTGCGGTTCCTTGAAGATGTTGCTACTTTTGCACCTTGGTTCGCCCACTCCGGGAGCCTCAGCCTGCCTTCTTGGCTGAAACTTGGTAATGACATAGAACGGGCGCACCGGACGGGCCTCTGTATGGACCCGATCCTGGTCCCTATCTGGGAAACCGTCCGTGCTTGCCTTGAGGCAGAGTCTACTTCAGGCCTCAGTCCGTCTCCCGCCCTGCTACAGGCACGGCACGCGCTCCAAGAAACTCAGTCAGTTTCGTCTGCGGACGGCTCCTGTAAGGGCAAGCCACAGGAGTCAAGTACTAGTTCAGACAGCTCTGACTCAGAGTCAGATGGCGATGAGACCAATGGGGCAGACGCGCCTCCGTTGATCGATTGGGAGGGGCCTCCTATCTCACCCACGCGACCTTCCGCCCCGCCAGCGTCTGCTGCTGCGCCCCCGGGGATGCAACAGTTTCCGGTGGACGGTTTAGGTGATTCCCCCAAAGGCCCTCCCCGAGGGCTCCCCCTGGTGGCCATACCGAGTAGGTGCACTGATCCTTTGCTAGACCCGAAACCCCCAGCGGGCTGGTCAGGGGAGGGGCAGTTACGGCCGTGCCCCCCGCCCGAGTACACAGGCCCACAGGATTTTTCGTCGTCAGGTAACAGAGGGAGACATTTCTGGAAGTGGAACCCCTTTTCAACATTTAGACCTTTTGGCATGCTGGGTGGTTACCAACCACTTAAGCCAGAGCCAGCCTCCGAAATGTACCCAGTTATTATCAATCCCCAGGGTAACAATCAGCATGAGCCATATGATTACAAAATTTTAAAGGAATTAAGGCAGGCCGTCCATCAGTATGGCCCCAATGCCCCTTTTACCCTGAATATGGTTGAAAACCTTTCCGCCCTGAATCATACACCCGCAGATATTTTTCAGCTGGCCCGTGCTTGTTTACCACAGGGCCGATATATAGATTGGAAAGCATGGTTTGAGGAGCTAGCTGAGGAACAAGCCGTGAGAAATGCAGCGGGGAGACATGGCGGATGGAATGTAGATATGCTGTTAGGGAGAGGTGTCCACTCCCAAAATCAAACAGGGTTCCCTCAGGAAGTCTACGGACAGATCTTTCGCTGTTTCGTGGGAGCCTGGAAAAAGTTAGCAGGCCAAGGAGAAGCTCAAACTTCACTTAGCAGCATACATCAAGGCCCCACTGAACCATTCGTAGAATTTGTAGCCAAGATGCAAACCGCAGCTGAGAGAATTTTTTCAGACCCAGGAGTAGCTGAGACTGTAGTTAAACAGATGATATTTGAACAGTGCAACAAAGAATGTAAAGTCATTCTAGCACAAAACAGAGGGAAAAGCTTGACAGAATGGGTTCGGCTCTGCAGGGACGCTGGTAGTCCGTTAACCAATGCAGGTCTAGCTGCCATGCTAGCCAGCTCCCTACAAGTAACTACAAAAAAACCAAGAGCCTTAGAGACAAGGCCTAAAGGATGCTATCACTGCGGCCAGTCGGGACACCTTAAGAGAGACTGCCCCAATAAAAGCCAACCACCCACTACTCAGCATTTTGGTAGACCACATGTGGAGACCAAACTATGTGGCCGTTGCCGCAAGGGACCCCACCGCGCAGAGGACTGCAGGTCAGTCTTCGATGCGCAGGGTGCGCGCATTTCTGGCCACCCTAGACAGATTCCAAAAAACGGGCAGAGGGGGTCCGCCCCCTCGACGGACCCCCTTGCATGCCATTCGACAGTACAGCATCCGACCAAATCCGTGCGTCCCCTGGCTCAGCAGGATTGGACCTCCGTGCCACCTCCAGACTCGTACTGACCCCCTCCATGGGTGTCCAGTTAGTGGGGACCTCCTTCAAAGGGCCCTTACCGACTGGTACTGTGGGGCTCATATTGGGAAGAGCATCCACAGCCCTGAAAGGATTAACAGTCATACCAGGACTTGTAGATTCAGATTTCACAGGCCAGGCCCAGGTTATGGTCCAATCTCAGCTAGGCACCCTAGTCATCGCAGAAGGCGATAAGCTGGCACAGCTCCTGCTCTTGCCCAGCTTACATGCATTCTTTCCAAGTAGAACCGGACAGAGAGGAACTAAAGGGTTCGGATCCAGTGGAGAGGTTTTCGAGGGCCTCCATATGTCCCTGGAGTCACGACCTATGTTGACTATTAAGGTCCAAGGCAGATCCTTCTTGGGCCTGCTAGATACCGGGGCCGATCGGTCAATCATAAGGCAACAAGAATGGCCCTCCGCCTGGCCAACGTGCAGGGCGGAGGAACCGATTAGAGGAATAGGCCAAATCTCAGCACCCATGCTCAGCGCCACCGCCCTTCATTGGGCCGATGAAGAAGGACATCAAGGCAGCTTCCAGCCTTATGTATTAGCCCTGCCCGTGTCCTTATGGGGAAGAGACATTCTAGCCCAGATGGACGTTACTTTGACCAGTAACTGTTCTCCAACTTCTAAGCATCTGTTAAAAGGAATGGGATATGTCCCTGGCAAAGGCTTAGGAGCCTCATTGCAGGGGCGCACAACACCTATACAGGCTGTCTCCAATTCTGATAAACGAGGCCTGGGTTTTTCCTAGGGGCCACTGAGGGGAGATTCCCATCCACACCTATAAGACTAAGGTGGAAAACCGAAACCCCGGCTTGGGTGCCTCAGTGGCCCTTACCAAAGGAAAAACTCTCAGCGTTACACACTCTTGTGTCAGCACAACTAAAAAAGGGCCACATCATTCCTTCCACATCACCTTGGAACACCCCCGTATTTGTCATAAAAAAGAAATCAGGTAAATGGAGACTGTTACATGACTTAAGGGCTATTAATAACTGCATGGAGCCCTTAGGACCTGTTCAGGTGGGGCTGCCCCTCCTCTCGGCACTGCCAGAGCATTGGCCTATTTTCATCTTAGATCTTAAAGACTGTTTCTTTTCCATTCCACTTCACCCTGAAGATACCCAAAAATTTGCTTTTACTGTGCCCCCTCTTAATTACGAGGAGCCCTGTCACCGCTTCGAGTGGACAGTCCTGCCCCAAGGCATGACCAATAGCCCTACTATGTGCCAGCTATATGTCGCTACAAAGCTGGCCGACACTCGGCAGCGGTTCCCCCAAGTAAAAATTATTCATTACATGGATGACATTTTGCTAGCTCACAAAGATGCAGATCTCCTCGAGATGGTGCTGTCACATATGGTCCTTGAACTCCGAAAGGCCGGTCTGGAAATAGCCCCTGAAAAAATCCAGATGGCAGAGGTCGCTACCTTCCTGGGAGCACAAGTCACGTCTACTCATGTCTCCCCCCAAAAGATGTCGCTCAGGCTAGATAACATACGCACCCTAAATGACGTGCAAAAACTTGTGGGGGACATCAATTGGATTCGCCCATACTTGAAATTACCCAACGCTGAGTTAGTACCTCTATTTGACTTGTTAAAAGGAGATTCAAACATAACTTCGCCCCGGCACCTTACTCCCGAGGCGAGGCAAGCACTGCACCGAGTGGAGCAGGAGCTCAGCAGCGCTACTCTGAAAAGAATAAACCCCAGTGAGCCTTTTGAAGCTTGCGTGCTGCCGACAGAGTTACAGCCCACGGCAGTGCTATGGCAGCAAGAACCATTACTCTGGGTTCACCCTGGAGTTTCCCCAAAAAAGGTCCTAGAGCACTATCCTACAGCTGTTGCAGATCTGGCCTTAGAATCAATTAAAAGGGCCATACAACATTTCGGCCAGCAACCTGAAAACCTCAGAGTACCTTACTCTTCCCAGCAACTTGAGATACTCACTGGGTGCATAGATCAATGGGCCATCCTCCGGTGTACATTTCTAGGAAGCATTAACAATCAATTCCCAAAAGCCCCCCTTTTGCAGTTTGTTACTCGACACCCAGTAATTTTTCCTAAAGTAACTTCGCCTAAGCCACTAGTGGGCGCCCCCACCGTGTACACGGACGGCTCCAGCTCCGGTTCAGGAGCATACTATATGGAAGGGGACACTCCCAAAACAGTGCTCTTCCAACCACAAAAGCCTCAATGGGTAGAATTACAGGTCATCATTACAGTCCTGGAAAGTTTTTCCGAACCTTTAAATGTTGTCTCTGACTCTGCTTACGTTGTAAATTCTGTACAAATTTTAGAAACGGTGGGCATCATTAAACATTCATCCCCAGTAAAATCATTCTTTGCCAAATTACAGGAAACAATACGTGTCAGACAACACCCTTTCTACATAACTCATATTAGAGCCCACACAGGTCTACCTGGCCCCATGGCCCAGGGAAACCATATCGCAGATGTGGCCACTCGACAGCTGCACATCTTTCCTACGCTGGTGCCATATCAACAAGCCCGAGAGTTCCATGCCAAATTTCATATCAATGCAGGTACCCTAGCTAAGCGGTTTAGTATTCCGCGTGCAGCGGCTAGAGATATAGTCTGAGCCTGCAGGGATTGTGCAGAACAAAGAGCAGTCCCTTCGGTTGGAGTTAACCCTAAGGGCCTCATCCCAGGAGACATTTGGCAAATGGATGTCACTCATCATTCAGAGTATGGTAAAATTAAATACCTGCATGTGTCAGTAGACACATGTTCTCAGATATTATTTGCCTCTGCTGAGACAGGAGAAAAAGTCCACCAAGTCATTGCACACTGCCTTGCCGCTTGGGCAGCGTGGGGTAAGCCAAAAATATTAAAGACAGATAATGGACCTGCTTACACCAGTAGAACCTTCCAAAAATTTTGTGATAATATGGAAGTACAATTAAAACATGGCATCCCTTACAACCCTCAAGGACAAGGAGTCATTGAGAGAGCTCACAGGTCTCTCAAAGACTTACTAAAGAAACAGAAAGGGGGAATAGGTCACGGCCTGTCCCCAAAGGCTCAACTGTCTATAGCCTTGTTTACGTACAATTTTTTAAATGAAAATTCACAGGGAATGACACCTGCCCTTCAACACACCACTCCGAGTCCTCCACATAGAGGTCTAGTCCGATGGAAGGATGTCCTGTCGGGACAGTGGCAAGGCCCTGACCCCGTGCTCAGCTGGGCCAGAGGCTCTGTTTGTGTTTTTCCCCAGGAGCCAGGACGTCAACCAGTGTGGGTTCCGGAAAGACTGGTGAGAACCGTGACATTGCCCGAGGAGGCCACGGAGCTGTTGCCCAAAAAAACCAACAAGCCTTCAACCTGAACCATCAGATCAGGCCTCCAACTCTGCTGATGACGGCGGCGACTGACGAGATGGCAACGAAAACGCCGGTCACCCTTCGACTGTTTAGAAGGGGGGACCAGTTTTAATACCCCCCGCTCTCCCAACAGGTGGAATCAGACCTTAAAGTGCTTGGGAAGATCAAGTTAACCCCCGTTGCCTTCGACCTTTCCAAACTGGGCGAGACTGTACAAAGTCTGTGGAACCGAGTCACCTCTTGGTTCTCTTGGCCCAATTTGACTACTTGGATTCTCGTAGCGGTGGGACTATTAGTGGGATTAGTCACTGTTAAATGCTTGTTAGAACGCTTGTTCCAGACACAGCAGCAATTGCGTGTTACTACCATGTTGGCTATGTCACTCGCCCCTGGTGCTCCTGACAACGACCGCCCTGCTGCCCAGTCCCCCATTTCACCGTATGACCCATCCCGGCCACTCAGGGCGGGACGCTCGAAAGCAAGACCCGCTGCAAGGCCCATGGCTGTGTCCCGGGTATAAAAGGCGGCACCAGCAGTCATAATTTTGGTCGTAGGCTGATCTCTTAGGCGAAGTCGCAGTCCTGGCCAGACTAGACTCCAGCCATTGCACAGAGACACCTAGCGACACTCTCGATTCTGGTTGCCGCTCTCCTGCTCCTCCCGTAACCCAGTTGCGAGGCGAAGCACTGCAGGGAGAGTCACGTGGTTTCCGGTTCACGGGCTCTCCGGTCTCTATATGAGGTGGCATTCTGGTTGGTGCCTAGCAAGCCTAGTCCAGACTCCCCAAAGCACCAAAACATGTAGTGGGCCACTCAGGCCCACGGGAGCACACTCATCAATGGAGACACTGGGTCAAAATAAATAAAAAAAGGGGAGATGTGGAGAGCCGCCTCCCGGGTCTGGCCTAGTGGACACGCTGCGGCCTGCTCTAGAGTTCCCCCCGCCCATCGAGTGAGTCAAGATGGCGCCCGCATCCTGTTTCCGCGTATGACGCACGCGCCCACCAACCCTATCTTCCAATCACCTCTGTATACGTGGCACTAACCTATTGGGTTTGGGCACAGTATATAAGAGGTTACCCGGACAGGGTGGGTGGAGACGACCCACAGGGAGCCGTACCTGACGGCCGCATAGAGGTTGTCCCCCCGCGGGATATTTCGCCCGCGCGGAATCTGCCTGAGAGTATGCAAGCTTGACTCCAGTAAAAGCCTGTGCTTACGACCGCCGTGTGTCTCGAACCCGTTTTTACCGCCCGAGTCGTTTTGTTTGTGCCCGTCTCTCTCCCCCTGTCTCCCTCGCCGGCCGGGGACCTGACACCGAGCGAGACGGCGCCAGACAGAATCTTATGTATTGCTGTAGGTGTTCTTTAGGGTTGGTTGGAATGGTTTTGGTTGGGGTTTGGCAAGTTACGATAGGTAGCAATGTCTAACTGAAGTGTAAGAGTGACCTACAAAGTAGCTTCTCAACTCTATTTGAACGCTCTCTACCACTGACACCTTATTGGTTACACTTCTTTTCCCCCTTTTCGTCAGGATGGCATTGTTGATCCCACAGTGCCATGGTCTCAGTGCTCTTCTTTTAAAGAATTTATTCTACACCTATAGCATGCAGCATGGCATTTTAAAACACTGACATATTAACTCCCTAATAAGATAAAGCAAAAACAAAATTGTTTACCTTATTAGAAACAAGATATACCATCACTTTATAGCCTTCAAACATTATTGCACTTTAACTTTCATAATTTGACAATATCTATATTCATGAACGATTGGCAGATGACTACTATTTAACAAAGAACACTTAGACATGACTGTCCTAAATTGTTTATTAAGTATTAATTTTACAAACATTACTTATATTAGCGGTAAGGGTAGAGCTGGAGAGTATTGAGCTTTCTCCAAGTTGTATGGCGAGAACTATCAATAGTTTGGTGAAACTTGTAGTCCTTTCTTAGGCCATGGTTCTTGTGCACTACAGACATCAGCCCATGCATCTCTCTGTGCTTGTGGACTGGCTTGGTGATTTACTGGTGTCAGAATTTCTTCTGATGACTTTATGGAATGGATCAATAAGGATAACCTCAAAGAATTTGTACATGGAATGTTCACCAGCCCAGTAAGAATTTAGGACTTTCAGTGCCCTACAGTGGCATCCAGCTCTCTCCTCAGCAGTAGATGGAAGGCTTCTAAGCAAACTTCAACTGGTTAACACCATGATGGACAGGCTTGCTGTAGGTTGCACCCTTAGGAACTAAGCATTTGTGGCCACCACAGCATACTCGAATCCTATAGATGACATAACCTTGCTTGGCTCTGTATTCCAGTCTACGTGCTTTACTGGGTCGGGTGGGATGTGGGGAACTGAAGAGTGCAGAGAGCTGGTGGTACTGCCGGCAGTGGACCCGCAGAAGAAACTGCATCACATCAGACTCCTTCTTCCTCCAAAGCTCCTGTATGTACTTATAAGCACCCATCTTGGTTTACCTGATGGCTTCCACCAGATGGAAAGGAACCCGAGGGTTCTTTTTTTTTTTGCATGGGCAGGCTCCAGAAATCAAACCCGGGTCTCCAGCATAGCAGGCAAGAATTCTGTCACTGAGCCACTGTTGCACCGCCCTCCCCAGGGATTTTTTAATAGCTATGTTGTTGATGGTTTCCAGGGAGTTGCACCTGGGATCTGCCTAGAACTCAATGGATTCTTTCAGATCAGCAAAACCTTAACTGAGAGCCTACTTTATTTAAGGCAATGTCAGTTTTTAATGTGGGAGAAGATTAATGTGGACAAATCAGGGACTCAGTCTATGGCAATGCGGAATGACACTCTGGGTCAGATGCATTTATGGAAATGCATGTTTAATTCTCACAGCTATCAGAAGGCTACAGGCCTGCTCTCCCTCCTGCAATGTTGAAATGGTCCCAGCAATCCCGTCTTGATTTTAACGGCCAAAGATAAAACAGAACTGAAAGTGGCTGATTCAAAGTGTATAGGCCTTACTGTCTGAGAAACCCAAAGATACAAGTTGCCATGAGGCAGTTCCGCTGAAAAAAAAAAAACAAACAGCAGTATTTGCAACTGACCTAGAGTATGTTGAGCTTTTGCCAAAGTTCCAAAGCCTGAAGAAATGTGGCTGCTTATTCTAAAAGCTTTCTATCTTCTACAGCCAGTATTTGCTTTCTCTCTGAGAAAATGAAACCACCTGAACAAACAAACCTACAAGCAAAACAAAACAAAACAAAGCAAAACAAAAATCCCCCAAACCTGAGGATATGGAGAAACTGGAACTCTAAGAACATTTCTGGTGGGAATGTAAGATAATTGGCTGCTTTGGAAAACAGTTTGGCATTTCCCGAAATTGTTAACTATGGAGTTATTATATGACTCAGAATTCTAATCCTAAGTATATACCAGAGAGAAATAAAAACATGCAAAAACAATGTGAATGTTCACAGCAGCGTTATTAAAGGCCAAAAAGTGAAAAACAACCAAAATGTTCATCAGTTTGATGAATGAATACATAAACTGCTGTATATCCATACAATAGGAAATTATTTGGTAGTAAAAAGGAAAGAAGTACTGAGTCATGCTATAACATGGATGGAACTTAAAAACAGTATGCTAAATGAAAGAAACCAGTCACAAAAAACCATATATGAGTCCATTTATATGAAATATCCAGAAAAGGCTAATCTATTGAGACAAATAGTGGATTAGTAGTTAGTAAGGCGGGAAGCTGGGGGGATTAGAGAGTAACTGCTAATGGGTATGGGTTATTGCTGGGGGGTGATGAAAATGCTTTAAAATTGACTGTGATGATGGTTGCACAACTCTGTGGATATACAAAAAGTCACATATTTCAATTTAATTAAGCATTCTTTAATTTAGGAACTTAAGAAAAGGCAAAGAGATCCATTTGTGTGTGAGACGAACAAAAGAGGAGGTAGTAACTTCTGTTTCTATTAGAGAGTAAGGACTGGATTTACTTCCTGATGTAGAGAACTAGACACTGGACAATATAAATGAAACAATGATTCCAGACACAACAAAGGACTATGAACCTGGGAGAAGGGAAAAAATGAGTTTAGCCTTTGAATTCAAAAGTACTTTCGGGACTACAGTGAGCAGAGCATGGTGAGCTCATTGTGTTGAGGAGACAGTCTGGAGTTTGAGGAGCTGATGTGGCTGAATTTGCAGGCCAGAAAACTTGATGGGAGGGAAGTATGTAAAGAAAGAGCTCCAAAAGTCTGCATAGGAATTCCCTGGATTTTGTTGTTGAATACAAGGCTGCTTGAGTATTGAAACTGGACTGTAATGTCAGGGTAGGTATGTATTGAGGAATTCCTGAGTTCACACAGAGATGAAAGATATTTATTGCTTGGGCCACCCAGCATGAAACACTCACGGAATTCAGTATAGACTACCAGAAAGGTCACTGCAAGAGTAAAAGCTAGTTTAAACTCACACTAAAATGCTTAAAAAAGGGGTGGGCCATGGTGGCTCAGCAGGCAAGAATGCTCACCTGCCATGCCAGAGGACCCGGGTTCGATTCCCGGTGCCTGACCATGTTAAAAAAAAAAATGCTTAAAAACAAGCCTTTAAATGAAAATAAGCAACTGCATGCCAAAACAAAGTGCAGCTCTTTTTGAAAGAAGTCAAAAAAATCCAGACATTCAACAACATAAAATCCACCATGTCCAACATCTATTAAAAATTGTTAGATATTTTAAGAGCCAGGCAAATGTGACCCATAACCAAGAGAAAGATTAAACAGATACAGACAAAATCTCATTAAAATCAGTTATGGGTGTGGTTTGTCCTGGGGCAAAATTCTATGTCTGAAGGACTTGAGATATCTAGAATACAAGTTATTTGCTTCCAAAATACAATGGTGGTAGGCACAGAAGAAATTTTCTGACTCCAGAAGGGAGAAATTGGGAGGAAAACCCGGGTCATGGGTCTCAGACAAGTCTGAAACTCAGCAATGGAAACTCCATTAGATTTCAAGATCTGAGGAGATCTTTTTGGCCTCGACTTCTGCTTCTATGATGCTGCCCCTGAAGTCATTAATCTTCAATTTGTCCCCTCTCTGTTCCTGTCATTCCAGGCTAGCAGCAGGTCTGCTCATACAAATTTTGCTGAACCTCTTTTTGGCTTTGCGTGCAGTTCAATGGGATCCAAACCATCAGACAAAAGGACTTTCCACAGTCTTTCCTGGATAACTGCATTTTCAGTCCTGACTTTTTCTGATGTCTAATTGGATATATATTAAGCCACACAGTCTTTGGCAAATGGTTGCTCAGTTAAATCTTTACATGGAACCCTGTTTACTATGGACTCACTTCCCGGAAGCTCAGGGAGGTTCCTGATAGAGCTGCATCTAGCCCTAGTCTCAGAGCACAGTGTTTGGTAGGCTGAGAATTTCCAAATCATCAATTTCTGTTTCTTTTTCAGTTAAGAGTTTAATTCTCAGTTTATCCCTTTTTCTTGCATTTTATCATAATCCACAAGAAGAAAGCAGGCTGCACCTTCCACATTTAACTTAGAAATCTCCTCAGCTAAATAACTAAGTTCATCATTTGCAAATTCTGCCTTCCATCTGACATCAGAACACAAGTTTGCCAAGTTCTCTGCCAATTTGTAACAAGGATCGCCTTCTTTACAGTTTTCGATAAAATACTCATTACTTCCTTCTAAGGTCTCACTGGAAGTATAGTTAATATTCACATTTCTAATGACGGTCTCTTGAAAGCCATCTAGGCTATTTCTATTAAATACCCCACAATTCTTCCATCCTTTACTCATTACCCCATTCCAAAGCTGTTTCCACATTTTTAGGTACTTGTAATAGCAGCACTCCACTCCTAGTACTGAAAACTGTTTTAGTTTCCAGGATGCTAAGAAAAATATCTCACAATGGGTTGGTTTAACAACAGAAATCTATTGGCTCATGGTTTCAGAGACTAAAAGGCTTGCTTCTTCCAAGGTGAAGAACATTCTGGAGGGCTTGCTATCTTTGGGGTTTCTTGGCATTCCTGTCACATTGGCAAAGTTCTCTCTTTTCTCTTCCAGGTTCCACTGTCCTGTCTTTTCTCTTCCAGCTCCTCTGTGGGGCTTTTTCTTCACAAAGCCTCTGGTAATAGGATTAAGGCCTAACTTCATTCAGTTGGGCCACACCTTACCTAAAAATAACATCTTCAAAGAGTCTAATTTAAAATGGGTTCACATCCACATGAATAGATTAAGCACATGTTTTTTCCTATGGTACATACTTAAACCTACCACAGCAACTAATTACAAAGCTCCAAAATATATGATTTGAGAACTAACAGAACTGAAGTTAGAAAAAAAATCCACAGTTACAGCGGGAGCTGTCGATAGTTCTTGCTCAGTAATTCAGTCATAGGTCAAGCAGAAAAACAGTAAAAATGTAACAGACAAACTACACAATCAGCAAATGTGATTTAACAGATATTTTTAAAATAACTTTACCCAGGAGCAGTAGAACATATATTTCTCTCAAATACACACAGGACATTCACCAAGACAGATGAGACGATGGTTGTGGTAGACAGAATAATTGTCTTCCAAAGAGGTTCAGTCCTAATTCCTAGAACCTGCGAATATGCTACCTTTTATCACAAAAGGGACTTTGCAGATGTATTAATGTTAAGGACCTTAAGATAGGAAGATCATCCTGGATTATGAGATTTAGCCCATTGTAATCACAAGACTCCTTATAAGTTAAAGAGGATATTCGAGTAGGAGATGTGACAACTGAAGCAGAGGTTGGAGTGATGTGATGAAAGGGGACAATCAAAGGAATGCAAGCAGCCTCTAGAAACCAGACAAGGGAAGGAAACAGATTCCTACTGTTTCCTAAGTTTCTAGAAAGGAATGCAGCTCTGCCAACACCTTGATTTTAGCTGAGGGGGAAGCATTTTGCACTTCTGACCTCCAGAACTTAAGACAACAAATATGTTGTTTAAGCGACTAAGTTTGTGGTAATATGTTATAGCAGCATAGAAAACGAACAAAATGGATATAGAATAAGTCTCAATAAATTTAAAAAGATGAAGTCATACATAGTACATTTTCTGACTACAATGGAGTTACATTAGAAACCAGTATCAGAAAGATATTTGGAAGATCCTTAAATATTTGGAAATTAACCAACATACTTTAAAATAACCTACAGGTCAGAGATAAAGTCATAAAAAATGATAAAATAAAAATGAAAACACAATGTATAAAAATTTGTGGTTAGGCAACTACAGCAGTGACTAGAGGGGAATTTATCTAAATATATCATAAAAGAAAGGTCTCAAATCAATTATCTAAACACTTCTCTACAGAAGCTAGAAAAAAAGAACAAATTAAAACCAAAGTAAGTAGAAAAAAGGAAATAAAGAGTGGAAACCAATAGTATAGAAAGTGGTCAAATAACAGAAAAAAGTGAAAACAAAAGTTCTTTCCTTCAAAAGATAAAAGGAGAACTGATAAACCTCTAATATTTTAGTTTACCAGGGCTGTGATAACAAATATCACCGAATCAGCTGGCTTAAATAACAGGAATTTATTGTCTCGCAGTTTTGGAAGCTAGAATACCAACATCAAGGTATTGCCCGTCCATGTCTCCTGCCTACATCTACAGTGTTCTGGTACTGGCTTGCTGATGATCCTTAGAGTTACCTGGCTTGCAGATGCACCCTGCCTCTGTCACATGGCAATCTCTCCCTTCTTCTCTGGCAGTTTTCTCTTTCATGTCCAATTTACTTTGCTTATAAGGACTTAAGCCATATTGGATGAAGGTCCTCCTTCAGTCAACTGGGCCACACCTTAATAATAACATCTTTAAAGGTCCTAATTAAAATGAATTCACATCCACAGTACCGGGGATTGGGACTTGAACACGTCTTTTGTGGGAGGCATGATTCAATTTCCAATATCTAGCTGGAATCATAAAAAAAAAAAAAAAAAAAAGAGAGAATGAGAAAAAAAGTAAAGAAAATGAGAGATGATACAAATGACCAATATCAGAAATGCAAGAAGGGACATTAATATAGACGCTACAGATATTAAAAGGATGATAAGAGCATACTATGACCCCAAAATTATGCCAATAAATTTAATTACTTAGATGAAATGATAAATTTCTTTTTTTAAATGATAAATTTCTTGAAACACAAATTTTCAAAATTAACTCAAAAAGAAATAGAAAACCTGAATAGCTCTATTCAGTTTTACAACCTTGACACTATTGATTTGACATTTTATGCTAAGTAATTCTTTATTGTAGGGGGCTGTCTTGTATACCGCAGGATATTAAACAGCAGCTCAGGTCTCTACCCATTAGATACCAACAGCATTCTACCAGTTGCGACAACCAAAATTATCTCCACACACTAGGGACCAAAGGGCAAAACTGTCCCTGATTTAGAACTAGTGCTCTATATCTATTAAGAAAATTGAACTTGTAATTAAAAACCTTACCACCAAAAGGGGATGCGAGGTAGTTCAGTGGCAGAATTCTCACCTGACATGCAGGAGACCTGGGTTTGATTCCCAGCCCATGCACTTCCGAAAAACCAAACAAACAAACAAAAAATTCAACAAATGGTGCTGCCATAAGGGGATACTCATATGGAAAAAGAATGAAATGTGACCCCTGCCATACAGCATACAAAGGAAAAAACAACAACAACAAAACCTTACCACCAAAGAAGCCAAAACAGAATAAAAAATAGTACAACTCTAGGCCCATATGACTCAATTAGTGATTAATACATCATATATTTAAGGAAGTAACAACACTGAACTCTGTCAGAAAAAGAACTAGAGGGACTACTTCTGTATAGAAAAGAGTTAAAACAGGCCTAAGACTGCTATTTTTAGAAGGTCATAGGAAATCAGAACAGATTTGGTACCGGAGAGTGGGGTGCTGCTGCGGTTTGCAAATGCCAGATATGTTTGAACGGTGTTTTGGATGGCTAAGGGGAAGATTTTGGAAGAACTGTGAAGAGAATGATGGAGAAGTCCTGGAGTGCGTGAAGAGACTGTTGGTGTAAATGGAACCACTGCCAATCTTGACAGAGGAGGACACAAAAGGGAGAGATTGGAGTCTGCAGAGTGAGAACCATGGAAGTTCGGGTCTGAAGCCAAGAAAGCTCGGCCAGGAGAGTGGACCCACCTGTATGCATGGAGAGGGTGAGTTTACCCTGAAGGGCAAGGATGAGTCTCCCCTCTCATTGCAGTGGAAGAGTTGTGCAGCCTCGGGCCTTGGAAAAGACATAGCACGCTCCTTGGGGGACTGGAAGAGCCTGGCTGCTACCATGTGCAGGGGTTGAGCGTGTGCCCCAGAAATGGCAGAGAGCCCAGGGGTGGCCCTGATGCCTGGAGAGAGTGGAGCCCAGAGGTGGTCTCCTCGATGTTTCCCGAGGTTGATTTGGAAAGAGGCGGGCCACTTCATAGGCCCTTGGAAGGGGTGGGACTGCCACTTTCTAAAGCCCCAAAGCTAAATGATTCTCAGACTTTGAAATTTAATGTACTTTGCCCTGCAGGTTTTTGAAACTGTACGAGTCCAGTGACCCCTGTGTTCCTTCCTCCTTATGGAAATGTGTATGTGTATCCTACGAATGTTCCTCCTTTATATGTTGGCAGCAAATAATTTGTTATGAGTTTTCAAAGGTCCAGAGCAAATGGAGAGAATTTTGCCTTAGGACAGACAATACCTGTAACTGACTTGATGAGATTTTATACTGTCTCTAATTTTGTACTTCATTGTATTGCTGCTGAAAGGTTTAAGGTTTCTGATATTGTTATGAAATTAATGTATTTTGCATATGGGAAAAACATGTCTTTTTTAGGGGTCAGAGGGTGGAATGTGCTGGTTTGAAAGGAAGCATGCCCCCTAAGAAAAGCCATGTTTTACTATAAATCCCATTTCATAAAGATAGAATAATCTCTATTTGATACCGTATGTTTGAAACTGTAATGAGATCATCTCCCTGATTGATGAGATTTAGTTAAGAATGGTTGTTAAACTGGATTAGGGGATGACATGTCTCCACCCATTTGAGTGGGTCTTGATTAGTTTCTGAAGCCCTATAAAAGAGGAAACGTTTTGGAGAATGAGAGACTCAGAGAGGGCAGAGAATGTTGCCGCACCACGAAGCAGAGAGTCCACCAGCCAGTGACCTTTGGAGATGAAGAAGGAAGATGCCTCCCGGGGAGCTTCATGAAATAGGAAGCCAGGAGAGAAAGCTAGCAGATGATGCCGTATTTGCCATGTGCCCTTCCAGCTCAGAGAGAAGCCCTGACTGTGTTCGCCATGTGCCATCTCACTTGAGAGAGAAACCCTGAACTTCATCGGCCTTCTTGAACCAGGGTGTCTTTCCCTGGATGCCTTTGATTGGACATTTCTATAGACTTGTTTTAATTGGGACATTTTCTCGGACTTAGAACTGTAAACTAGCAACTCATTAAATTCCCCTTTTTAAAAGCCATTCCGTTTCTGGTATATTGCATTCCAGCAGCTAGCAAACTAGAACAGTCTGCTACCAAGGTTGGTCCTTGGCTGACATCTGGGAACTGAGATTTTGGGAGGGTTCCCATCATTTCTTGATAGGAATGGCTCACTGTGTCTAAACTGTTTGTACAAATAATATGGTTTATGCTGAATATCTGCTCTCCTTCTGGGAGTATGACATTTTAGTAGGCAGAGGATGCCTGCTTTACCAGCCACTAATAAAAATTTGGGGCAGTGAGTTTCTAATGAGCTTCCCTGGTAGACAACACTTAACATGTGTTGTCACAACTTTTTGCTAGAAGAATTAAATGCATCCTATGCAATTTCACTCAAGAAGAACTCTTGCATGCTGCTGTCTGGTTTCCTCCAGACTTCACCTCATGAAAAGCTACTTCACTTTTCTATTTGCTCATTTTGCTTTGTATAATTTTGCTATAATAAACCATAACAATGAATATAATTACACGAGTTGTGTGAGTCCACCCAGTGAATCACTAAACCTAAGGGTGATTTTGGGGAATCCTGACACAACTTCCAAACTCATTTTGTGAGGCTGGAATTATCTACTACCAAGTCCAGATAAAAATATTAAAAGTAGACAACAGACCAGTATCCCTCAGGATCAGAGATGCAAAAAAACCCACCCCTTATTATAATATGAGAAAGTTAAATCTAGCAATATATAAAAAGGTTAATACACCATGCTCAAGTGAATTTTTTATCAGGAATGCAAGGTTGATCTACCATTTGATAATTAATCTTACACGATCATCTCAATGCAGGCAAATATTTGCTCAAACCCATTCACGATAAATATTTTAAGAAAACTAGGAACATAAGAAATATCCTTAATCTGACAACAGTCATCACAAAAATCCTACAGCTTTCATATGTAATGGTGAAAGACTGAATAGTTTCCTCTTTAAGATCAGGAACAAGAAAAGGATGTCTATTCTCTTTGCTTCTGTTCAACATTATAATGGAGGCCCTGGCTACTGGAAGACAATTCTTCATGTGTCTCTTGTGTTCTCACATGTCATGTGAGAAACTAACAGATTTTGTTCTGGACTATCTTTTCAAGGATTCTTAATAATGAACAACCTTGAAAAATGGAGACAGTGATTCCCACTGGAGCAAAAGGCAGGCAGGCATACTGCTTATTATAAAAGACTCGGGTTCCCTATGATCAGAGTTCCTTGCCTATAATGCCTGTATATGTTGAAATTCATTTGGGCTCATTTACGTTGTGCCTGTGGGAGCTGGGGGAAAGGGGAACTGACAAAAATATGACAGTGCTCATGGTGCGGACTGTCCTGTGATTAACAAGTTATCTGTCTCTGACTCAGAAATCTTGTATCTTCTGCCAGCATCCATGAAAACTGTGGCAGACTAACCTGACAGTTTGTATGTACTGTAAAAGTCTCAGGCTCCTCACTGTTTTAGAAACTAGCCAGTGCAACAAGGCAAGCCAAAGAAACTAAAAACTAGCCAGTTTGAAAAAAAAAAAAAGATACAGAGCAGCCTTTATTTAAAGATATGATTCTTTATGTAGAAAATATTAAGGAATCTACAAAACAAACAAACAAACACCAAAAAACTACTAGAACTAATACATGGATGCAGTAAGGCTGTACAAAGTCAATATACAAAAATCAATTGTATTTCTTTATACTAGTGATGAACAACTGGAAAATGAAATTTTAAAAAATCACACCATTTACAAAAAACCTATGACATATCTTGGAAATAGGCTTAACAAACTATATATAAAAACCTAAACACTAAAAATTATAAAATTATGCTGAAAGAAATTAAAGAAAACCTAAAGAGAGAATCAGGCTACGTTCTTAGATCTACGTTCATGGATGAGAAAATGCCAATTCTCTTAAATTTATCTATAGATGCAATGCAACTGAAATAACAACTTAAGAAGGTTTTTTTCCTCTTTTTTTTTAGTAGACATTAAAAAACTGATTCTAAAATGTATATGGCAATACAAAGGCTTGAGAATAGCCAAAAGGTTTTTGGAAGTAGGAAAGTTAGACGTTTCTCATTATTTGATTTCAAGACTTATAATGAAACTACAGTAATCAAGTTGAGTGTGGTACTGACACAGAGCAGATATCTATAGCAATGAAACAGAAGAGAGTAAAAGAAAACTGACCTATACATAGTCAACTGATTTTCACAGCAGAGGTGCCAAGATTATTACATTAAGAAAGGACAGCCTTTTCAACAAATGGTTTTGCAAGACTAGAGTATCAATTTGGAAAATAATGAACAACAATTCTTACAGCAATTCTTACATGCAGAATTATAGACTTGAATGTAAATGCTAAAACTACTAAAATTCTCAAAGGAAACTCAAAGGAGTGTATCATATTGACCTTTACATAGGCAAAGAGTTCTTAAATAAGATATAAAACCCACATACCCTAAAAGAAAAAAAATATATAAATGATACTTCAATACATTAAAAATTTTGCCTTTCAAAAGATCCCATTAAGAAAATGAAAAAGCAAGGGACAGAATGGGAGGAAATATTTGGAATACATATATATGACAATGACTTCTGTGCCAGTTTGACACTATTATGTACCTCAGACGCCATGTCCTTTAATCCTCATTCAATTTTGCTAGGTGGAATATTTTTATTGTTTCCATGGAGATATGACCCACCCAAATGTGGGTGGTAATTTTTGATTAGATGGTTTCCATGGAGATGTGTCTCTACCCATTCAAGTTGGGGTTGCTTACTGCAGCCCTTAAAGAGGGAACCTTTTTGGAAAAAGCTTTAGAGCCACCAGAACTGACAAAGCAACAGAATCAACAGAGTTCACATAGCCAGAAACCTTTGGAGATGAAGAAGGACAATGCCCTAGGGAGCTTCACGAAGCAAGAAGCTTGGAGAGAAAGCTAGCAGACGTTGCCATGTGCTGTTCCAGCTGAGAGAGAAATGCCAAACTTCAGCGGCCTTTCTTGAGTGAAGGTAACTTCTTGTTGGTGTCTTAATTTGGACATTTTCACAGCCTTAGAACTGTAAACTTGCAACTTAATAAATTCCCCTTTTTAAAGGCCATTCTGTTTCTGTATATCGCATTCCGGCAGCTTACTAACTAGAACTTCTATCCCAAATATTTAAAGAACTCCGAAAACCCAATAAGACAAATATCCTAATTTAAAAAGATAGGCAAAAACTTTCAAAAGATACTTCACAAATAAGATATACAAATAGTCTATATATCAAAAGATGTTCAACCTTACCAGTCAACAGGGCAATGCAAAGTTAAATCCCAATAAGATACTATTACATATCTACTAGAATTGCTAAAATTAAAAAAGATTGACCAGAGCAAGTGTTTACAAGGATGTGGAACAACTAGAACTCTATACATTGCTCATGCAAATGTAAAATGGGAGACACACTTTGGAAACCAGTTTGATTCTTTCTTATAAAATTAAACATATACTTACCCTATGATCCCCAATTGTAACTCTCATGTTTTTACTCAAGAGAAATGAAAACCTGTCCATACAAAGATTTGTAAACAAATGTTTATTCCTAACACTCTTATTTAGTTCAATTACTAACAGCAGGAGTGTGTGCGTGTGTGTGAAAGCGAGAGAGAGATAAAGGAAAAGGGAGAGGGAGAATATAATAATCACTCTATATAAGGGACTCTACATAAATAGTCCTTTTTTATGGGACTAGGCCATAGAAACTTTTATTTCTAGACTAGAAATAAAAGTACAACTTAAAATGCCATTTACTGGAAAATTAGTATGAAATCTATTTACAAGCTAGATAACGCCTGTACATGGAACAGCAGAGATCAGTTACCAGCAGTATTTCAAAGACAGCAGCATTTATAGATTTTAGATTCTTAGAAAGTTTTAGTACAGAGGGGCTATGTATGTGATATCTTATTGCAGAAGAGACAATTAGTCATGCACCAATAAAAAATCTCTTCTTCTTTCAATAGAATTCTTGAATGTGTACATGGCAGCTTAGCTAAAGACTATATTTTCCAGGCTTTTTTTGCGGTATGGAGCGGCAAAGTGGCTAAATTTTGGCAAACGGGATGTGAGTAGATACACAACACATGCCACTTCCAGGTGATGCACCTCAAAAGGAAAACTGCTATGCTACCTTGGCCCTTTCCCTTTTCCTGACAGCTAGGAGCTGGCAACAAGCAGAAAAGCTTCCTTGACCTTTGTTCAGGATGGTAGAGTCACTCTCTAGCCCTGTCTATTCCACGTACTTCTATACTGTTATACCAGAGGGAAATAAACTAGTATCCTGTTTCAGCTATTTTATTTTTGGCTTTCTTTGTTCATGCAGCTTAGCCTACATCCTAAGGCAGACTCATCAAAACCTTTCATTTTACAGATAAGTAAACTAAACCAGAGATATTGAATGACTTTCCCTAGATGACTGGTAAAGGAAGATTTGAAACTAAATTTCCTAATTCAAGATTCTTTTTATGCTCATGGACTGATCAGAGAAATGTCTACAAACCAGGTAATTTCTGGGACACTAAAACAGCTCTTTGCTCCCCACCAAAACTGCACCCCCTCTGTACCAATGCTTAAAATTAAAATATTTAATTTCTAGTTCTTTGGCTCAAATGCAAATCTTTCTGAGATAATCACAATGAGTCATTTATATGGTAGACAGAAATACAACATAATATAAGAAAAAGACCCCAGAAGCAAAGCAAATAGGTCTTGAGTTTTGGGAGGGCTTTGCTAGTTACTAGCAGCATTACCTCAGGTAAACATATCCATGAGAATCTATTCTTGGCTCAATTACAGCATATTTTGTTATAACTATCCATTTATAAGTCTATTTTCCCCAGACCTGTGTCTCAGTCATGCATATAGACTACATCCTATTCTTTGTGTTGCTAAGACCTAAGACAGTGAATATTTGGCACATAGCAGGCTTACTGGTGAATGCACTGAGCACTTTGATCACAGTTTCTTAACCATAAAATGAGGAACTGAACTGGATTAGAACTCTTTAACCTTTGTTGGCAAATAGCTAATTTCCATTTCTTAGAAGTTTTGAGCTCAGTAGGGGATTGTAACAGAGGCAGTAACAGTGATGTCTTTGGATTTTGGAAGGTTTCAGACATAATACTGAGCAGCCTTTAAAAGGCAGTGTTACTTATGCACTGCTGGTGGGAATGTATAATGAATGATACAGCCACTATGGAAGACAGTCTGGCGGTTCCTCACAAAACTAAATATCAAGTTGCCCTATGACCTGGCAATATCACTACTTGGTATATACCCAAGTATCTTTTTTTTTTGCAGAAGGCTTTGATGAGTTCTATTTTCTGTAAAAGTGAATAATCCATAGATACCTTTCCTAGGTGATTTCCATGGATTCTGTGTATCTTGGATGACTATGACTATAAAAAAAAAATGCCTATGGAGATAAGTATAGGCACTCAGCCCAGTTTAGGAAGGGGAGCTGCAATGACAAGGACAGGGCAGAGACCAGAAACCCCATGCAATCGGTAGAAGACCTAAAAGAGTGGCACAAACAGACATTTGCACACTGATATTCAAGCAGCATTATTCACAATCGTCAAAAGATGGAAACAATCCAAGTGCCTATCAACAGACAAGTGGATTAACAAAATGTGGCATATACATACGATGGAATATTACGCAGCAGTTAAGACAAAATGAGATCCTGGAGCACATGACAAGATGGATAAGCCTTGAGGACATAATGCTGAGTGAAATAACCCAGACACAAAAGTAGACACTGTATGACTCCCCACTTTTATGACCAAGGTAAAGGTAAAATCAGAGGTTTATAATACAGAATATAGGGGACCTAGAGATACATAGAAGCTAGAGATGGGTAAACAGTTAGCTAATGAGGTTGAACTTAAATGTAAAGGAATAGATAAAAGTGAAGGCAGTTCACTAGTGGGTCTATAAGTATTATCATACTGAAGGTGAATATGACTGAAAGGGGTAGTATGGACCCATGTGTCCCACCGATTAACACTACAAATATAAATAATTTATTGTATGAACTACTTCAAAGGGATGAATCTCGTACAAAGAGTATATAATTTCGGGGTATAGGGGGAAACTGCTACTGTATGCTATGGTGTATGTTTAATAGGAAAACATCAACAGTACCACAGCAACAACAGAGGTATGTAATGGAGGGAGTAATAAGAGTTAAGGGGAGGTGTGGATTTTCTAGTTGGTGAGGGTATGTTTATTGGTTTATCTCTGTCTTGGAACAATGACATTATCTAAAATTGAGGGTGTAGATGGACTGTTGACTTTGGACATTGTTCTAGTTTGCCAGCTGCCGGAATGCAATATACCAGAAACAGAATGGCTTTTAAAAATTAATAAGTTGCTAGTTTACAGTTCTAAGGCCAAGAAAATGTCCCAATTAAAACAAGTTTATAGAAATGTCCAATCAAAGGTATCCATCCAGGGAAAGATACCTTGGTTCAAGAAGGCTGATGAAGTTCTGGGTTTCTCTCTCAAGTGAGAAGGCACATAGCGAACACAGTCAGGGCTTCTCTCTCAGCTGGAAGGGCACATGGCGAACACGGCGTCATCTGCTAGCTTTCTCTCCTGGCTTTCAGTTTCATGAAGCTCCCTGGGAGGCGTTTTCCTTCTTCATCTCTAAAGGTCGCTGGCTCTTGGACTCTGCTTCGTGGTGCTGCAGCATTCTCTGCTCTCTCTGAATCTCTTTCATTTTCCAAAATGCATCCTCATTTATAGGACTCCAGAAACTTATCAAGACCCACCCAAATGGGTGGAGACATGTCGTTGCCTAACTCAGTTTAACAACCACTCTTGACTAAATCACATCATCCAGGGAGATGATCTGATTACAGTTTCAAACTTACAGTATTGAATAGGGAATGGGATTTTGATTAAAACATGGCTTTTCTAGGGGACACACATCCTTTCAAACCAGCACAGACCTTACACATGATGCCCAATGAATGCAGGTAGCTGAAGGATGCACTGACTGAGAAATAGATTGGCAAATGATGGTGTATACATATGATTAAATATCGTGCTGCTACAAAAAAGAAGCAAAGCTGTGAGCCGTGCAACATTGTAAATGAACCTGTGGGACACGTGGTGAGGCAAAATAAGCCAGAAACAAAAGAGCAAATATGGTATGGCCTCAGTTGGAAAATACTTATAAGAAAATAGGAGCCTGGATTTTAGGCTCTTATTGCAGTCACATTTAGTCTGGAGTGGTAATTGTTATTTCTGGATTTTGAGAGGCTCTTCTATATATGTATAACCTGGTATTTAGAGATAAGAATGAAGCAGATCAGGTCAGGATTAAGATAATTGAGAATACAGGAGTATTGTCTGTATTTTAGAACTTCATACATTCTTTGATAACAAGGGAAGAAACACTTATTTTGGCTAGAACCTACATTTTCTGTAGCACTTAATCTAACTCAACTTGTTTGGATAGATCATTTAAACAATCCACACTCAGGGAGAGCCCAGAATAAGAATGAGTATTAATGTAATGTAATGTATTACATTATTAATGTATTAATGTAATGCCTAGATACATCCCAGGGTACATGAAGCAGAAAATCAAAAAGTATTGGTCAAGTTCCTTGAGGGATGGGAGAAAATATATAAAACTATCAAACTTTACCACCAGGGAAACTCCCAATACTGTGTCAAACATTAGGGATATCCAAATCAATAGGCTAAGCCCTTGATCTTGAGGCTTGTTCTTGTGAAGCTCATGTATGTGGCGGAGAAGCTTAGCTTACTGATAGGTATGCCTAAGAGTCACCTCTGGAGGATCTCTTTTGTTGCTCAGATGTGGCTTCTCTCTCTGTAAGCCCAACTCTGCTTACACTGTCCTTGTAAACGTAAATCATTGTCCTTGTGGGACATGACATCCAGAGGTGAAAGTCTCCCTGGCAGTGTGGGAGATAACTCCCAGGGATGAATCCAGCCCTGCCACCATAGGATCAACAATCTCGTCCTGACCAAAACAGGGAAAAGAAGTGTAACAAATTAGGTGTCAGTGGCTGAGAGAACTCAAATAGAGTTGAGAGGCTACTCTGGAGGTCACTCTTACGTAAGCTTCAGTTAGACATTGCTACTTATCATAGTTGCCAAACCACAACCAAAACCATTCCTGCCAATCCTAGAGAACACCTAGAATATTATATAAGATTCTACAAAGGTTCCATGTGCTAGGGTAACTTTCCAGAAACCTACAACATCCAGATGGGTACCTGGACCAGATTAAGTTCTGAAATGCAAAGGGGCCAGCCTCTCCAGACCATCAACTAGTCCCATCTCCCCATCCCTTACTACTGACAGCCCTTCCAACATGAAAAAGTTAGAATGGGCATAGTCCAAAAACCCCTAAAGAGTGGGAGAAAGATCAAAGGTCATGCTGAAGTTACACAGAGAAGTTAGGGTTTAATAAATGACTATGATTGCTGAATCACTGTATTGATACTATGTGTAGTCTCCAGTATCTTAGAGCAGTTAGAAGTCAAAACCTCAAATTGTGAAATTGTAATCCATACTAAACTCTGAAATCTGTTCTACAACTAATCGTTGCAATGTGCTTTGAAATTTATTGTTTTTGTATATATGTTATTTTTCACAAAAAAAGAAAAAAAACAGTCAATTGTGATGATAAATGCACAGCTATATGATGATATTGTGAGCCACTGAGTATACATGTTGGATGATTACATAGTATGTAAATAAAAAAAAAAAAAAAAAAAAGCGTTATACTTCATGGGCTTTCCTGATGGGAATCCTGCCAAATTTAATCAGTGGGAAGGGTGAAAGGGAAGGGACCATTAAGGAAACAAGGACAAGAAAGGCAGTGCAAAAGCCAGATGAAAAAAAAAAATGTGTGCACTGGCACACATTTAGATGTACCAGCAGGCTAAAATATCTCTGGATATGCCCTCTGACAAGACCAATGAGAGCTAAATTCTAGTATTTTTACCATTGACATTTTGCTGCTTTAAGTTCTTATCTTTTTTAGTATTTTTAATTTTTTTCACTTTTTAAATGAATAAGTCTCATATAAACAATTCTCCAACTTCCTTTTCTGGTTCTGAAAATTCCTGAACTATGTTTTCCCTATATTCTTCATGTGATGCTACTCTAAGACATAAAAGTCAGGCAACAAATTTTTTTTTTAATTCAACTTTTATCCCACAGGAATAGGAGTTTTCATAAGGCACCAGTGGGTGAGTAATTTGGGGAAAAAATTCAGATGTGTGTTCAAAATCTCATACAGAATAAACAGCCTAAAGAGTAGGAATGGCTGAGAGAGAAACCTATCAATAGGAAGATCTACCAAATGGTTGGTTGACATCTTAAGAACTTGATGCACAGAAAATTAATACAGGAACTATTCTTTGTTATAATCTTAAATTTTCTGGAAAATAACTCTGCATTTTCATTCAAAGTAAACCTTAAAGTTTCTCTTTTTTATCCTGGAAATGAAAAGTTTCTTTGAAGGATGATACACAACTAATAAGACACATTTGTTCATCTAGCATGTTTGTGATAAGTGAAAGTTAAAAGTATCTTAGGAACTACTTTTAGTTAAAATTTTTGCTCACCATGAGGTTTCCAAAGCAACCATTGTAAACTGCAAGAGCTTTGGAAACACAAAAAAACACACTATCTCATGACTGGTCTACATGCTCTACACATGTAAAGGGTGCTTCCTAATTACTTGCTGACTGACTGAACGTCCTACTTATTTCCCAGTTAGCCATCTGGACCCATTGTTGTGGTGGTACATAATAGAAGCTTCAAAGCTATGAAGGTGGCTATCACAAAGTCTATATCTTTCACTCATAAACAGAGTCTCTTTATCTGATTTTATCCAGATTAAAGTAGTCAGAATTTTAAGATGTGTATCTCAGCTTAAGAATTACTGGCAATTGGGGCAGGATAATAATTTTTTTTTAAACTTTTTTTTATTAATTAAAAAAAATTAACAAACAAAACATTTAGATATCATTCCATTCTACATATACAATCAGTAATTCTTAATATCATCACAGAGTTGCATATTCATCATTTCTTAGTACATTTGCATCGATTTAGAAAAAGACAACAGAAAAAGAAATAAAATGATAATAGAGAAAAAAAAAAACTATACGTACCATATCCCTTACCCCTCGCTTTCATTTACCACTATTTCAAATTGAATTTATTTTAACATTTGTTCCCCCTAGTATTTATTTTTATTCCATATGTTCTACTCTTCTGTTGATATAGTAGCTAAAAGGAGCATCAGACATAAGGTTTTCACATTCACAGAGTCTCATTGTGAAAGCTATATCATTGTTCAATCTTCATCAAGAAACACGGCTACTGGAACACAGCACTACATTTTCAGGCAATTACCTCCAGCCTCTCCACTACATCTTGAACAACAAGGTGATATATACTTAATGCATAAGAACAACCTCCAGGATAACCTCTCGACTCTGTGTGGAATCTCTCAGCCATTGACACTTTGTCTCATTTTACTCTTCCCCCTTTTGGTCGAGGAGGTTCTCTCAATCCCTTGATGTTAATTCTCAGCTCATTCTAGGGTTTTTCTCAGTCCTTTGATGCTGAGTCTCAGCTCATTCCAGGATCTTTGTCCCACGTTGCCAGGAAGGTCCACACCCCTGGGAGTCATGTCCCACGCAGAGAGGGAGAGGGTGGTGAGACTGCTCATCATATTGGCTGGAGAGAGAGGCCACATCTGAGCAACAAAAGAGGCTCTCTTGGGGGTGACTCTTAGGCCTAAATTTTAAGTAGACTTGACCTATCCTTTGTGGGGTTAAGTTTCACGTGAACAAACCCCAAGACTGGGGGCTCAGCCTATAGCTTTGGTTGTCCACACTGCTTATGCGAATATCAAGAATTCAACTTGGGGAAGTTGAATTTCTCCCCATTCTCACCATTCCCCGAAGGGGGCTTGCAAATACTTTTCCAGTCACTGATCAAATCATTCTGGGATTCATCAGGGGATCACTCCGGACAAACCAACAAAATCTCATGTGCTACCTGAGATTCCAAGTACTTATGACATTCAATCAAACTATCTACATGAGTTATATTAGGAAATGCTCTAGTCAAAATCTAAATTTTGTAACAAATAAACATTTTTTGCTTTAGTCTCACACATAAGGTGACATTTTAAAGTATTAATTATCATCTATTTTCAGCACCCTGCAATAATGACATTCCTTTGTTCTTCCTCATGCCAAAACATTTTTAAAATTTGTACATTGTACATTTCACTATTATTATACACTCTAGGCATTCCTAGATTATACCATCTCTATCTTTAACATCTATCTTTCTTTCTGATTTCATTTATGTCCCCAGCCCTCCTCCCTCTATGGGGCAGGATAATTTTTTATTGTGGGATACTACCCAGCCATTGAAAGATACATAGCATTTTTGGCCCTACCAATCATCATTTGCTCTCTCTAGGACCTCTCCTCCTTTTTTTCTCTACAGCCCTTTTGATAATCAAAATGAAACAACTCTATAAATTTCCAAATGTGCCCTAGGATCTTTGAGCCTGAATACATTTTTGGGAACCACTAAGCTATGTAACTTCCTTTGGCAATCCTTCAGTTTTCTCATGAACTACAATCAGTTTTCTCATGAATTCAATCAGAGAATTGAAAAGGAATAGTCAAAGGTTGGATGCACTGATAAAGGAAAAACAGCAGAGAGTACAAAGACCCTAAGAAGGGAGGGAAGGGAAGAAACAATAAGCGAAAACTTAAGCCATCTTGGGGATTTACGGTATGAAGGGAGGGCTGAGGTGAAGAATGAGTAAGAATTCAATGAAAAAGAAATCAAATCCTAAACATTCAAATATCCCCTTAAATCACAGTCAAATCCCTGGTATTCATTAAATAGGCCCTGCAAAGGTTAAATTATGTCCATTACATTCTGTTTAAGAAGGCAGGGAAATATGCTTATTACAATACCCGGTAAATTTTAAGCCCCCAGTTTAATAAGTGAATATTCTGAAAAGCTTGTTATGTCAAATATCCAAAATCTAGAAAAAATTAATGAACTGATCTAATTTTTTTTTCCCTAGGGAATTCAGCACTCACAAGACACAGTACTCCATCAATCAAATAAAAAGAGTCATATTCACGCAACTGAGTATACTATCAAGAAACAGCTGCTGAAGCTTATTGGTTCTTCTTTCACTTGCATGAAAAAGGGTACAGGATATGAGGCAGGTGAACTGGAGATATGGAGCATTCCCACATACCATACAACACAGAAAGTGCTAATCCTATCTGCAATCCTGGTATAATCAATTAAAATGCGATAGGCAAATAAATTAACTTTTCTACATATTTATATACTTACAAAAGTTTATCATACTATACATACTATTTTATATGTTGCTTTTAAAAAGTAACAATAAAATGTAAATCTCATTAAACTATTCTGTGACAATATCATTTTTAACTTCTACATAAATACTTCAGTGTAAAGATGAAATGAGTCAAGTGTACTCAACCAACCACCTAACAATGCACTTTCAGATTTGTTCAAATTTAGGTCCCATCAGGATTGCCTGAGACAGGCTACTTTCCCACACTTTAATAAACACTGGATAATTATAAACAAACAAACACTAATTAAAAAGATGGAAAGTAGAAATACTTGTTTTAATTTGATTGTCTTTGATTATTAGAGAATGAACTTTTTTATTTTCATTTACTATATACAATATTTATACATTTTTGTGATTTGCTATTTTTTTCAGCCATTCATATCTTTCTTATTGACTCTATAAATACTCCTTCTACATCAAGTATATGTAATACAAGTATGCTTTTCCAGATTTAAAAAGAGAATGGACTAAGTGGGCCACGGTGGCTCAGCAGGCAGAGTTCTCTACTGCCGTGCTGGAGACCCGGATTCAATTTCCGGAGCTCAAATTTTACAAATAAATCAGTCATATAAAGTTTAAAACCACTTCAGAGAATTATGGTGTAATTAACTACCTGGCTGGTATTTATTTCTAAGTGTGATGGTTTGAAGCTGTATATGCCCCAGAAAAAAATGTTCTAAAATTTATCCATTCTTGTTGGTGTAAACCCATTATAAGTAGAGCCTTTTAAGGAGGTTACTTCAGTTAAGGTGTGTCTTACCTCAATCAGGTTGGGTCTTTGTATTAGTTAGGGTTCTCTAGAGAAACAGAATCAACAGAGACACTTGCAAATATAAAATTTATAAAAGTGTCTCATGTGACCACGGGAATGCAGAGTCCAAAATCCACAGGGAAAGCTGTGAAGCCGACAATTACGATGGAGGGTCTGGACGAACTCCACAGGAGAGGCTTGCCGGTAGAAACAGGAAGAAAGCCTGTCTCTTCTGAATCCTCCTAAAAAGGCTTCCCGTGATTAGATTAAGCATCACTCATTGCAGAAGACACTCCCCTTTAGCCGATTACAAATGGAATCAGCTGTGGATGCAGCTGACATGATCATGACCTAATTCTATGAAATGTCCTCATTGCAGCAGACAGGCCAGCATTTGCCCAACCAGACAAACAGGTACAACTTGGCCAAATTGACACACATGTCCCTGACCATGACAGTCTTAATCCTCTTAATGGAGTCATTTTTAAAAAACAAATTTCACGTTTTGACAGTGTATGTATCTGTATCTATATCTATATCTATCTATCTATATATTTAAATTTGTTTAATTGTGAAAAATAACATATATATATATATATATATATATATAAAGCAATAAATTTCAAAGCATACCACAACACTTAATTATAAGACTTCAGAGTCTTATAATTATAATTATAAGATTTCAGAGTCTGGTATGGGTTACAATTTAATGCAATCTTTTATAGAAAATGAATTTCAGACAGAGAGAGAAAGCCACAGGAAGCATAAAGGTGAAAGGGAACCAAGAAGACAAGGAAGAGCCCAGGAGATGCTGGCATGAGCCTTGCTCTGTGACAAAAGAACCAAGGATCACAGCAGCTAGCCCCAGAAAGCCAGAATCTTTGGCGACAAAGCACTGACTTGATGATACCTCAATTTGGACATTTACCAGCCTTAAAATGGAGTGAATAAATTCCCATTGTTCAGACCAATCCATTTCATGGTATTTACTTGAGCAGTCTACGAAACTAAAACACTAAGTCTCTTAGTAATATCTTAAATACATTATATTAGGGAAATCAACAGAGCTCCAAAATACCTAGTGACATAAATACATAGACTCTCACAATCATAATCTTAGGTTATACTGGAAAATAAGGATTTTTCAATTCTTTCAAAGGCATTATATATATATATATTTTTTTTTACCAAAAATATTAAAAGGGATGGGATCTGAACACAGAATTATCTAATTAAATTAACAAACTTTCCACTAGGAAAATTCCTTTAAAAATATTCTATATCTCACCTGAATGTTGTCAAACTTTAAGCCTGGCATGGTGAGATTCTCCTTGTCTATGAACACTGTGCTGTACTGCTGAGTAGCTACTGAAATCAAAACATTTCTGGTTCCCTCACTAGGAAGCCATGCATCATTTCTGCGGTCCATTTCACTCATGTTCAGGGCTGTGGCAAAGGGGTCATCGCTTCCTGCAAATACAGCCTGTATCTGTGAAAATGGTTTTGGAGACTGAGAAATTTCTGGAGAAGCTGTAGAAATATCTGATTCTGATCTTTCAATCCCTGCAGAGTATGAATGATCAGCAGAATCTGGGGATTTTTTTCCTACTGGAGTAGTGAGCGAAGACAGCTTTTCTGGAACTGAAGAGCCTGCATTAGGATTACTGACAGAAATGAAAGTGGAAGTAGTAAATGAATCAAAGAAGTCTGAAGCCAAGGAATTCGTATTGGTCGTATCTCCAAAAAACTTACTCAGGCTGGGACTTGGCTGAACCACCTGAGGAGGTGTCTTGGCTGATGTTTCACTTGCACTGCTGAAACTGGGAGATTTTACCATCTGAGACTCAAAGCCATCATGCAGAAACAAATGAGGCTGGGAATTAGTTGTATTTGATTGGCTGAAAATGGTACAGACTGGGATAGGCTCATCTTTAGAAGACTGACTAGAAGATATTTCTGAAATCTGTTCTGGGTTAGTTTTTTCATCACTTGGGGCTGAGTTCAATGCATCTTCATTTTCAAATACGGGCATGCCTTTAATTACTTCTTGCGTTGGGTCGTCTTTCAAAGAGGCTCTGCTATCAGAGGTGATGTCAGAGACATCCTTAGGTGTATCATCATGATCCGTTTCACTGTCATTACTCAGAGTATCAGTTTCTTCTTTACCTATGGTATTTTCCGATCTGTGATCAGCTTTGCCTTCCACAGGCTCTACAACCTCCTGCAAACAACCAAGGTCGCCCACATCATCTTCGCTATTATTCGGAGAGTCAGAAATAAGGACACTCTCCATCATGTGCTCATTAAGCTTATCTATGAAATTAGTAGAATCTTCTGATATGGTCTCATTCTCTTCAGACCCAAATTCATCTCCACCAAGATCAATGGTTTCCTCATGAAAAAGAAGTTCCCCTTGTTCTTGAGTTACTGGCTGAATGATATTCTCAGTTCCCACCTCAGCTGGAGGAGACTTCTCAGTCATATTTTGGTTAGTAGCTTGAGCATTTTCCATAGTTACCTGAAACAAAGACAAAAACGTATTAAACTCATCTTTGCATAAAAAAACAAAACTCTCACTATGTATTCAAGTTAATATTAATGTCATCTTATTAAAAATTGTCCTATTACTTTAAAATATTTATTGGTTATATATTTAAATGATTCAAAATTCAAAAGATTTCTACTTCTTCAACCTTTTTTTTTTCCTTTTGCATGGGCAGGCACTGGGAATCAAACCTGGGTCTCTGGCATGGCAGGCGAGAACTCTGTCAATGAGCCACCTTTGCCCACCCTCTCCAACCTTTTAAATACTACTCATTTGCTACAACTCAGGTGAAGCTCCCCCTCCGCCCCCGACTTACATGAGACTTCCTGACGCTCCAACCTCTAATATTCTCTTCAACACCCTTGAGCTTTTGTTGTTGCTTAATTCCAGGAATTTGAAACAGTGAGAAGGTATGGGCAAAAGATAAGCAAGTAGAAAAAGAAGAAAGTTAAGCAAAATGAATAAAAAAGGCATGCTCATTAAAGAGTGATTACTGAAATTGATGACTATAACAAAAATAGATAACATTTATGGAACATTTACAACCTGCTAGGTATTGTTCCAAGTGTCTTATATGCATTTTCTGATCTAGTTCTCAGAACTACTTATGATATGGTTACTAACATTTTCTTCTTTTGCAGAGGAAGGAACTGAGGCTGAGAAGTTATAAAGCTTGCTCAAAATCATACAGCTAGTAAATGGAGAAAGCAGCACCAGCTAAAGCTGAAATGTTGGGTTGAGGCTAGATGGTGAAGGGTCACAGGATGAGGCAAGGAGCTTGATTCCTAATAAAAAGTGCATTTGTTCGTTTTCTTAAAGAATTTCTTTTTTGGGGGTGGTGATGATTGTGGTACAAAAGTTACTTTATGCAGTTCTATTCTCACAGTGAATAAATTCAATTAAGGAAATCTAGGAAAATATGATAAAATATGAAGGGTTCCCCCTCCTCCCTGCAACTGAGAAATCAGGATTTAAGGGATGATTTTGATTACTGAAATCATTATACAGATATTTCCTTTTGCTTTCTGGTGCACTGGAGTAAATGGAGGGAAACTCCTGAAATCTCTAAATTGTAATCCAGCTGCCTTGATCTCCGATAATGATTGTATAGTCCCTAATCTTCTGCCCCTGTGATTGTAAAAACCTTGTGAGTAATCTTCATTTGTACCCCGTTACCCAGTTTTTCACCTCCAGAGTCTTGTAACTACTAAAGACAGCCCAGAACTAACCCACCCCAAGTCCAAAGTTATCTGATAACTGAGACAGGATCTAATCAAAGTGGGCCCACCTGACACGGGCAGTAGCTTAGACTTTAACTTACAAGTGACCTATACCTCATTCTGCCATTTTCTTACATCAATTCTGTGACTAAGCATGTAATCAATCTGTGTATGCTCTATACTTAGATCACCTCTAATTACATCCTCTGGGGCCACTGTGCTCATTTTCCTAAACCCTGCACATTTTTTCTCTAATAAAACTACCAGAATTGGAAAGTTCGGGGAGACAGATTTTGGGCTGCTAGGCCATCTGCTCTCCTACTATGCACCTAGTAACAAACTCTTTCTCTCTTTGAAACCCTGATGTTTCAAGAATTGGTTATTGAGCATGTCAGTCAAAAGAATCCATATCCTTTGTCTGGTAACATCCCCAGAAAAACAGTACTTTTTTGACCTTTAAAATTAGCTGATCTCTCGATAAGGTCATTTTTTTTCTACCAAGACTTCCATCACAGTTTTCCAAATCAGCTTTTTTCTTCTTTCCCTTTCAGACCCTGGATCACCAGAGATTGAAAACAATACTGTAAAGTAGATAATCAAAAAAACACTTTGGGGAACTTTCTTGTTCAGCATAAATCGGTTATTAGTTTTCCACTTCTTGTACAATAATAATAATACAATAATATTAGCTACAAATGAGACAAAAATTTTTAAAAATTTAATTTATAATTTTTAAAATAATTTAATTATAAATACATATGCACCAAATGGCACAGCCCCAAATATATGAAGCAAATATTGACAAATCGGAAGGGAAAAATTGTTCTACATTAATAGTAGGATACTTCAATACATCTCTTACAATTATGGATAGGACATCTAGACAGAAGAGTAAAAGAAATACAAGACTTGAATGGTACACCAAACCAAGTAGACCTAACATATATGTTCTATATATATATATATATATATATATATATAGAACCGTTCTTCACCCAACAACAGCACAATACTAATCTTCTCTAGGGCACATGGATCATTCTGTAGGATAGACCATATGTTACATCACAAAACAAGTCTTGATAAATTAAAAAACATTTAAATCATACAAGGCATCTTTTTCCAGCCACAACGGAATGAAGCTAGAAATGAGTAAAAGAGGGAGAACTAGAAAATTCACAAACATGTGGAAATTAAACAATGCACTCTTAAACAACCAATGGGTCAAGGGAGAAATCACAAGGGAAATTAGGAAGTAACGTGAGGCAAATGAAAACAAAATCACAACATATGAAAACTTATGTGACGCAGTAAAGGCAGCGCTGAGAGGGAAATTTATAGCTGAAAATTTTTGCAATAAAAAAGATGTCAAATCAGAGATCTAATCTCATAACTGGAGGATTCAGAAAAGGAAGAGCAAACTAAACTCACAGAGAGCAGAAGGAAGGAATTAACAGTGAATAGAGTAGAGATAAATTAAATATAATATAAAAATACAATAATCAAGATAAATGAAAACATAAAATACAATAATCAATGAAATAAAAATTATTTGAAAAGAGCAATAAAATTAATGACCTCTATCTAGATTGACATAGAAAAAAAGGGAGGATGCAAAAAAACAAAAATAAAAAATGAAAGAGAAGACATGACTACCAATCTCACAGAAATAAAAAGGATTATAAGAGCATACTATGAACAATGGTACACCAACAAATAAGACAATCTAGATGAAATGGAAAAATCCTAGAAACATACAAACTACCCTCCACTGATTTAAGAAGAAATAGAAGATCTTAACAGACCAATAACAAATAAAAAGATTCAATAAGTAATCAAAAACGTCCTGACAGAGAAAAGCCCAGAACCACACAGCTTCATCAGTGAATTTTACCAAGCATTCTAAGAAGAAGTGACATCAGTCCTGATCAAACTTTTTCAAAAAACTGAAAAGGAAGGAACACCTTTTAACTCATTCTATGAAGCCAACATCACCCTAACACTGAAGACAAATAAAGATACCGCAAAAGAAGACTGAAAACCCTTATGAATACAGAAGCAAATATCTTCAACGAAATATGATCAAATAGAATCCAACAGCACATTACAAATATTATACACTGTGCCGGTATGAAAGAATGCATGTACCCTAGAAAAGTCATGTTTTAATCCTAATCCCATTTTGTAAAGGCAGCCGTTTCTTCTAATCCCTATTCAGCATTGTATGTTTGAAACTGTAATTAGATCATCTCCCTGGAGATGTGATTTAATCAAGAGCGGCTGTTAAACTGGATAAGGTAGAGGCATGTCTCCACCCATTTAGGTGGGTCTTGATTAGTTTCTGAAGTCCTATAAAAGAGGAAACATTTTGGAGAATGGGAGATTCAGAGAGATCAGAGTGGAATGACATAGGCATGAGAAGCAGAGCCCACTAGCCAGTGACCTTTGGAGATGAAGAAGGAAAACGTCTCCCGGGGAGCTTCATGAAACAGGAAGCCAGGAGAAGAAGGTAGCAGATGATGCCATGTTTGCCATGTACCGTTCCAGATGAGAGAGGAACCCTGACTGCGTTCACCATGTGCCTTTCCAGATGACAGAGAAACTCTGACTGTGTTTGCCATGTGCCTTCTCACTTGAGAAAACTTGAGCTTCATTAGCGTTCTTGAACCAAGGTATCTTTCCCTGGATGCCTTAGATTGGACATTTCTATAGACTTGTTTTGATTGGGACATTTTCTCGGCCTTGGAACTGTAAACTAGCATCTGACTAAATTCCCCTTTTTAAAAGCCATTCCGTTTCTGGTATATTGTATTCTGGAAGCTAGCAAACTAGAACACAGCCCTCTCTGCAGAAATGGAAAAGCTGAACATCAAATTTATAGGGAAGGGTAAGGGACCCTAATTAGAGGAAAACATCTTGAAAAAGGAAGTTGGAGAACTTCCAGTTCCTAAAACTTATTACAAAGGTATAGTAATCAAAAGAGAATAGTACTGGCAGAAAGACAGACACAGAAACCAATGGTATCAAATTAAGAATTCAGAAATAAACCCTAACATCTATAGCCAATGTATCTTTGGCAAGGGTGTCAAGTCAGCTCAGTGGGGAAAGAATGGTCTCTTCAGCAAATGGGTGCTGGGCAAACTGCCTATCTGTATACAAAAGAGTGAAGGTAGCCCTCTATCTCCAATTAAATCCAACAAAGATTATCTCAAGATGGATAAAACATCTAAATATAAGAACCAAAACTATAAAACTCCTACAATAAACATAAAGAAGCATTCTGAGGACCTTGAATTAGGCAGTGTTTTTTTAACCTTTTACACCTAAAGCCTGTGCAACCAAAGAAAAAGTAGACAAACGACACCTTCAACAAAATGAACCTCTTTTGTGTATCAAAGAACTTTTTCATGAACGTAAAAGGATAACCTACACAACTGAAGAAAATATTTGGGAACCACATATCTGACACAGGTTTAATATCCAGAATATATAAAGAAATCTTACAACTCAACAACAAAAAGATAAACAACCCAAGTTAAAAATGGGCAAAAGACTCAAAAAGGCATTTCTCCAAAGATGATATACAAACGACCAATAAGCACATGAATAGATATTCAACATTTTTGGCCACTAGGGGAATACAAATAAAAACCACAATGAGATTCCATTTCAAACCCACTAGAATGACCATTACTAAAAAAATGGAAAGTAAGTGTTGGAGAGGGTGCAGAGAAATAGAAACACTCATTCATTGCTGGTGAGAATGTAAAATGATGCAGGCATTGCGAAAAAACAGTTCCGCAGTTCCTCAGAAAGTTAGGTGTAGAATTACAATATGACCCGGCAATCCCATTTGTAGGAAAGTACCCAAGAGATTTGAAAGCAGGAACTCAAACAGTTATTTGCACACAGATAATCATAGCAGCAGCATTCTCAATTGCTAAAAGATGGAAGCAACCCAAGTCTCCACTAACAGACAAATGGAAAAAAAATGTGCTATATCCACACAATGGAATAATATCCAGCCTTAAAAAGGAATGATGTGGGCGGGCCACGGAGGCTCAGCAGGCAGAATTCTAGCCTGCCATGCCAGAGACCTGGTTCAATTCCCAGTGCCTACCCATTAAAAAAAAAAAGAATGATGAACCATGAAAACATGCTGAGTGAAATAAACCAGTTACATATGGACAAATATTATATGATTTCACGCACGTAAAATAATAAGAATAAGCAAATTCATAGACTAAGCAACTAAAAAGTTATCAAGGGCTGGGGGAGGGAATGGGGAGTTAATACTTAATCAGTAAAGTTTTCGTTTCGGATGACGGAAAACTTTTGGCAATGGATGGTGGCGTGGGAAGACTTGGGTTAGCATATATATACAAAAGTTACCATGTAATGAATACACATTATGGAACAAATATTTCACGTCTTATTTAATCTTCATGACAAACTTTAAAAGTACTGTTATTTCTTCCAATATACAGAAGAGAAAAATCAGTGATTTGCCCAAACTAATACTGCAAATCCTGATTTCACTGGATTTAAACCTGTTTTCCTGACTATGCACTTTTCTGGGTGATGGGACAGCTCTGCTTTCCTTGCAAGTTTGCTATGACAGAAGGTAATCTAGAGCAGCAGGGGTGAGACAGTATAAGAACTAAATGAAGAACTGGAATAACCGTCTGAGCCCAGAGTTGCTACTAAGAGAAGTGGCCTTTGAAACATTTTTTAGATCTTATTTTCCTCATCTGAAAATCGAGATAATGAGATTAAATACTAACAGATTCACAGGCACTGTGCAAACTGTCAAGAGCTGCACACATATAAGCACAACAATTACAATTTTTTTTGGGGGGGTGCGTGGTCTGGAAATCAAACCCAGGTCTCCAACGTGGAAGCCAAGCATTCTACCACAGAACCACCAATGCACTCTAATAATTACAATTTTAATGATAAAGCAGAATGGAAACACATCTTCCAAACTGTGGAGATCCTGTTACAAATCACAGAATGTAAGAACTGAGAACCAGAATGGATAATGCTGCTACTATATTATTCTTTTTGCATCTGCCCCTCTCCCCCCATGCCAAAAACATACAGAGGGCCTGGTTCATTGTCTGCTATTCAATACTATTTTCTGAATTTATGAACAGAAGCAAGGAGTAAAGTATTTGAATACGAAGACATTGAATCTTCAAGCAGCCCTAAAAGGTAGAAATGGTAGGTCCAAAGAAATTCTTCCTTGGTGTTAAAACTTTTTAAGTGAAACACACACACACACACACACACCCTTTGATATTTATGCTTCTTCTTAGATATTTTTTCAGTCTTCACAGTATATATACTCTATAGATCAGTTCTGTTCCACATGGTGCTGTGGAAAGGTTCAGGTGGTATAATAGCCAACATTGACCTACTGACTGAAATGCTTTTATATTAATTACCTCATTTTAACGTCATAACTACTGAGTTTAGTAGGGCAGGTGATTATTAACCTCTTTCCACAGAAGTATAAACTAAGATTAAGATAAATTAGGGGGCTAGCTCCAGGCTAAGCTGGTCAACTAGCATAATTGTTAGAAACCTTAATTCCAGACTCATTCTACTCTACTTCTCTTGGCTGCGTTTTGGTAATAACTCCTCACGTGTGTATCACTAACAATTTACAAACCGCCTTCATTTCATTTGACTTTCACTTTCATTTAAATAAAAGCAGGCTAGGAAGAAGTTCGTACACCAATTTTGCAGATATAGATGACTGAGGGAAGTCAAAGAGTGGAATAAAGCACATAAGCAATACCCCTCGATTGTACAGTTAGTTTAGCAAAGTAAGAGCTGCTCAAGAAGGCGGGGGGAATGATCCCCACCTCTCGGTCATAAGGAGTGACAAATGTCAACAAGATGGGGACAGCATCATTCCCTGCCCGAGCCACAGACTCCCTTTTTCAAACAGCTTCCTCACGTGGTGACTACCCTACCCAAAGCCCCTTTCTAGGAACGGAAGCTCTTTAGAGGAAAAAGATCCTACAAAGGCTGGGGGATAAGATTTGGCGAGGTCTCAAGCTCCTTAACATACTTGGACACAGCCCGATTTTGTACTTAGGGCCCCGGGCCTGAACCTCACCTGCCACCCGCCCACTTGGAGACTGGGGTGAAGGGTCACCTGTGGCCGTAACCAGGGTCCGGGAAGAAGGTGAAGGAGGCCAGGAAACGAGGGAATGAACCGAGGACCTTCCTGCGGCCTCTGCGCCTGCGCCTAAAACCCGCCCCACCCCACCCCCGTCTTGCTTCTGCGCATGCTCATGACAGGTGTTAGTGTCCAATACCCTTGCTGCCGGAAGCGTAGTGCGTTTCCGGGTTTGTGCGGCAGCCCGCCGGGATTTGTTAAAGTAGAAGGACCGTGCGGGGACTGCAATAGTGTGAATGGGGTTCCGAGGAGCTGTGGCGAGAGCAGACTCCAGCTCTGAGAGTGGCGAAGGGAAAATCCTGTTAGAATTAATCCCTTATCTAGCCTGATTGATTCTGAAACTCAGATGCTCTATTTTTATTACTGGCCAACGCACCTTAGAAGTATTTATTTCTAGGGATTTGTGTTCTTAGTTTCTACTTTTCTTTCTATACACCTGCATTACTTGTGTCATAACTGTAACCATAAAGATAGCAGTAATAATAATAGGTGTGTGGATTAAACCTAGCAGAATTACAATTCTGCACTCTTTTAGCACTCCAGTTTAATCTCGAACAAATGCAGGCGATTCTCACCATTGGGCTTCTCTTGCATGATACTTAATATGTCAAACACAAGTGCTAGGCGCAGGGATAAAAGTGAGCAAAAACTAGACCCAGCCATTTCTATTAGGGAGACTTAAAAGTAAAGGGAAAAATAGTTAAAAATCACACAAATGGAGGAGAATTTGGCGGTCCAGAAAACCCCGGGACAGCTCGGGTTAATGAAGGGGGTTCAGCTACGACGTGTTGTGATTCCATGCAATTCCTTTCCTGTCGTGCGAAGGGCATTGTCTAATGACCGGGCAGGATACTTGGGAGTGCTGTATAAGAGGGACAACCTCTCCACATGGACCATAACGAGTTTTAGTGGTAGAGCCCTCAGTTCTTGGAGATCTCTGGGTATATCATAGTCTTCTCTGTAGACTCCTATTTAGAGCAAATGCCTGGTCAAATACCGCAAGAGATGCGCGAAAGGCTTTCCTTCATTACCCAGTCATTGTGCAAACCGTTTGCAGACTTTGTACTAGGCGTTGAGGAAATGAATTAACCATGGTCCCTGATTTCAAGGATCTTAAAGAGCCTAATTGAGCCTGACAGATCAGGTTCGAATCTTCACTCATCAGCTTCAAAGTGTGACTTTAATTATGTTCCTTAATTCTGCAGTCTCGTCTGTAAAGTTGAAGTGTGGCACCTTACTCATTACGTTGAAGAGAAGATCTTTATGATAATACATATAATGCGTTTAGCCTAGAGCTCAGTAAATATCATTATCACATTAATAATTGTATTAATAAAGTTACAAAAACTAACAAACAAGCAAAGTGACAGTTATCACAGCATTAGAGTTTGATTCCTTCAAGGATGTTGCTGCAGGGAAGACTCAAAGGAGGTGGCATTTGAATGCGAGCCTTAAATCAGGGCTGTGGGCGTGGCGACATTGTAGATGCGGCAACGCGGCCCGCCTCCTAACGAAGCCTGTTCCCAAAGCACCTCCTCTTTCCGAGATACGCCGGATCGTCTTCTCTGATACCTCCCCAATCCTTGCTTCACCCCCATTTTCAACATTATTACAGTCTCCCTCGGCTTGAAGATGATGGGCGGATAAGCCTTGATGGTAAGCCGAAAGCGCATGCGTACAAATCAGTCGCGGGCGCCATTGGCTGAGGGGAAATGACGCCAGGAAGAAATTCAGGAAGTGAACCCCTACGGAAGCCGACGTGGGCCTCAAAGGCTCCTATTTTTCGAGTCGTTTTCTGGAGTGGGGGAAAGGAAAGCGAATGGGGTGGGAATGAATGGGTGCTGAGAGAACGCCAGCGTGTTGGGGACGTGCCCGTTCTAGTGAGGGGTACTTAGGTGTGTGAGCGACTGCAGGCTCACTAGCTTTGCTGCAGCATGGAGGATGATGCGCCGGTGATCTACGGACTGGAGTTCCAGGTGGGTCACTAGGACAGACAGTGCAGGTGTTGGCTTGGCCTGGCTGGTAACGGCCTTACAAGTTCCTACAGTATATCATGGTTTGCAGATCACTCTCGTATGCTTTTATGCCCCGACAACTGTGCGAGGGCTCGTGTTAGTCTCCTAATTCCCATTCTGCAGATGAGGAAACTGAGGTTTTAGGAAGCTAAACGATTTGATTATCCAGTGGTAGGGTCAGGACAGAATCCAGGTCCCATGATCCATCCGTGTATCAGGTTATTGGGACCTTTGGCTGGTCCTGGATATTATTAGACTTGACACAGCAGTTCTGCCTGTCTAGTTAAAACCGGCAATCTTAAGACTGCTAACTCCCTGCTTCCTTCCACCTTCTATAATGTCCTAAACATTGCTTCGGACTAACACTCATCATAGACTTTGTTGTGCTTATTTATTCACATGCCCACCTTTCCTTCTAGAATTTGAGTTCACAAAGGCAAGAATCCTGCCTTTTTTGTTGTTTTTGTTGCTAATTTTGAAATAATTTAAAATTTGCTGGAGTTGGAAAGACATGCAGGAAGTTCTTGTACATACTTCTAGCTGCTCCTATATTAACATATTACATAACTATGGCATGCTTATAAAAGTTTAGGGCTTAAGATTGATCTAACACTATTAACTAAACTACGGATTCTATTCAGATTTCACCTGTTTTTCCACTAATGTCCTGTTTCTGCTGAACCATGTCTTTTTCATCCTTTATTGTCCAGTGCCTATTCATTGTGACTGTCACATAGTAGGTCTTCAACCAATGTTTGTGAAATGAACTAATCTCCATAGTCTAAGCAGTGAAATGGGCATGCACATGGCAGCTTAGAAGGATATCAAGAGAGCCAGTGTGGATAGAGTCATGAGTTGGGGGAGAGGGGTATGAGATGAGATACAAGAAAGGTAAGGCTGGGATTGTGTTAGTGTCCTGTATTGGTTTTCATCTAATCACCAAATGGCTTTTGAGTACCTGTTATGCTTAAGGTACTGATGGATAGATATAGATAAATAATGCATGTTAAATGCGTAGTTAAAATATAAATTATCTTGGCTTTCAAATAGCTTACAGTTAGAGAGGCAGCAGTATTAAAAGCATGAACTCTACTGCAACTTCCTAGATTTAGATCCTGGCTCCAGCACTTACTAACTGTGTGACCTTGGGCAAAGAACCTGAGATTCAGTTTTCTTGCCCATGAAATGGGATAATAACAGTGTCTACCCCTATGGTTATCAGAAAAGTTAAATGAGTTAATACATTTAATTCAGGTACTTAGAACAGTTCTGACACATCATAAGCATTCAATAAATGTTCTGATTAGTATGAGAGAAATTTTTACAAATAAATTTTATACAAGGTAGTAAATGTCATATAATTAATAAAGTGACTTGCAGGGTTTGACAGCCGACTCTCACTTTCACTTAACTGGTGGTGCCTTAATAATGACTGGTTATTGAACACTTATTATGTGTTAGGCACTATACTTCACTCTGTACTATTAATGCTCACCACAATCATTTGGTAGATATCATTCCCATTTTACAGATGAAGAAACTGAGGTGTGGAGAAAACAAAGTTACTGTGCAAGACTGCTTATCAGATACACGTTAGAGCTGTGATTCTAACTTAGGTAGCCTTCAAACCCAAAATGACTTCAAAATCCCTTATGCACCAACATGTACTGGTTTCTCCTTAACAAAGTACATATCTGGGTACCTATGACGGGAGCATATGAGTACATATTAGGCTCCTTGATCATGCAGTACCTAAAGTGTACATCTTCTGCCACCATCACTTAATAACTTATTGATCTCCTCAAGAAATCTACTAAATAATGCTGGCTATTTTGATCTTTAGTATTTGACCTTTGAGGTTAATCAAAATTTATTTCCTGGGAAATGACAAATTGATGGCGTTGATCTGGCCTTGGAAGCCAAATATTTTATCTGCATTTCTTCCTTATCTTACAAGAAGTGGCTGATTTTTGCACTTATTAGAAAGCAGTGTGAATTCTTGAATTTAAAGAACCAACAGTGCAGGAAATATGAAAAGAACTGAAAATTATTATGGAGTTTTGGTTATGGAAATACTGACAAGGGCTCTTAAGGAACAGAAAAGAGTTTGTATTAAAAGATGTTGATTTTGTTACTGATTCTGAAGGTAATCAGGCATGGAAGGTAAATCAGCAGACTAATTTTGCAAATGAAAGACATAGGACCAATGCAGAGGGGAGTCATTAAAATAAAAAGAAAGTAGTGAGCAGATTGTTATTTATGGAGCACTTGGTATTAAATGAATGACATCTTGTCGCATAGGAAGAGAAATCAAAGTAATTCGTATAAGTCATTTAAGAAGTCAAATTTCTGAAAATCTGATTAACATTGGCAGGCCCTAAACACAGCATTCCCATATTATCTGATCCCCTAAGGCAACCACTTTCAATTTTTAAAGACTGTTTCTTGTAAGTATTTACTCACATGCTTTTATCTCTTGGACATTATTGACTGGATGTCATATTAGACGGAGATTTTTGGCTTTTTTACACTTTACACTTCCTTTAGACAGAGATTTTTAGCTTTTTTACACTTTACACTTCCTTTAGAATTCTAATACAGTTATGTCACAATTTTTTTTTTTGGCCAAATTCATAAATATTGTTGACTATTGATTCAAGTAGACTGCTATGATTTCATTTCTTTTCTTGTACAACTTTTCCTTTTCCTATAGTTAATAAATTCTTCCTTTTTTCATTTGTTTAGTTCTTTTTGTATCTTATTGGTAAGTCTTGACACACCTTTCAAAAGCTCTGTAAGATGCCTTACAATGCAATTTCCATGTGATTGAATTTGTCAGATTACCCATCATTTCTATCGTTTTGTATACCCGGAGATATCTGGCTTTGAATTGTCCACTTTCTTGCTTCAGTTGGATTTGGTTTCTCTCAAAACATCTGTGCTGGTTTGAAAGGAAGCATGCCCCCTAAGAAAAGCCATGTTTTAATATAAATCCCATTTCATAAAGGTAGAATAATCTCTATTGAATACTGTATGTTTGAAACTGTAATCAGATCATCTCCCTGGATGATGTGATTTAGTCAAGAGTGGTTGTTAAACTGGATTAAAGGACGACATGTCTCCACCCATTTGGGTGGGTCTTGATTGGTTTATTGGAGTCCTATAAAAGAGGAAACAGTTTGGAGAATAAGATTCAGAGAGCAACACTACGAAGCAGAGTCCACCAGCCAGCGACCTTTGGAGATGAAGAAGGAAAACGCCTCCCAGGGAGCTTCATGAAACCCCAAGTCAGGAGAGAAAGCTAGCAGATGATACCATGTTCACCACGTGCCCTTCCAGATGAGAGAGAAGCCCTGACTGTGTTCACCATGTGCCCTTCCACTTGAGAGAGAAACCCTGAACTTCAATGGCCTTCTAGAACCAAGGTATCTTTCCCTGGATGGATGCTTTTGACTGGACATTCTATAGATTTGTTTTAATTGGACATTTTCTTGGCCTTAGAACTGTAAACTAGCAACTCATTAAATTCTCCTTTTTAAAAGCCATTCCATTTCTGGTATATTCTGGCATTCCAGCCGCTAGCAAACTAGAACAACATCCAACTCAGCTTTCACTCTTTCCTTTTTTTTTTTTTTTTTTTTTGTAAATTTTATTGAGTGTATAGTATGTGATGGTCACATGGCAGGCCATTTCATTGTCACAACAGCCCTGGGAAATAGATATCACTATTTCCTATTTTAAAATTGAGGACGCTAAGGATTAGAGCAGTTAAACATCTTGCAATAAATAGAAAAGCTCGGTTCCAGACCAGTGTTACCCCTGGATCCAAACCTCTTTTTGCCTTTTGATTCCTTTAGTACAGAACAAGACACCTGACTCCTAAAAATTTTTAGAATTCTATTTATAGTCTTTTATATTGTCAAAAGTAGACCTTCAGAAAGTAAACCTCTTCTTTCTCTCAGTGAAGAGCAGATCTGGAATGATGTCTTATTTCTTTTATCTCCTACTAGGTATGTAGTAGTTAGTTACAGGTGTCAACTTGGCGGGGTGAAAGTGCCTAGTTTTGTGGCTGTGGACATGAGCCAATAGCATGTGAAGCTCATCTGTTGCTGATTGCATCTGCAATAGGCTAAGAGGTGTGCCTGCTGCAATGAATGATGTTTGATTTAATGTCTGGTGCTTAAATGAGAGAGCTCGATGTAGCACAGCCCAAGCAGCTCAGCATACCTCATCTCAGCACTCGCAGCTCAGCCCAGGCCTTTGGAGCTACAGGAAGGAATCACCCCGGGGAAAGTTGTTGGAACCCAGGGGCCTGGAGAGAAGACCAGCAGAGACCATCCTGTGCGTTCCCACGTAAGAAAGAACCTCAGTTGAAAGTTAGCTGCCTTTCCTCTGAAGAACTACACACTTTTTTTTTTAATTTTTATTTTTTTAAATACCGAAAAACACATAACAAACACAAATATTCCTATTTTGATCATTCCGTTCTACATATATAATCAGTAATAGTTGCATATTCATCATCATGATCATTTCTTGGAATGTTTGCATCTATCAGAAAAATAAATAAAGCCAAAACAGAAAAAAAAATTTATACATACCATACTCCTTACCCTTCCCTTTCATTGATCACTAGCATTTCAAACTGAATTTATTTTAACATTTAGAACTATACACTTTTAATTAAATAAGTCCCTTTTATTAAAAGCCAATCCATTTCTGGTGTGCTGCATTCTGGCAGCTAGCAAACTAGGACAAGGCACATAACAGATACTGCTGAATCACTGAATCAATCAAAGTAAGTGGAAGATGGGAGCAAGCCCCCTAAAATTACTTGGGAACTACTCGTGACCAAGATGTAATCTGATTTTTCAGACCATGACTTGTAATTCACTGCACAGGCCTATTGATAGGAATCAGGTACCTGACATGAGATTGGACTTAATTTAAATTATTCTTATTTTACTTAAATAGTTAAAGGGAATAAGTAGGAATATTTTTCTGGGAACTATTAAGGCTTAGGTGAAGCCCAGAAAATTGAACTAAGTGAAATGGAAAGTTAACTTTCAATTTGGAGACTGTTTTGATGTTCTACTTTTATTTTTTGATTTTTGTTTGTTTCTTTTATGTCGTGGATTTAGTTATAAACCTCTTGGTTTTGGTTCCAACTCACTCACTTGATCTTCTCTTTTCTTTTCAACATTTTCTCCCTCAAAAAAAAAAATGTGGCTCAGGACATATGTATGTTTCGCTGTGTGTGTGTGTGTGTGTGTAATTTTTATCCCCCAAGCAGGGTCATTTTTTGGTTTTGTTTGGAGACTTTCCTTCTGGAGCTTGGTTCACTTTAAGAACCTTTTCCTACCTTGGCCAGCCTTTGCCCATATAGCCTGATATGCTAACTCTGGCTGCTCTTCACTACTGGTTTTATACACCGTCTTGCTTTATTTCCATTTTTGTTCAAGTGTCATTAAGGCTACAGATTTGGGAAGAGCATTGGCGAAAGAAAAGGGCATTTCTGTTTTCCAGTCTCTGATTCTGCCACTTTAAGAATGCATCAACCAATTTTACCATATTCCCCACATTGTCCTGGGTACCAGAGAGTTATCCTGATGAGAATTTTAACACCTGATTCCATACTCCCTTCCCTCAAGATTTTGTAATCTAGTTGTTTATTTTCTTGCCTCGGGTATTGCAAATAACAATTTTATAACAATCTAGTTAGGATTAATACCTAAATAGGAATAATACCTAATTATTAAATTATTTTCGGTAGTATTCAAAAGCTGTGCTCAGATATAGCTTAATTCCTTCCTCCTCCTTTGTGCAGTTAATTGTCATACAGATTATATCTTTATAGATTATATGCCCATCAATACAGGTTTATAATTTTGCTTTATACAGTTGTTTTTAAAATCTAAAAGGAAGAAGAAAAACACTGCTCTATGAGGTAGGTGCAATTAAATTCCCATTTTACTGTTGAGAAATGAGGAAATTGAAGCACAGAGAGGCTCTATGTCTTGGACAAACTCATACAGCTAACAAGTCATAGAATTAGGATATGAATCCAGTTTAACTTCTCTGATGGCTGTATCACATTACATATAAAATGAGGGGGATTATGTAATTAATTCATTGAATTAGATAATTTTGAAGTCCTTTTGAGAAACGTAATCCACTCTAAGGTAGATTTTTTCTAAGAACTGTGATTATCTACTAATAGAATAGACAGTCCCAGAAGTAAAAGAAAGCTCTTTGTGGCTAAAAGTGCTCCAGAAAAGACTGAATCAACTTGATTTAATAGGTAAATATCTATTGAGGAGTTACTATATACAAATCACTGCTTGGTATAGACAGGCTCATATCTCAAGGCATGCCTGATCTATTGGTAGATGGTATGCTATAAGTGGTGGGGAGGGAGATGGCTGGCTTAAAAAAATCTGTGCTGTAAGAGTGAAACAAGTTAAAAAAAAATTGAGGTAGGAGCAATGTATGATTTAGTGCAGAAGATTCAATTGTTAATTCTGACATGAAGGGTCAAGGAAGAATTTGCAGATCCTTGCTTCTCAAAAGAGAGGGTTATCTGGAACTACTCCATAGAGTAGCTCTTATAGAGAAATGCACAATTTCAAGCTTACTTGAGACTTAGTGAATCAGCATCTGCATTTTGACAGGATGCCTAGGTGATTTGTAGTATATTGAAGTTTGAGACACATTGATATAGGTGATGTGACATCAGAGCTGAAAGTTAAAGGATAAATGAGATTTTGATGGGATAAGGTAGGAGGAGATCCTTGACTCCTGTACTAAAATTCTGAAATTCTATAAGTGTTTAGTAGCTAGTATATATTTTTGAGGAGTGTGACTATTTTGGGAGTAATAAACAAAGACTTGAGAGGATTCTTGCATTGGGCAAAAGAATGGACTAAATAACCTCTGTAACTCTGTGGCTCCATATCAGTAAACCATTGCTAAACATACAATTACTTTAAACCATCTGAAGCGAAGATATCAGAAACATTGAGTAATGACGTCCATGTTTTTTTTATTTAATTAAAATTGGTTAGTCAGTGTTTTGGAATTTTTGCTTAGAATGGTTTGATTTTAAGTTTAATACCTTGTATTTTTATATATATGAGCCCTGAATTGCATAATTAATGCGTGCTTTCTATACTTATAAGCTCTTTACAGTTTCACATTTCCTTTATTTGCACCTTTTTGTGCTATTTATTTAAGCCCTGGTATTTCCATTAAAATGTCCTAGAAGATCCAGAGTAACCTATCCCTGCTTCATGTTTGCTTTGCAAGATGATGATTGAGAATTTATTTACATTGATAGGAAGAGTGATACTGTCATTCTTGGTTAAATTTTTCCTAGAGGGAGGAGAATAATTTTATAAGACTTACTGTGACAGTGATCAAATGGTAAATGGATTTTGCTTCTTCCAAACGAATACACCAAGACACTTTAATGGTGACAAAGTTAAGCACAAAACTATCTTACATAGTTTCATTTTGTAGAAAGTTGTCACATGTACAAATATTGCATATATTATCTTTATTAATATTATAATCTTTATTATAAATATTTTTCCAGGATCTTTTGGAATTTGTTACAAGGTAAATGAAATTTGAAATGCTCTTACCCACTCTTTTTTTAATGCAATTTTATTGAGATATAGTCACATACCATATAAAATCATCAAAGTTTACCATCAGTGGCTTACAGTATCATCATGTAGTCATACATTCATCACCATGATCAATTTTAGAGCATTTTCATTACTCCCCCAAAAAAGTAAAAATAAAAATAAAACAAACACTTAGAATATCCCATACCCCTTATTCCCTCCTATTATTTATTATTTAGCCTTTATGTTCTTACTTATCTACCCATACATTGGATAAAGGAAGTGGAAGTCACAGGGTTTTCACAATCACACGGTCATACTGTAAAAGCTATATAGTTATACAGTCATCATCAATAATCAAAGCTACTGGATACTTTCAACAATTTCAGGTATTTCCTTCTAGCTATTCTAATACACTAGAAACTAAAAAGGAACATCTGTATAATGCATAAAGATAACCTCCAAAATGACTTCTTGACTCTATTTGAAATCTCTTAGCCACTGATATTTTATATTGTTTCATTTCTTTCCCCACTTTTGGTGAAAAAGGTTTTCTCAATCCCATGATGCCAGGGCCAGGCTCATCCCTGAGAGTTATGCCCCACGTAGGGGGGAATCTTACCCATGCTTTTCGTAGATTGTTTAGTAGAAATAAATTTTCTAAGTATGCGTTAAATCAATAGTTTTCAGTTAACAGAACAGTAGTTCTTTGTGACTATTTCCAAAGTTTATGCAAACAGAATTATTTCTCTCCTCCAAGCCTGTTTCTTTGACGTTTTTACATGGAGAAACCTTTAATTGTGAAGGACGAATAAACACTCATTCAGCAAACATACTGAGTGATCACTACTGGTATTGTTGGGCTTACAGAAAAAAGGCAGATGTCACACTGCATTTGAACGTGTGACTTTGCTCACAATTTGGAGGTGAGGCAAGTGAGTAACAATAGAGGTATGAACAGAGTGCCTTGGGACTGCTTCTTTCAGTTCCCAGTTAAGCTCAATTCTTCCATTTTTCACTGTGTTAGGAAAGTGAGTTAGGGCAGACCAGAAAGGGCTGTCTGGGTTTGAAGATTGGCAAGAATAATGATTCAAGGTTGCTTTCCCTTGGGTTTAACACCAAAACTAGCAAACAAGCAATGCAAAGGATGTAAGCCAGATAAGGCCACAAGTGAATTAGAGGCCAAACTTCATAATACCTCCCTAGTTTTTTGCAGACCTGTACCTGAAGTCTTTTGGGCAATGCAGCCAGGTCAAAGGAGTAAAAACCATGGGCTTGCTGCCTTTTATACCTTCAGGCAGAAGGAAGCCAGGTTAGCACTCACAAGTCTGTCTACCACCAAGTAAGGAAATTCTTGCGTTGTCGGGCATGCTACAGGAGAATTCATAGATTTTTATTTCCTTAGGAGTTTTAAAATCAGTGAGGGACAATAAATTTTTGAAATGCTTTTTTAGTATTTCAGTTCATGGAACTGATCATATGATCATATGGTTTTTCTCTTTGTATCTCTGGCCAATTATATTAATAGCTTCCTAAATATTAACCCATCCTTTCATTCTTGGAAAGAATTCCACTTGATCATGAAATCTAACCAAAATCCACAAGATTTACTGGATTTTGTTCACCAATATTTTATTAGGACTTTTCATTAATATTCGTGATATAATTTTCTGTGTATTTTCTTGGTTGAGTGTTATCTCTTTATGCTGGTCATAAAAAACATTTGGAAGGCTTCCTTCTGTTTCTGTGCTATGAAACAAATAATATTGGTGCTACTGTTCCCAAAGGCTTGATCTTCTTACAACATAGTCTTTTGGGTCCATGGTAACTAGTTGTTTAGATTTTTTTCTTTCTTTTATTTTTTTTTTGATATAGTTCTGGTAATTTTTATTTTCCTGGAAAATTCATTCATTTTATCAGTTGACGAATATTTATTTGTTGCCTCTTATATGCCAGAAATTATGCTATGCACCAAGGATATAATGAAGAAGGAAACAGATAAAAATCCCAACCTTCAGGGAGTTTATATACCCACTACATAGCATTGAAGATGTATTTGTATAGTAAAGAGGAGAATTGTCTTTTAGATTATGATTTTTTTTTAAACTTAAGCAGTTGAATGCTTAATTCATTCATGTTCATTCATTTTTTTGTTAATATAAGCATTTAGACCCATGAATTTTTCTCTGAGCATTGGCTTCTTGATTTCTTTGTTTTCTGGGTATCTTGCAGTTTTGAATCTGATTTGATTTGTGACCTGAAATTTGAGATTCTGTTTTCCATGTCTCCTGTTGTATTTTAGGAATATCTTTTGTTTGTGTCCTTTCCAATAAACACTTCCTTTCTGTGGTTGTTTTAATTTCCACTTCCATGAGCTCTGTTCAGGTTTTGTCATCTCTGGTGGTTTCTCATATCTCTTCTGATTTTTTTTTTTTTTTTGCTTGGTTTTGATTTTATTTCCGCTTTAGTTCTATATTCTTTTTTTTCTCTCTCTTTTCTTTGGAGGAACTTGTTTCAATAAGTTTTTTTTCCTTAAATTTTTTTTTATTGTGAAATATATATATACAAAGAAGCAATAAATTTCCAGGTACATTTTGACAAGTAGTCATAGATTTTAAAGTATGGTATGGGTTACAGTTTCACGATTTTTCATTTTTTCTTCCAGCTGCTCCAAGACACTGGAGACCAACAGAAATATCAGTATAATAATTGAGCAGTCATACTCATTTGTTAACTCCCATCTTCTCTGTTATACTCCTCCTAATCTTTAAATAACATATATACATAAAGGCAATAAATTTCAAAGTACATTGCAACAATTTGTTGTAGAACAGATTTCAGAGTTTGGTATGGGTTATAATTCCACAATTTTAGGTTTTTATTTCTAGCTGCTCTAAAGTTAAAAGAAGGCTAAAAGAAATATCGGTCTATATATTATACAGAGGTCAGGTTTAACAAATGAATATGAGTGCTGAATCACTGAATTGATACTATGTTTTAGTCTCCAGTATCTTAGAGCAGTTAGAAGACCTTCTCTATATAACTCCCCTATCACCTTTGATGTTTCTCCCCCTCTTAAAGGGTTTTTGGACTATGCCTGCTCTAACTTTTTCTTGTTGGAAAGGGTTGTGGATAATATGGGATGGGGGATGGAACGAGTTGATACTCTGGAGAGGCTGGGCCCTCTAGGTTTCAGGACTTATCTGGTCCAGGGACCCATTGGAGGTTGTAGGTTTTGGAAAGTTACCCTAGAGCATGGAACCTTTGTAGAGTCTTATATAATGCCCTAGGTGTTCTTTAGGATTGGCAGAAATGGTTTTGATTGGGGTTTGCTTCAAGTTTTATGTGTTTTTTTTTTAAATAATTGAACACCCTTTTTAGCTTGTTCTGAGACAACATTTTCCTGGTTAGTATTTTTCATCTTCTAATATTTTTCCCTATTCTCTTTCACCCCTTTTCTTTGCAGCTATTTTGCGTAGATCCTGTGGTGGTTGCTTTTGATTGTTGATCTTTAATGATGCGAGTTCTTCCTTGTCTAGCTGTTTAGGTAGGATGTGTATGTGGAGTTAGGCAGATCCATGTTCCAGGTTGGCAGGAATTCTTGTGACTTTTGTTCATGAGTAAATTCTTTTAGCTATCAAAACTTTCTGTTTTTTTGCTGGCCAAAAAGATTGGCAGATGTAGGCAGCCCACAAAGCAGTATCTCCCTCTGCTCCTCTACTTAGCCAAAGACTGCTTCCTGAGAAGGCTAGCCTGTCCTCTCTACCCGCTTTTTTCTTACCAAGTTGTGATAATGTCACCAGCCCATGAATTTGTTTTTATTGTTCCACCCAAGGAGTTATTGGTGTTACTCCTTGAGCTGTGCCCCTTTGGTTTCACGAGGGATATGTAGCCTTCTGCATTTTCCTTCAGCATCTTTTCTTACCTCTGATATTCTCTCTTCAGAAGTTCTTCTAAATATATTGTGCATTTCCATGTTTCACTGAAGGTAGACTTTCTATTTCTGTTTTTCATTCTCCTTGTTGCTTTTGTATTTCCTAGAGTCTGAGGCCCAGATCTGATTTGATGCAGTAACTTCTGTGGCGAGGTTGAGGATGAACTGGGTAGGGAGACACACTTATGAAACGAAAATTGGTTAAGAGATTGTTAAAATATAATTTAAGCAAGGAATGAGGAGGGATGATAGTCAGGAGAGAGAGAACATACGGAAGAGGAAGAATCTATAATTATTAGATGTGATAGGTTAGGAGAGGAGGAAGTCAAGGGGGTTTTTAGCTTCAAAGTCTCTGATTATGACAACTAGTGAATATGGGCAGGCAGGTTTATGGAGGCTGATAATGGGTTCAGTTTGATTTACCTATGGGACATTTAATGTAGAGCTGAATAGTGGACAGGTTAGAAAGGGATCCAGGCATGAGATGATAATTTGAAAATCATCACTCTATTAATGATAATTATAGTTTTGTGTCTTAAATTGCCAGAGCTGCTGTAATAAAGTACCACAGAGTAGTTGGTTTGAAAAACAGAAAGTTATTGTCTCAGAGTTCTGAATGTTAGGAATCTGACTTCAGTGTATTGGCTGGGTCTTGCTTAAAGAGATGTTCCTGGCTTAATGGCAGCATAACTGAATCTCTGCCTCTGTCTCCTGATTCACTCTCTCACTAGTCCATATTTCCTCTACTTACAAGGACTCCGTTCTTTTGGATTAAGGGCCCACCCTAATCCATTTTGGCCTCGATGTAATTAATGACATCTGCAAAAATTCTGTTTCCAAATGGAATGATGTTTTAGTTTCCTTGACTGCTAAAGCAAATACCATGGAATGAGTTGGGTTAAAAAATGGGAATTTACTAGCTCACAGTTTTGTGGCTAAGAGAAAGTCCAAATCAAAGTGTCATGAAGGTGATGCTTTCTTCTGAAAGACTGGCATTCTGGGACTGGCTGCCAGTGATCCTTGGTCCTTAGCTTGTTACTTGGCAAGGTCCATGGCAGTGTCTCCTGGTCTCTCCCTTTTCTTCTGGGCTCTCTTCTGATATTGAGCTTCTCACTCCTTCCTCTGTGGCTTTCTGCCTTTCTGTCTTAATTTCATTCTGTTTATAAAGGACTCCAGTAATAAAGTAAGACCCATCCTGGGCTACACCTTTACTGAAGTAACCTCATAAAAAGACTCTACTTACAATGGGTTCACATGCACAGGAATGGATTAAATTTAAGAACATGGTTTTCTGGGATACATACAGCTCCAAACCAGCACAGATCATATTTGTAGGACCAGGGTTGAGGACTTGAATATATATATTTTGGCAATCCATAACATTATGGGAAAAAATGATCTTGCTTAGAAAGAAGAAAGAGAAGAGAACCCAGGATAGAAACTTGGGGATCAAAAGTTTATTGAGTGAAAAGGAAGAAAAAAGACTAGGAAGGGCTGAGACATAGCCATTTGAGGGTGGGGTGTAACAGAAGTCAAGCCTAGAAAAAGAGGGCTTAACCATTTCATTTGAGCCTGGGAACTTGAGTAGGATGAGGGCTGGAAGTAGGTTCACAGATTTGACAATCAGGTTGGCACTGATAAGCACAGTAAGGGCAGTTAGTGGAGTAATTAGGGTGGAAGACAGATTATAAGGTAAGGAATTTGCTAGAATTGAAGAAGGTAAATTTAGTATCTGTTTCATTATTAATTTTGACAGTGAATGGAAAAATAGGTTAGGCAGTAGCTTGAGAGAGAAAATGATTCAAGGTAAGATTTTTGAAAGGATACGGGGAGATGTGAGCTTTTTTTAATTGTTATTGTTTTTGTTTTTGATAGAGGGAAGAAGCCAAAGCAGATGGAGAAGTTTGAAAAGAGGGAGAGGGGTAACTAATTCCATATATTATAGATCCACTGTGCCTGTGTGATTGGAACAAGGGGAACCTCCTTTCTTTCCTGGAGCACTGAGGGTAACAAAGGAAATCTCCTTTGGAGGGGCGGTTTGGAGTGTTTTGTGAAGGCTTGAAGGAGGCCAGGGATGGCTTCTGTTTTCTTGGTAACATGCAAGTTGAGTTCTTTTACTGAAATTTAGGGGCATACTTGGAACTTGAGCAGAAGTCACATAGATTATCTGTGACAGGAAATGCAAAAATGGATTGAATGGGGAACAGATGGAAATCTCTCAGCAATGTTGAAGGCCAGTATTTGAACTCACATAAGTGAATATGTGAATGAATGAATAAAAGATTATATATGTTAAAGTCTTCTGGTCCTCAAAAGCATAATGTTATTACCACAATGAAATGTGTGTAACCCGGAGGTTTTGATTTTCTTTCTCTTTTTTGCATGGGCAGGCATCAGGAATAGAACCCACGTCTCTGGCATGGCAGGCAAGAATTCTGCCTCGGAGCCACCATTGCATCACCCTTGATTTTCCTTTTTTGAACATTTAAAAAAAAATTTTTTTTTTTTAAATTTAAAATTTTTTTGAAAAGTATTACAAGAAAGAAACACAAACATTCTTAACATATATATGTATGTTCTCTCTCTCTCTCTCTCTCTCTCTCTATATAATCAGTTCTATGTATATATAATCAGTAATTCACAATGTCATCACATAGTTGCATATTCATCATCATGATCATTTCTGTGCTGGTTTGAAAGGAAGCATGCCCCCTAAGAAAAACCATGTTTTAATATAAATCTCATTTCTTAAAGGTAGAATAATTTCTACTCAATGCTGTATGTTTGAAACTAATGAGATCATCTCCCTGCTTGATGTGATTTAGTTAAGAATGGTTGTTAAACTGGATTAGGGGATGACATGTCTCCACCCATTTGAGTGGGTCTTGATTAGTTTCTGAAGTCCTATAAAAGAGGAAACATTTTGGAGAATGAGAGATTCAGAGAAACTCAGAGAGAGCAGAGAATGCTGCAGCACCACGAAGCAGAGAGTCCACCAGCCAGTGACCTTTGGAGATGAAGAAGGAAAACGCCTCCCGGGGAGCTTCATGAAACAGGAAGCCAGGAGACAAAGCTAGCAGATGACACCGTATTCGCCATGTGCCCTTCCAGCAGAGAGAGAAGCCCTGACTGTGTTTGCCATGTGCCATCTCACTTGAGAGAGAGACTTTGAACTTCATCGGCCTTCTTGAACCAAGGTATCTTTCCCTGGATGCCTTTGATTGGACATTTCTCGGCCTTAGATCTGTAAACTTGCAACTCATTAAATTCTCCCTTTTAAAAGCCGTTCCGTTTCTGGTATATTGCATTCCAGCAGCTAGCAAACTAGAACAATTTCTTAGAACATTTGCATCAATTCAGAAAAAGAAATAAAAAGACAACAAAAAAAATTCATATATACCATACCCCTTACTCCTCCCTTTCATTGATCACTAGCATTTCAATCTAAGTTTATTTTAACATTTGTACCCCCTATTATTTATTTTTATTCCATATGTTTTACTCGTCTGTTGATTAGGTATATAAAAGGAGCATCAGACACAAGGTTTTCACAATCACGCAGTCACACTGTGAAAGCTATATCATTATACAATCATCTTCAATAAATACGGCTACTGGAACACAGCTCTACATTTTCAGGCGGTTCCTTCCAGCCTCTCCATTATGTCTTGACTAACAAGGTGATATCTATTTAATGCGTAAGAATAACCTCCAGATAGCCTCTCGACTGTTTGGAATCTCTCAGCCATTGATACTTTATTTTGTCTCATTTTGCTCTTTCCCGTTCTGGTCGAGAAGGTTTTCTCAATCCCTTGATGCTGAGTCTCAGCTCATTCTAGGGCTTTTCTCAGTCCCTTGATACTGAGTCTCAGCTCATTCTAGGATTTCTGTCTCATGTTGCCAGGAAGGTCCACACCCCTGGGAGTCATGTCCCATGTAGACAGGGGGAGGGCAGTGAGTTTGCTTGTTGTGTTGGTTGGAGAGAGAGGCCACATCTGAGCAACAAAAGAGGTTCTCTTGGGGGTGACTCTTAGGCCTAATTTTAAGTAGACTTGACCTATCCTTTGTGGGGCTAAGTTTCATATGAACAAACCCCAAGACTGGGTACTCAGCCTGTTGCTTTGGTTGTCCCCATTGCTTGTGAGAATATCAAGAGTTCTCTACTCGGGGAAGTTGAATTTTCCCCCTTTCTCCCCATTATCCCAAGGGGACTTTGCAAATACTTGAAAACACATTTTTATAATTGTACTACTAATTATATTCCATGTTTTAAGTTAGTGTTTATTGTTTGTGGTGTACAGTTTCACAGATTTTTTTCTATTACAGAAGTTGTAGGTTTACAGAACAATAATGAACAGAATACAGGATTCCTATTTATCACTCTACCACCAACACCTTACATTGGTGTGGAATGTTTGTTAATTTATGAGCAAATTTTTTTATAATTGCACTATTAATTAAATTCCATGGTTTAACTTAGGGTTCACTGTGTAGTGTAGTATCACAGATTTTTTTTAAAATTTTTATTTTGTTACCATGTATATGATATAACATTTCCCCTTTTAATCATATTCAGATGTATAGTTCATTGCTGACAATTGTGTTCACAATGTTGTTCTACAATCATCACCATCCATTGCCAAAATATTTCCATTATTTAAAAAAGGAACCCTGTACATCTTTTTTTTTTTTGAAATTTGAAAATCATTCCAATTTACCCTGTACATTTGAGGCCTTATCTTCCCATTGCCTGTTCCCACCCCACCCTCTGTTAACCATTATTTTAGATTCTGACTCTATGCGTTTGCTTATTCTGTTTCAAAATAGTGAGATCATACAATATTTTTCCTTTTGTGTCTGGCTTATTTCTTTCTCAACATCATGTCCTCAAGGTTAATCCATATTGTGCCGTGTATCAGGACCTTATTCCTTTTTACCACTGAAATTATTCCATTGTATGTCTGTGCCACATTTTCTTTATCCATTATGAGTTGATGGACGCTTGGGTTGCTTCTGTCTTTTGGCAGTTGTGAATAATGGCTATGAGCATCGTTGTACAAATATAATTTCGAGTTCCTATTTTCAGATCATTTGAGTATATCTCTAGAAGTGGGATTGTTATCGTGTGGTTGTTCTATACTTAGCTTTCTGAGAAACTGCCAAACTGTCTTCCATAGGGGTTGTACCGTATGGAAATATGGAGACTTAATCTTCATATTTCTATACACCCTCTCCAGCATCCGTTATTTTTCAAGAGTAGCCATTCTAGTGCATGTAAATGGTATCTCATTGATTTGTGTTTCTGAAATTGCTAATGATATTGAACATCTTTTCATGTGCTTTTTGGCCATTTAAATATCTTCTTTGGAGAAATGTCTTTTGTACATTTTTTAAAACTTTTTTTTGTATAATATAACATATATAAACAAAGCAAGGAAAGAAAAAAGCAATAGTTTTCATAGCACTCTTCAACAAATAATTACAAGACAGATCCCAGAGTTTGTCATGGGCTACCATACGATTCTCTGAGATTTTTCCTTCTAGCTGTTTCAGAATATAGGAGGCTAGAAGCATAAATATTATTTTAGCATCACAATTGACTATTTTTCTCTTTTTTTGTGAAAAATAACATATATTACAAAATAGCAATAAATTTCGAAGCACAGCACCACAATTAGTTGTAAAACATATTTCAGAGTTTGGCATGGGTTGCCATTTCGCAATTTTAGTTTTTTTCTACTTGTAGCTGCTCTAAAATACTGCAGACTAAAAGAGATTTCAATTTAATGATTCAGCAATCATATTGATTTGTTAAATCCTATCCTTTTGTTGTTGAGTTTGTAGGATTTCTTCATATGTTCTGGGTATTAAACCCTTATCAGAAATGTGGTTTCCTAATCTTTTCTCCCATTGTGTAGGTTATTGTTTTACTATCCGATTAAAGTCCTGTGATGCATAAAAGTTTTAAATTTTGATGAGGTCCCATCTATTTTTGTTGTTGCTGTTGTTGTTTGTGCTTTGGATGTAAAAATCTAAGAAATCGTTGCCTAATTCAAGGTCTTCAAGATGCTTCCCTACATTTTCTTATAGAAGTTTTATAGTTCTTGTACTTATATTAAGGTCTTTGATTTGAGTTGGCTTTTATATATGGTGTGAGATAAATAGAGATCCAGTTTACCCAGTCCCATTTGTTGAAGAGGCAAATGGAGACCCAGTTTTTCCAGTACCATTGGTTGAAGAGACAATTATTTTAGATTCCATTGAATGGACTTGGCACCCTTGTCAAAAATCATTTGGTCAGACATGGAGGTCTGATTTCTGAGCTCTCAATTTGATTCCTTTAGTTTATTTGACTCTCCTTGTACTAGTATCATGCTGTTTTGATTACTATGGCTTTGTAATAAGTTTTATGATACGGAAGTGTAAGTCCTTCAATTTCATTCTTCATTTTCAAGATGGCTTTTGCTATTCAAGTCCCCTTACACTTCCATATAATTATAGTTCCTGTAAATTTGATGATTGGCTTTTCCATTTCTGCAAAGAAGGTTGTTGAAATGTTGATTGGGGTTGTGTTGAATCTGTAAATTGCTTTAGGTAGCGATTCAATTTTGGGTAGATTTGTTATCTTAACAATATTTAAGGGTTGAGGTGCATGGACACAAAAGTCCCTCCATTTATTAAGGTCTTGCTTGATTTCTTTTAGCAATATTTTGTAGCTTTTTATGTATAACTTGTTTATGTCCTTGGTTAGAATTATTCATAGATATTTGATTTTCTTAGTTGTTATTTTAAATGTTTTTTTTTCTTGATTTCATCTTCTGATTGTTCATTGCTAATATATAGAAACCGTACTGTTTTTTTTTCCCATACTGGTTTTTGCGTGTTCAGCTTGTATCCTCCCACTTTGCAGAATTTATTTATTACTCTAGGCACTTTGTTGTGTTTTTTTTTTCCCCAGAATTTTCTGGATGTAGGATGTTATCATGTTATTTACAAATAGGGAAAATGTTATTTCTTCTCCAATTTGGATGGTCTTTATTTTTTTTTCTTGTCTAATTCCTCTGACCAGAACTTACAGTGCAATGTTGAAACAGTGGTGAAAGTGGGCGTCCTTGTCTTGTTCCTGATCTGGGAGGGAAGGCTTTCAGTTTTTCACCATTAAGTAGATTGTTAGCTGTGGTTTTCTTATATACCATTCATCATGTTGAGGACGTTTCCTTATATTCCTAATTTTATGTGTTTTTATAAGAAGGGGAGCTGGATTTATCAGGTGGCATACTGCATCAGTTGAGCTGATCATGTATTCTTATATTCCTTCATTTTGTTAATGTGGTGTGTTAGTTAGATTCAGTTGTCAACTTGGCCAGGTAAGCATACCTAATCTTGTTGCTGCGGACATAAGCCAACGGTACGTGAACCTCATCTGTTGCCAGTTACATCTGCAGTCAGCTAGGAGGCATGTCTGCTGCAATGAGTGATGTTTGACTTAATTGGCTGGTGCTTAAATGAGAGATTGCAACGTAGCGCAGCTAAGCAGCTTGGCATTCCTCATCTCAGCACTTGCAGCTCAGCCCAGGCCTTTGGAGATGGAGAAAGAAGTCACCCCGGGGAAAGTTGTTGGAACCCAGGGGCCTGGAAAGAAGACCAGCAGAGACCATCCTGTGCCTTCCACGTAAGAAAGAGCCTCCGTGGAAAGTTAGCTGCCTTTCCTCTGAAGAACCAACAAAATAAATCCCCTTTTATTAAAAGCCAACCCGTCTCTGGTGTGTTGCATTCCGGCAACTAGCAAACTAGAACATGTGGTATTAGTGTATTTCCTTATGTTGAACTAAGTCTTGCATACCTGGGAGAAATCCCACTTGATCATGGTGTATGATTTTTTTAATATGCTGTTGGATCCAGATTGTTTAGTATTTTGTTGAGGAGTTTTGCATCTCTATTCATAAGGAATATTGGCCTGTAATTTTTTCTTCTTGTGGTGTCTTTATCTGGCTTTGAGTGTGATGATAAATGTGAGCCTCATTAAGTAATTAGGGAGCTTTCTGTCCTCTTCAATATTTTGAAGAGTTTGAAGAGTTTTGGTGTTAATTCTTCTTGAAATGTTTGGTAGAATTCCCCTGCAAAGCCATCTGCTTCTGGGCTTTTCTTTCTTGGTAGGTTTTTGATCACAGATTCAATTCCTTTGGTAGTTATTGGTTTGTTGCAATCTTCTATTTCTTCTTGTATCAGTGTATGTAGTTTGTTTCTAGGAATTTGTCCATTTCATCTGTTATCTAATTTGTTGACCTAGAGTTGCTTTTAGTATCTTCTTTTAGTTCTTTTTATTTCAGTGGGATTGGTAGTAATATCCCACTTTTCATTTCTGGTTTTTGTCATATGTCTCCTCATTTTTTTTTTTTTGTCAGTATAGCCAAGGATTTGTTAATTTTGTTGATCTTTTCAAGAAACCCACTTGTGGTTTGTTGTTTCTATTGCTTTTCTTTCTTTCTTCCTTTTTTTTTTTAATTCTTTATTTCCTTTATCACCTTTCTAATCTTTGTTAATTCTTTTCTGCTGCTTGTTGTGGGTTTAGCTTGCTCTTCTTTTTCTAATATTTCAAGTTCTGAGATTAAGTCTCTGATTTGAAATCTTTCTTCTTTCCAAATGTAAACATTTAGAGTTATAAAATTCTCTTTCAGCACTGCTTTTGCCCCATAGTTTTTGGTATGTTGTATTTTTATTTTCATTCATCTCACTTTATTTTCTTAATTTTATTTATTTATTTATTTAATTTATTTATTTTCTTAATCTCACTTAATTTCTCTTTGTCTCATTGATTGTTTAGGAGTACTTTGTTTAATTTGCACGTATTTGTGAATTTTCCGTTTTTCTCTCTCTTATGGATTTCTAGCTTTATTGCATTGTGGTTAGAGAAGATAGATTGTATGATTTCAATGTTTTTTAATTTATTGAGACTTGCTTTGTGACTTTCAATGTGGTCTATCCTGGAGAATGATCCATGGGCACTTGGGAGAATGTGTATTCTGTTGTTGGATGAGGCATTCTGTATATGTCTGTGGGTCTGGCTGGTTTAGAGTATCATCCAAGTCTTATATTTCCTTACTGATCGTCTATCTGGATGTTCTGTCCATGATTTAAAGTGGTGTGTTAAAGTCTCCTACCATTAATGTAGAATTAATTTCTCTCTTTAAATCTGTAAGCATTTGCTTAATCTAATTGGCGTTCCATTGTATACATCCTGTTGTTTTTCTCTTATAGCTTTCAAAATTCTCCCCTTGTCCTTTACATTAGACAATTTGATCAGTATGTGATGGGGTGTATTTCTCTTCAGGTTTTTCCTGTTTTGTGTTCTTGAGCTTCTTGCATTTGCATATGCATGCCTTTGTTAAGTCTGATGAGTTTTCTGTCTTTGTTTCTTTGAATGTTCCTTCTGCCTTCTTCTTTTTCTCTTTCTGGGACGCAAATAATACATATATTGGTGTACTTTATAGTGTCCCCCGGAGGCCTCTTAGGCTGTTTTGCTTTTTACAATTCTTTTTTCTTTCTGCTTCTCACCCTGACTCATTTCAAATATCTTTTCTTTGAGGTCACTGATTCTTTCTTCTGCCAGCTCCAATTTGCTGTTGAAATCCCCCTGGGAATTTTTCATTTCACTTATTGTGGTCTTCAAAGCCAGTAGTTCTGTTTGATTCCTTTTAAAAATGTCTGTCTCTTTATTAAGGTTCTCATACTGTTCATTCATTGTTTTACTGGTATCCTTTATTCTTTCTCTATAATTTTATCTCCTTGAACTTATTATAGATTATTTTTTAAAAACTATCTGGTATGTGCAGAGTCTGGACTTCTTTGCTTTTTTTTTCTGGATTTTTATCCTCTTCCTTGGATGGGCCATCATTTCTTTTTTCTTTCTCTTGTAATATTTTGTTGTACGCTGTTCATTTTAACATTTTAGGATGTTAGCTTTGACATTCATTTATTCCCTGAGTTATCTATTTCCTGAGTTTGTAAACAGCTGGTGATGTGACAGAGATTTTGTTTATTTTTTAACCTTTCTATCAGGAAGGTTTGTCCAAGGCGAATGCAGAGTAGAGGGTCCTCCCTTCTTTTTCTGGTATGGTGTCTTGTGGGCTAGTGTTTACTTGTAGGCTAGTAAAGGAGGCATTCAAACTCCCTGTTTCTAGGAGTTTGAATGCCCCCTTTACTTCCTGGAGACAGACCTCCTTCCCTTTCCTGGTGTTCCACTGAGGGACTTAAAATGGGTAAGCTTTTGCCCCAGGACATCTGCTTCAATGTTTTCTTAGTCTTTCTTTGTTTTAAGCTGCTTTTGCCTGGAGGGCAAATTCTGGAACTGGGGTATAAACCAGAATGGAGTTTCCCAGTTAGTCTTTCCTAGCTGCAACAAGGCCAGGGACCCATGAAGGGAGCACAAGACACCTCCAGCTGCCCAGGAGAGGAATTGAGCGAGGGCCAGGAGGGGCTCCTGGAGCTTCTTCCATGTCTTCCCAAAGTCTCTTCTCCTATGCAGCGAATGTAGCCTTTTAACTGTCCTGTACTCTGTGAGAGTACTGTCTTTAAGTCTCCTCCACTCTTTGTCTGGGGCAGGTTGGAACAATGGCTGCCCTCAGAGTGGGGAGATGTGCCCGTTGAGCCATTGATCTGAAATAGCCAATCAAAAGCAGTGATCCATGATCCCCAGCAGTTGGCTTGTTGCCCACCCCAGCTCTTGGGGAAGATGATTTTTATATTCCTGTGTGGCACCAGCAAGCTTTGCTACAGCCTGAACCCCACTGCTGCTGCCATCACATGGGGGCAAGTGATGGTAACCATCCTGTGGAGAGAGCAGTTTGCTGATATTTACTATAATTTATCAGTTTCTTATGTCTTATTCTTCCCTGGTTTACTGTACAGTGTTTACTGGAGTACTGAGTTTTGAAATATTTGATTCAGTTAGTTTCTGGCTATTTAATAGTTTTCTGCTGGAAGGACTGATTTCTGAAGCTTCCTACTCCACCAATTTACCAAAATCCCTCTCTCCTGCCATTGTTTTGATACATTAGTTACATACTATCTTGTCTTTTTATCTTCTTTGAGCCTTTGTCTCCTCTTTTCTGATGAGAGTCTACATTTCTGGAGGGAAGAAACTGATAACCTCATAGCACTCACTACAATGCAAAGGTTGCATAGTAAATACCTGTTTATGACTTGGATGAAAAGTCTTTAATGTTTTCTTTCAGATAAGTCCTTCTCTCCTATGTCCTGTTTTGGGGGGACTGTCCAGCTTTTCTCATCTGGGGAGATGAAATACTCTTCTATTTGATACTCTTAGTATTCTTTGGTAAAGTTTGAAGCTGTCCTCTACTAAGGTTCAGCCCTCTCAGCAGATGGGGTTTTACCTTTTAGGAATAATTTGGACTCTTATTAGGGTCACTTTTCTCAAAACCAGAGTTGTTTAAATTCGGTAGAGTTCAGAAGTTCTGGGAACTTACTGATACAGTATACAGCGTTGTGTATGTAAGTGTGCATATTTGGCAGAAGGTCTGTAGATTCACAAAGAATTCATCAGTGTCACAAAGAGATCTAAGATTCCAAGAGTTGTCAAGCCAAGTTTTGCAGAGGAGGGTATAGGAATACTGATGGCCCAAACCTTACATGTACTTTAAATAGTTTGTTCCTTCAAATTCTAATAATGTGAATACTCCTTTAGACATATATTTACATGATCTTAAATTATTTATTTAATTTATTAATTTTTGTGTGTGTGTGTGTGTGAGCAGGTAGTGGGAATCAAACCTAGGTCTCTGGCATGGCAGGTGAGAAATCTACCATTGAGCCACCATTGCACCACCCTACATGGTTTTATTAAAATGTGTTTTGGTAGTTGATTTTTTTGTGGCTTTGCCCCTTTTGGGGAAGGTTGGGGCATAAGTAATATCCATAAAATTGTTTTATCATTAAGCTTTTGTTTTGTATCGAAGACCTAGCAGATGTTGTTTTTCTCCAGTGCGGAAACCAAGTCAAAACTAGACACACTAAATGGTCAGAACAAATGTTAAACTATTTCTGTTACTCTGATTTGAAAGGAATGAATCAAGAATAGGGAAAAATATATAGGAATTTGATGTGATAGGTAAGGAAGTAGGAAGATGAGTATGCTTCTAGGTTTGTAATGGGAAGAAAGGACGTGGACGGAGTGGGCATATTTTGTGAATTGCATGAGACTGTGTATTAGTTTTCTATTGCTGCCAAGAAATTACCACAAACTTAGTGGCTTAAAATAGCAGAATATTACTATTTTATAGTTGCTTTTATTATAGTTCTGTAAGTCAGAAGCAAAATGTACACATGAGTGGCCTAAAAATAGGGCATCAATAGGGCTTTGTTTCTTCCTTGGAGATTGGGGGAGAATTTGTTTCCTTGTGTTTTCCATCTTCTTGAGGCTGTCTGCATTCCTTGGCTTGTGGGCCCCTTTGTTCATTTTCCAAACCATCAGGGGCTGGCAGGGTTCCCCAGGCTCCCATCTCACTGGTCCTGTCTTCTATAGTCTCATCATTCTTTGACCATAGCCTGGAAAGGTTTTCCAATTGTAAAGACCCATGTGTTTAGCTAATCCTGGATAACCTCCCCATCTCAAGATTCTTTAACTTAATCATCCGCAAGTCCCTTTGCTATAGAAGGTAACATATTCACAGTTTTTGGGATTATGGTGTGGACTTTTTTTGGGGAGGGAGAGGGCATTGTTCTGCCTATCACAAGGAGCAAAACATGAATTACAGGGTTTTGATCCAGGCATTGTTTATGGTTTTACTAAAAGAGCACTGGATTGAATTCTTAAGCCTGAAGTAGTAGTCCCAGCTCTGATCTTAACAAGTTGAGTAATCTCTTCGTTTCTAGGCCTCAGAATTTTAGTTTTGGCTTTTAATTGTTGAACATATTAAGAATAGTTATTTTAATTTATGAAATGGCTCACTGTCCAGGTTTCTCCTTTAGGAAGTCCAGCAGCTGCTGGGATTGTTGTGTGTGTGTGTGTGGGTGGTTCTTAGCTTTCAGCTAGGTCTCACTCCAGGAGTTGACCTCAGCTGTACAGAGGTATTTTGCTCTTGATCACACCCCTTCCCCAGGGGCAGCCTTCATCCAGGATCTTGGGGGAATAAGTCCTAAAAGGCCTGGTTATCTTGCCTCATATCTCAAGGACCATCTGAGCTCTAGTGTTCCCCATAGAATTGGCTGAGGCCTCTGCTGCAACTGCACTGCAGTTTAGCTTCCTCCTCTGTCCAATCCTGCTTCCTTGGCTCCTCACAAAGTAGAGTTCCCAAGAGCACTCCACAGCAAATCTACATGTAAATCTTAGTGTTTTAGAGGTTGTTTCGTAGAGACACTGATAATCTGAATGCTCTGCAGGTCTTTGTCTACTGTCTTTTGCTATTTCTCTTGGTTTTTGATCATATATTCTTATCTTATTATATGACTGTTTATGTTGATTGAGTCAGACATTGTATGTGAAAAATTGCAGGAACTTTGGGTAGTCTCTTCCTCCAGAGGATTTACTTGTAGTCTTGGCAGGCAGCTAGCTATAGTAGGAACACTACTATGCCTGGGTGACCATAAATGGAATGAAAGATTGAGATGGTTTGTAACTAAGCTTTAGTTTGTGGGGGCTGATCTAATTCTAGTCCACCTTTATTCCTAGGCTGTGACTTTTCAGGGTCCCATTCCAAAGCCTTGGAGCTTTACTGGGCGCCTTCTCCTTGGCAAGCCCTGCACATTGTTTTTGTACCTTCAGCATCAGCACTTAGTCAAAAGCTCTTAGCAGAATCAGCCTCTTAGTCATCCTTTCTTAATGGACAAAAGCGCCTAGATGAAAATTGGACCATATGCCATTTCTCTAGGCTTCTCTCCTTTCCTATGTCTGGGCATTTCTTCATTGCCAGAGTACCTCTCTGAGGTCTTCAAGCAGAATCAGAGTATTTTGTTTAGTTTTTCTGGTGGTTCTCTGCAGAACAGTTGGCTGTAAACTACTTCCTCTATCACTGGAAGTCATATTCCGCTATATAGTTGAATCATAATTTAACTAATCTGTTACTGTTGAAACTGGGTTTCATTTTTAAAAAACAATTTAGCTATTGCTGTGCAAACAATTTTACGTCTTTATTGCTTAGTTTTTTTTGCCCATTTACACTTATTTCCATATACAATTTTGAAGTGGAATTGTGTAAAAAATATACTGAATTTTAAAGCTTTTAATATATGTTTTAAATTGCCTTCCAGAAAGTTTGTACTAACAGTAGAGGAGATAAATTGCCTTTTAAGTTAAAATGTATTAAATGTAACTTTATAAATGTTTATGGATTTTTTTTCCTCCTCCTGCAGGCACGTGCTTTAACACCTCAAACTGCAGAAACAGATGCCATTCGTTTTTTGGTTGGGACACAGTCTCTTAAATATGATAATCAGGTAACTATTTTTGACAAATGTATACATGTTAATTACTAAGCCTATTCTTAGTTTTATAACCATTTTGCTCTTTATTTTTCAGGCAATGTTTGAGAAAAAAATTAATGCTACACACAGGAAATAAAACTTATATTGGGATTTAAATACATTTTTTAAAATAAAAAATCAGATAATTATTCAACTATATAAAAATAGAGTACAGGAAGCTTATTCTGTTTAACATCACTTTCATAGATCTATGTTTTGGTTTTGAAATTATATAGATTTTAATATATGAGCTATTGAGAAGCACTCTAGGGTATAAGGTCAACAGCCCTCCTTCTACCTGTGCCAGTGGATGTCTCTTTAATTGCTCACAGAAGTTTTCGACCTAAGACTGGACTAGGCCACATATCCCATCTCAAGATACACTTCTAGACTCTTGCTACCAGATGGTCCAGGGGATATACAGAATGTGACTCATTTATTTTTCTGGCCACTGTAGTGGAAAGAACATTGGATAATCCAGAGATCTGGGTTCACTTCACAGCTTGACACTAATCATGTGACCTTAAACTGATTAATTACTCTTGCTGGGCTTTATTTTCCTCATCACTAAAGTGGAGATAAAAATGTCTGCTTTATGTATCTCACAAAGATGCTTTGGATGTTGTAAAGATGTGCATTATCATTGACACTGGGAATATATACATAAGGCCATGTCCAAAATGGTACAACTAACATTGCAAAGGAGTATAGTAGCTATCAAAGAATATTAAGAGCTGAATGGGGTATAATGTAATTATCATTCTCAAATATTGAGGGATATTAAAACTGGCTTAGTCATTTTGGCACCTAATTTGATGATTTAAATGTAGAGATTTATAAATGTATGTCCATATTATATTTTACCCTGTAATTCTTATACCTAAAACATAGAAAAAGCTTTATACACAAAGAATATTAATTATAATGATACTTATAATCATAAAAAATTGAAAGGAATCAAAATACAAAAATGTGCAAATATTAGGTTGAACAGTATGAGATTGCCATTTTATAATGGAGTTTGATATGATTCAACCTAATACAAAGGATTGGTTGCTTTCTGTAGAATAATATTTATTCATTTCATTTGTTAAAAGCTATAAACTTCTAATGAACATCAGAATTGTCAGATGACCAGTTAACATTGCCAGTGAAATGCTAAGAGTGTATATAAAATACGATACTATTGTGTAAAAATACATAAAGGAGCAAATCAAATCTCTCAATCTAATAAAGACTGGAAGAAGTAGGTCAAAAAGGGCTCAAAATTTGAGCATTAATTATCTTTGATTTTAATTTTCACAATACGAAGATTTCTAATTTTCTGTTTTCTGAAAATGTATGTGTTAATTTTACTCAAAATTTTAAGATAGGAATTACTTATTTACAAATGGCAGTCTCGAAGGGAAAAGGAAATTATCATAAAATGCTATGCAGTTTAAGGGATATTATGTAAAGGATGAGGGGCAGTGAGGAGGAGTAAAACTTCCATTTAGCTTAGGAAATGATAGAGCCACAGATAGGATGATGAAAATCTAAGCAAATCTATTTTACTTTTAACTGCAGCTCAGCTTCCACCTGTGTGAAATGATTGCCCCATTGTACCCTTCCCTTATAATGACTCTCATATTAGGAAAGAAGCTATGGGCAAATCTCCGAGTTTAAAGAGTTTGAAACTCAGGCAGAAAACTTCTATAAAATTTGTGTTCAATTTATCATAGAGCATTCAACACCTAATTTTTTCCCCAGTACTCTAAATGCCTTTTTCACATTCCCTTCTTTTTTATTTTTTTAAATTTTTATTAACAAAACCAATCAACATACAATATGAACATTCTTTTTTTTCCAACACATAGTTGTATATTCATCAGGATCATTTCTTAGAACATTTGCATCAATTCAGGAAACGAAACAAAAAGAAGACAGAAAAAAATTCATGCATACCATACTCCTTACCCCTCCCTTTCAATGATCACCAGCATTTCAATCTACTAAATTTATTTTAACATTTGTTCCCCCTATTATTTATTTATTTTTAATCCATATGTTTTACTAATCTGTCCATAAGGTAGATAAAAGAAGCGTCAGACACAAGGTTTTCACAATCACACAGTCACATTGGGAAAGCTGTATCATTATACAGTCATCTTCAAGAAACATGGCTATTGGAACACAGCTCTACATTTTCAGGCAGTTCCCTCCAGCCTCTCTGTTATACCTTAACTAAAAAGGTGATATCTGTTTAATGCGTAAGAATAACTTCCAGGATAACCTCTTGACTCTGTTTAGAATCTCTCAGCCATTGACACTTTATTTTTTCTCATTTCTCTCTTTCCCCTTTTGGTCGAGAAGGTTTTATCAATCCTTTGGTGCTGAGTCCCAGTTCATTCTAGAATTTCTGTCCCATATTGCCAGGAAGGTCCACACCCTTGGGAGTCATGTCCCATGTAGAGAGGGGGAGGACAGTGAGTTTGCTTGTCGTGTTGACTAAGAGAGAGAGGCCACATCTGAGCAACAGAAGAGGTTCTCTTAGGGGTGACTCTTAGGCCTAGTTTTCAGTAGGCTTAGCCTATCCTATGCTTGGTTAAATTTCATATGAACAACCCCCAAGATTGGGGACTCAGCCTATTGCTTTCATTGTTCCCATTGCTTGTGAGAATATCAAGAATTCTTCACTTCGGGAAATTGAATTTTCCCCCTTTCTCACCATTCCCCTAAGGGGACCTTGCAAATACTTTTTTTATTCCCTGTTAAAATCCTTCTGGAATTTATCGAGGCATTAATCTGGACAAACCTACAAAATCTGATGCCCTACTCAAGGTTCCATGTACTTATGGTGTTCAGTTAAGCTGTCCACGCAAGTTATATTAGGAAATGCACTAGTGGAAATAAAAATTTTGTATCAAATAAACATTTTTTGCTTTAGTCTCACACATAAGTTAAAGTTTTAAAATATGAATTACCATCTATTTTCAACACCCTGCAGTATTGACATTCCTTTGTTCTTCCTCAGGCAAAAACATTTTTAAATTTGTACATTTAGTACTATCATCTAGGCATTGCTAGATTATACCATCTCAGTCTTTATTGTCTATCTTTCCTTCCGATTTCATTTGTGCCCTCAGGCCTCCTCACTCTATCATTCTCACATTCAGCTTCATTCAGTGTTCTAACATTATTGTATTACAGTTAGGTAGTATTGTGCTATCCATTTCTGAATGTTTACAGTCAGTCCTGTTGCACAGTCTGTATCCCTTCAGTTCCAATTATCCAATATCTACCCTATTTCTATCTCCTGATGACCTCTGTTCTTAACTGAAATTATCCAAGTTCATTTATCAATGTTAGTTCATATCAGTGAGACCTTTTGTTTCTGGCTAATCTCACTCAACATAATGTTCTCTAGGTCCATCCATGTTGTTACATACTTCATAACTTTATTCTGTCTTACAGCTGCATAATATTCCATTGTATGTATATACCACAGCTTGCTTAGCCACTCATCTGTTGATGGATATTTTGGCTGTTTCCATCTCTTTGCAATTGTAAATAATGCTGCTATAAACATTGGTGTGCAAATGTCCATTTGTGTCTTTGCCCTCATGTCCTCTGAGTAGATACCTAACAATGGTATTGCTGGGTCATATGACAATTCTATACTTAGCTTCCTGAGGAACTGCCAGACTGCCCTCCACAGCAGTTGTACCATTTGAATTCCTACCAACAGTGGATAAATGTGCCTCTTTCTCCACATCATCTCCAGCACTTGTCGTTTTCTGTTTTATTGATAATGGCCATTCTGGTGGATGTGATATGATATTTCGTTGTGGTTTTGGTTTGCATTTCCCTAAAAGTTCAGCATCTTTTCATGTGCCTTTTGGCCATTTGTATTTCCTCTTCAGAGAAGTTTCTGTTCAAGTCTTTTGCCCATTTTGTAATTGGGTTTTCTGTCTTTTTGTTGTTGAGTTGAACAATCTCTTTATATATTCCAGATACTAGACCTTTATCTGATTTATTGTTTCCAAAAATTGTCTCCCATTGTGTAGGGTGTCTTTTTACTTTCTTGATGAACTTCTTTGATGCACAAAAGTGTTTAATTTTGAGGAGTTCCCATTTATTTATTGCTTCCTTTAATGCTTATGCTTTGGGTGTAAGGTCTAGGAAACTTCCTCCTATTATAAGATTTATAAGGTATTTCCCTATATTTTCTTCTAACAGTTTTATGGTCTTAGATCTAATGTTTAGGTCTTTGATCCATTTTGAGTTAATTTTTGTATAGGATTTGAGATATGAATCCTCTTTCATTCTTTTGCATGTGGATATCCAGTTCTGTAGGCACCATTTATTGAAGAGACTGTTCTGTTCCAGGTGAGTTGGCTTGACTGCCTTATCAAAGATCAATTGTCCATAGATGAGAGGGTCTATATCTAAACATTCTATTCAATTCCATTGGTCAGTATATCTATCTTTATGCCAGTACCATGCTGTTTTGACCACTGTAGGTTAGTAATACACCTTAAAAGTCAGGTAATGTGAGACCTTTGACTTCATTTTTCTTTCTCAGGATACTTTTAGCTATTTGGGGCAACCTGCCCTTTGAGATAAATTTGGTTATTGGTTTTTCTATTTCTGAAAAGTAAGTTTTTGGAATTTTAATTGATATTGCATTGAATCTGTTAATCAATTTAGGTAGAATTGACATCTTAAGTATATTTAGTCTTCCAATCCATGAACACAGTGTGCCCTTCCATTTATTTAGGTCTTCTGTGGTTTCTTTTAACAATTTCTTATAGTTTTCTCTGTTGTCTCTTTAGTTAGATTTATTTCTAAATATTTTATTCTTTTGGTTGCAGTTGTAAATGGATTTTTTTTCTTGATTTCCCCCTCTGATTGTTCATTATTAGTGTATAGAAACACTACAGATTTTTTAATGTTGACCTTGCAACCTCCCACTTTGCTGTACTCATTTATTAGCTCTAGTAGTTTTGCTATGGATTTTTTTGGGTTTTTGACGTATAGTATCATGTCATCTGCAAACAGTGAGAGTTTTACTTCTTCCTTTCCAATTTTGATGCCTTGTATTTCTTTTTCTTGTCTAATTGTTCTGGCTAGAACTTCCAACACAATTTTGAATAACAGTGGTGATAGTGGACATCCTTGTCTTGTTCCTGATCTTAGGGGTAAAGTGTTCAGTTTTTCCCCAGTGAGGATGATGTTAGCTGTGGGTTTTTCATATATTCCCTTTATCATTTTGAGGAAGTTCCCTTCTATTCCTATCCTTTGAAGTGTTTTCAACAGGAAAAGATGTTGAATTTTGTCAAATGCCTTTTCTGCATCAATCAAGATGATCGTGTGGTTTTTCTGCTTTGATTTGTTGATATGGTGTGTTACATTCATTGATTTTCTAACGGTGAACCATCCTTGCATACCTGGGATGAATCCTACTTAGTCATGGTGTACAGTTCTTTTAATATGCTATTGGATTTTATTTGCAAGAATTTTGTTGAGGATTTTTGCATTTATAGTCATAAGAGAGATTGGTCTGTAGTTTTCTTTTTTTTGTAATACCTTTGTCTGGCTTTGGTATGAGGGTGATGTTGGCTTCATAGAATCAGTTTAGGTACCTTTCCATCCTCTTCAATTTGTTTGAAGAGTTTGAGTAGGATTGGTACTAATTCTTTCTTGAATGTTTGGTAGCATTCACATGTGAAGTCATCAGATTCTGGACTTTTCTCTTTGGGGAGCTTCTTAATGACTGATTCAGTTTCTTTATTTGTGATTGGCTTGTTGAGGTCTTCTGTTTCTTCTCGAGTCAATATTGGTTGTTCATGCCTTTCTAGGAAGTTGTCCATTTCATCTACATTGTCGAGTTCATTAACATAAAGTTGTTTATAGTGTACTTCCTTTCTTTCTGTAGGGTCAGTGGTTATGTCCCCTCTTCCATTTCTGATTTTATTTATTTGCAGCTTCTCTCTTCTTTTTGTCAACCTCGCTAAGGGTCTATCAATCTTACTGATTTTCTCATAGAACCAACTTCTGGTTTTGTTGATTTTCTCGATTGTTTTCATATTCTCAATTTCATTTTTTTCTGCTCTAGTCTTCATTATTTCTTTCCTTTTGCTTACTTTGGGGTTAATTTTCTGTTCTTTCTCTACCTCTTCCAAGTGACCAGTTAATTCCTCGATCTTTGCTCTTTCTTCTTTTCTTGATATAGGCATTTAGGGCAATAAATTTTCCTCTTAGCACTGCCTTTACTGCATCCCATAAATTTTGATATGTCATGTTTTCATTTGCCTCAAGATATTTACTGATTTCTCTTGTAATTTATTCCTTGACCCACTGGTTGTTTATGAGTATGTTGTTGAACCTCCATGTTTTTGTGAATTTTCTCGCACTCTGACTATTATTGATTTCCAACTTCATTCATTTATGATCTGAGAAAGTGTTTTGTATTATTTCTATCTTTTTAAATTTATTGAGACTTGCTTTGTGACCCAGCATGTGGTCTGTCCTTGAGAATGATCCATGAGCACTTGAGAAAGAGGTATATCCTGCTGTTGTGGTGTAATGTTCTATAAATGTGTGTTAAGTCTAGCTCATTTATTGTATTACTCAGATTCTCTGTTTCTTCAGTGATCCTCTGTTTAGATAGTCTGTCCACTGATGAGAGTGGTGAATTGAAGTCTCCAACTTTTATGGTAGACATGTCTGTTTCTCTTTTCAGTATTTTCAGTGTTTGCTTCATGTATTTTGCAGCATTCTGGCTCGGTGCATAAATATTTATGATTGTTATGTCTTCTTGTTGAGTTGTTCCTTTTATTACTACATAGTGTCCATCTTTGTCTCTTTTAACTGTTTTACATTTGAAGTCTATTTTGTTGAATATCAGTATAGCTACTCCGGCTCTTTTTTGATTGTTATTTGCATGAAATATCTTTTCCCAAACTTTCACTTTCAACCTATGTTTATCCTTGGGTCTAAGATCTGTTTCCTGTAGACAGCATATAGATGGGTCCTGTTTTTTAATCCATTCTGCCAGTCTATGTCTTTTGATTGAGGAGTTTAATCCATTAACATTTAGTGTTATTACTGTATGGGCAGTACTTTCTTTTACCATTTTGCCTTTTGGATTTTATATGTCACATCTAATTTTTCTTCTTTTTACCTTTACTGATAGTCTTCCTTTCTACACTCTTCTTCACACCTCTCTGTCCTGTCTTTTTGTATCTGCTGCTAGTGCTCTGTTTAGTATTTCTTGCAGAGCCAGTCTCTTGGTCACAAATTCTCTCAGTGATTTATTTTTTTGTCTGAAAATGTTTTAATTTCTCCCACATTTTTGAAGGACAGTTTTGCTCGATATAGAATTCTTGGTTGGCATTTTTTCTCTTTTAGTAACTTAAATATATCATCCCATTGTCTTGTCACCTCCACGGCTTCTGCTGAGAAATCTACGCATAGTCTTATTGGGCTTCCCTTGTATGCGATGGATTGCTTTTCTCTTGCTGTTTCCAAGATCCTCTCTTTCTCTTTCACATCTGACATTCTGATTAGTAAGTGTCTTGGAGTACGTCTATTTGGATCTGTTCTGTTTGGGGTATGCTGCACTTGTTGGATCTGTAATTTTAAGTCTTTCATAACAGTTGGGAAATTTTCAGTGATAATTTCCTCCATTACTTTTTCTCCTCCTTTTCCCTTCTCTTCTCTTCTGAGACACTGACAACACGTATATTTGTGTGCTTCATGTTGTCATTCAATTCCCTGAGTCCCTGCTCATATTTTTCCATTCTTTTCCCTATATTTTCTTCTGCCTGTCAGATTTCAGATGTCCCATCCTCCAGTTCACTAATCTTGTTTTCTGCCTCTTGAAATATGACATTGTAGGTTTCCACTGTTTTTTCATCTCTCCTACTGTGCCTTTTATTCCCATAAGTTCTGTGATTTGTTTTTTCAGACTTTCAATTTCTTCTTTTTGTTCATTCCTTGCATTCTTTTTATCCTTCCTCAATTCACTGATTTATTTTTTGATGAGGTTTTCCATGTCTGTTCAAGCATTCTGAATTAATTGTTTCATCACCTGTATCTTATTTGAATTGTTGGTTTGTTCCTATGACTGGGTCATATCTTCAGTTTTCCTAGTATGCTTCATTATTTTTTGCTGGTGTCTAGGCATTTAATTAGCTTAATTAGTTTATTCTGGAGATTGTTTTCACTTTTTTTACCTAGGATATTCTTGCTAGGTGACTTTATTGTCTATCTGTTCTTTGATATTCATTTCAGCTAATAACTTAGGGTTTGTTTAACAGATCAGAATTTTTCAGTTCTTGTTTTGTTTTCTTGTTTTTTGCCCTGCATGTATGGTGCCTCCCCCCCCACAACCCACCTTCAGAGAGTCTGCTTAGGTATTATAGACCCCAGCCAGATTTTCCCAGACCAAACTGGCCTTCTGTCAGGTGGAAAGAGTTACTTGAGTCAGTTTTCCCTGAGGGTGAGACCCAGCAGATTGAAAGGATTTCCTTTTAAGCCTGTGGGCTCTCCATTTTTCCTACCCTGCGCAGTAGGTGGCTCTTGTCTGCCTGCAGGTCCCACCAGCATAAGATGATGAGGTACCTTTAACTTCAGCAAACTCTCCCTGCTGGGGCCATGGTGGAGACAGAGGAGAGGTTATAGAATGGATTTAATGGCTTCAAATTACCAAGCCCTGGTGTCTGAATTCCTTGAGGGAGGAATTCCGCCTGAGCTGGGCCCCACCCGTCTCCTGGGGAAGGTACAGGCTCTAGACAAATACTCAACCAAGCTTTATTCTGCCTATGCCTGCGGCAGTGGAGCCCAAGAAGCCTTCCAGCTGTATCCGAAAAGCAGTCAAGTCATAGAAACACAGCAAAAATGAAAGGGAAAAATCCTTTTAAGAGCAGGACCGCCGTTCCTCAGATTTGCCAGTCAAGAGCTTAAGTTGGTATTTTGCTCTGTATATCTCTGGGTCCTATGTGTCCCCTCCTTTCCTTCAGGGCCCAGACCTTTTCAAATCCAAAAACACCTCTATTTTTTGTTTGTTTGTTTTTTCTTCTTTTTCTGTCAGCCGTGCCCCCTCTGCGCGGGGGCAAAAACCAGCGACCTCCGTTTTTGCTCAAGGTTCAGCTGGGCTGGGAGACCTATTTTTAGTAGTCAGAATTTGTTAATTAATTCCACAGTTGGAAATTAGTTGTGCTCAGCCCCTGCTGCTGATAAGCTCTCTTTCCTTTCCCCTCTGGGAAGCAGCCCGTGGGGGAGGGGCACCGGCCACCATGGCTTGGGGGACTCCTGGTTCTGGATGGGCTTGCAGCTGGTCCATACTGGTGTACGCTGTGTGTCTGATTACTGACATGGCCCCAGCAGTTGTTCTGTACTGTTCATGGCTATTTGTTAGCTGCTGTGGTGGATGAACCAAATTCCACGCCTTGCTAAGCCACCATCTTGGCCCTCCTCTCCGCATTCCTTTCTTTTAAATTCCACCTTATTTCTGAGGCTGTTCTGTTGACTTTTTCTGGTAAAGCATTGCTTTTTGAAATTTCTGAGAACATGGTAGAATTTACTGTTTTTTTTTTATTTGGCATGCTTATAAAATTTTTCTTAAAAAGTAAAAGCTAACAGAAACACGTGAATTAAAACAAAATAAGATAATGTAAGGCATAGTTGTAATGAATAAGTTGCATTGTACCTAGTTTTATCAGTCAAAATTATATACCACTTTGTCCCATTTAGAAAGGGACAGATCAGTCCCATCTCTACAGAACCTAATTCAGTAGGTCTAGGGTTGGGCGTAAGAATTCTATCAGGCTTAGGGGACCACATTTGAGTACCAGTCTCTTGTAGTGATTTTTTCTTTTTTTTTTTGTATGCTGTATGGCCAGGGTCACATTTCATTCTTTTTCCATGTGAGTAGCTGTTATTGCAGCACCATTTGTTGAAATTTTTTTGTTCGTTTGTTTGTTTCCTTTTTTTTTTTTTTAATTTGGGAAGTGCATGGGCCGGGAATCAAACCAAGGTTTCCTGTTTGGCAGGTGAGAATTCTACCACTGAGCTACCCTTGCAGCTCCCTGTAGTGAATTTTAATTATCTAGGGGTGGTGGTTTAAATCAATCTCCTGTGACAAACATAGTTTACAACTTTAAATGCCCAGTGTTATTAAGTGTAATTTCTTGACATAAACAGTGACGGTTTCACGAGAATGCGTCATCAGTCCTTGAACCTAATAGAAGAACTATTTTGATATTGAAGGAAAGTTTTTTTGCCCTTCTTAATTTATCACTTTGAAATTAAACTGTATGAAGGGAAGATTCAGGAGAGGTATATATTTAAATTAAATTTTATGGTAACAGATATGTAAATATTTGCTAGCCTTTTCTGTATTTACCAATCTGTAATGGCTACTAAAAAGTACTTTGGTTTCAGAACTGCTATATCAACTGTTGGTCTTAGTCTTTGCAATTTTCCTCATTAAATTGCTGTATAAGGCATGAAGCCTTTAGCTTTGGTTGTATTTTTCTAGACAGGGTTGAATGAAAGCATATTGGTCTTCTATTGCAAAAGAGGTGTGTGCAAATTGGCATGTGACCAAGGAGAGGTGACACATATCCTCGTGGTGGCATCACAGACAAGGTGATGTTTGAGGTGAGGTGTTCCAGGTAGATAGAATAGCATGGCCGCTATTATATGATGCTACCTGCTGATGGCCTTGTTTTTTACAGTATTTTGACACATTTCTTGGGAGTAAGCCCTGAGTAGGAGAAAGGTATAGGGAGAAGGGAGAGGTGAGAGAGGGGCGAAGAGAGAAAAAAGAGGGATATATACATATTCTGCTGGAAATATTCACTAAACCCTCTTCTACTTGACATATGTATTTCTAGAAGCTTCCTGTCAGCCTAGCTGCCAAAGAACCCTAACACATGTATTTTATGCTATTTTTGGTAACTACACTTTCTGCAGATAGAAGACTGGATGTGAAGGGGTGAGTGCCACATTCATCAATTACTATTACTCTCACCAGATGGAGGAATAAAACTGTTCCAGTGTTTTCTAATAATGTTACAATTATAATGATTATCAAAATGCATTTTAAAATGATTAAAAGATTGCCACTAACGAGCCTTGTCCTTAACTTCTTTGAGATTGTTTCTCTACAATTAGTAGACTAGAGGTCTGATGCGTTTTTCATTTTATATCTCTCTATATTTAACAATATCATTTGTATAATATTATTATTATAACAGTATTATCTGTAGTAAAAATCTATTATTTCATTTGTATAATTCTTTAGCTAACATTTATTGAGAGCCCACTTTGGAGCTCTCTTTGTGCCAGGCACTGCCAAATGCTGGGGTATAGAGATAAATAAAACATGGCCTTAGCCCTCAAGAAGCTCTCATTTTATTAAGGGTCAGAAAATGACACAAATGCTTCCTAGACAGTGTGGGCAGTGGGTAAGCCCAGGTGGCTGTGGTTGGCCACAGGAGGTCCTCTTAATGCAAATTCAGTGCTGGGTCAGGATGATTTTTCACAACTGTTACCTCAGAACAAATATTTTATTGTCCTCATTTTGAAACAGATGAGGCAATTGGCCCTAAACAGTTAGATTTTTCCAAGGTTAGCTAATGTGTACCAAAATTGGGACAAAAACACACACTTCTGTCTCTCTCTCTTCCTTTTTCTCCCTCGCCTCTCTCATTTAAATTTGAAGTTTTACTCTGATGTATGTATGTGCTTTACACATGCCTGGGCACCTAAGGACCTAATGGACACTTTCGCATAGACACATAGATAAATAATGCAAACAGTGTTGCCATAGAACATGGTTTTATGAAATAATGCATCAGAAACATCAGGGCAACTGCATCCCATTCCCCAAGGTTGGGGTCCACTGCGGTATAGTACAGCATTTTGAGCAGCTTCAAATGTGTGCATTTGAACAAACCCAAATAGAGAAACTGCTGGGAAGTGTGCTCAGGTTTGCTGTTGTCTGCAACTCCCTTGGCTAGCTTTCTAACAATAGAAACAATGTCTCCTCTGGTAAAACCCCTAAGCTCTCCCATCTCTCTGCACAATTTGAGTTTGGGAGTCCACACTGTGCTTTCCTGGGGAATTGATGACTGGTTGGTTAGGGTTATGGCCCTTGGCTTTGCCTCTGGCCATCAACTCCTCCCAGGCAGGCGTTAATTCCCTAGAAAATGCCCAGCACCCGAATAGTTACTGCTTAATTCAGCTGTGCTATTTCTCTGAAAATTTTAGTAACTGTCACAGTTGCCTGATCTTTCTTTGTGAGATGAACCACTTTATTTTCTGTGCTGTTATTTTCTGAGAACTTTCAGTGTTAGAAACAGGGGAGATATTTCTGGGGTCTTCCCTCTTTTTCTGGGGTTCTTTCATGAAGGTACATTTTTTTTCCTTCGTAGAGTATGTGCGTTCATTGGTTATTCAGCAGTGAAGCTTATGCAGAGATGAGAAACAATGAAATTTCAGATTGAAAGGGGTTTATTTGCTTCTGCAGCATAATTTTTCCTAGGTTCCTAAGCATTTTCCTTCATATATTGTTAACTCCCTATTTCCTGTGTCTGTATGGAATGAGTCCTATTCTGCCTCCATGAAACAACTGGGGACTGCTGAGGGTGACAAGGAGAAAGACTGTAATTTATCCTCTTTTAACCCTGCCCTGATAGTTATGTTCATGAGCAGTGAAGAAGGAATAATAAATAAATAAATAATAATAAAACAAGGAAAGAACAAAATAGATTTTGTTCTTTTACCCTGGCCAGTTTATAATTTTTTTTTTTTTTAAATTTTAAGCCATAGCTCTATTTTTTTAATTTTTTTTTTTTTTTTTTAATGCATGGACAGGTACTGGGAATCGAACCGGGGTCCTCTGGCATGGCCCGCAAGCATTCTTGCTTGCTGAGCCACCGTGGCCCGCCCCATAGCTCTATTTTTTTGTTTTTGTATTTTTATTATTGATAGCTTTATTTGTGCCACTTTCCGATGCCTGCAAGTCTGTCCTCAGAACCACCTGGAGGCTTGTTAAAAATTCACATTCTCAAACTAACTGTAGACTAACTGAACCTGTCTCTTTCCTTCCTCCCTCCCCTGTCCCTGCTCTTCCTTTAATGATAAAAGGAGTTTATTACCACTTGTAACCAAAGTGTCATCATAAGGCTGCTTGGCTTCTGGTGAGGCTTAATCCTATTACCAAGAAGCCTGTTACCAAGAATCCCATGACTCCATTTCTATATTTTGCTTTCTTCAATGTGGGATCTATTATTTAGGGGTCCTATATTTTTAATATGTGTCCCCAGATTTAGGAATTCTTTAACAGGTTGTTTCTAGAACTCAAATGCCCTGTGTCTAAATTTGATGTAATTTTCCAGGCATATTCTGGTATTGCTCTTTTTCTTTTCTGCCTTACTTTTTTTAAGTATTGGTTCGACGCTCATGGTCCTCTGCTATTCCTAAAATCTCCTACCTATGGAATAATTAGGAGTTTAGCTTGGATACTTCCTCAGTCTTGGAGTGAAATTTATAATCTTTCCTACCTTTTGAGTCTTTATGTTATTAATTAATAGTTCAAATGCCACCTTCTGTGTGAGATCTTTCCCTTTTCATCCTTTCCTCCAGTTCTCCAGGTTAGAATTACTTGCCTTTTGACTTTTGTTCTTGCCTCTCTTTGGGTATATCTACTTTGAATATAGTACTTAGTGCATAGTATTCTCGTTATTTTGATTTTATATTTAGGTTTCTTCAAGTTATTTTTACACCTCTTCATTCCCATCATAGATTGTGAATTTTCTAAGGACTGAGGGCCGTTCATCTTTGTATCCTTTCAGTGCCTGGCTCTGTGCAGGTTGGCACTGGTTGAATGCATAAATAAATGACAGGAACAGTTTAAAGGAAAGTCACAAACGTTAGTAATGACCTCACAAATGCACTTGTTTTTCACAAGGTAGTGTTGTGATTTTGTGTGATGTTCTGTTTGGCTAAGATCTTATTACATTTTCAGACAGACCAGTTATTCTTCTGTTGAACAAAGTTATGATATCCAAGAATGCCCATGCTTGGGCATCTAATTCCACAGTTTTGCTGCATTAAATTCCATTAGATTCATTGGTCTGGATATTAAGGATAATGAGGTCCAAAGCCATTCCCACTTTGTCCCCCTGGAACCATGAGTTGTTAAATGCCTGGATTTAAGGATGCCTGGGAACTTACCATTTGGCCAGCTCCTGAGTTGTAGCCCTCAAGTATGTGTGGGTTTGCATTTCTTTCTTTCTTTTTTTTTTTTTTTTTTTACATGGGCAGGCACCGGGAATCGAACCTAGGCCTCCAGCACAGCAGGCGAGAACTCTACCTGCTGAGCCACTGTGGCCCACCCAGGTTTGCATTTCTTGGCAGACCTATGTGTGTATGTGTGGTGGTGGTATGTGGGTGGGAGGTGTCTGTTTAAAAATATAGGAGGAGACATGCCAGTGGATTTTGGATCATAGGACTTTTACTAACCATCTATTTCATAAAGGTTTCCTTAAAGCATTTATCATAACTTTTGTAATTATTGTTCTTCCTTGGAATTCTGTGCTCTGAATAAGTCATGTATGTGTTACTATATAAATATATAGTAAATGTATGTAACCATATAACTATATATATATAACTATATAACTATATATATATATATATATATATATGTATAGTTCCACCCTTCCATTCCATCTTTTACTTCCTTTCTTTTTTTTTTTTTCCCGCATGGGCAGGCACCAGGAATCGAACCCGGATCTCTGGCATGGCAGGCGAGAACTCTGCCTGCTGAACTTCCTTTCTTTCTTGCTTCTATAAATTGCACTCTTCTTTAGTGTCTGAGGATTCTGGTTTCATCATCTTTATTATGCCCTATAAATTTTGTTTTTAATACAGAGTACTACTTTGTATCTTTTTAATTTTTAAGTTTATAACTAAAGGCATAATAATAAAGAGATAGCCAATGGTATTCCAATGACCTAATTTCTAGCTTCTTTCCCAACCCTTGACCAGATGTTACAAAGGAGTTTTTATCTTGTCTTCTGTTCTAAGAGATTCCCTTCCTGAACACAGGGTGGTAATGGAAATTCTTTTTTTTTCTGGCCTGCCAATCATAATTTATGGTTCTTTCATAAGGACTGCTAATATAATGGGAACTTATCTGCTCACGTAAAGTGTATTAATATAGATAGGTAAGTGGCAATTATATTATGAGCATAATAAACATTGGGAAATGTGTAGCATTTAAAGTCTAGCTAAAAGGCCAGTATATATTTTAATTAGAACAAAGGGGTCTTAGAAATCCAGTCTTTGTACATTTTTAAATTGTGAAGCAAGAACTCAGAAAGGGTAAGTGACTTGCCCAAGGTGATAGCGTAACCTGTACCCGGCTGACAATGGTACCAGTTGAACCCTGTTCCAGGTTCAGGAGTCTCAACACTAAAAAAATTTAGAGAGAAGAGGACCTGTAGGAAAAAGTAGTAAAGTTTATTAAAGAGAAAGAGAGAGAGTACACATTAAGGAGATTAACATGGACGTGTTCAAGGGAGAAACATGCACTGAGTGGGAGTGAGTTAGCTTGCTTTATAGGAAGGATTTTGCTAGTGGCAGGTTTCCATAGTAACCTTTGAATACTAGGGGGTTACAGGGTTTGTATTAACCAGGAGTTTACAGGGCTAGCGTTGCTTCAGGAAGAGATAACTATTGATGCTTATAGCCAGCCATCAAGTATCCAAAATTTGTCTTTGGGCAGATGTTTAGCAATCTTTATAACCCCAGGTTTTCTGTTATTAACTAAGAGTTTGCTTCGGGCCATGATTTTACAAGTTTTTAGGGTTTGGGGAAGTTTTGAATGGTTTGGGGAGGTTTTTGGGCTTTAGGGGAAATTTTTGACCCATAAAGGTTGCCTCCAAAGTTTACAGTTTGCATTACTTCCTTGGAGCTAGAAAAGAAACGGGATTTGCTGTCGTCCATTAACTCTTTCAGAGCTGGATAGGAAACTAGGGACCTATAGTTGTCCTATATTTTCCTGCTTCAACAGCTAAGAAGTAGCAGAATCAAAATTAGAACCCAGGTCTCCTGACTCCCACATTACTTTTCATTTCAGTGTATCATACTGAAGTGCAATAGAAACTGTGTTTACAGGGTTACTAACTTTAACTAGAAGGGAAGAAAACTAGTGATATGAAACCATAAAAAGTATTTGCTATATCCAAGACTAGCCACATAGAATATTATGCATTATTCTTCAGGAATTATCAGTCTGGAGGGTATTTTTTATTTTTGGCTAATAAAGCAGGGAAACCTTACTGGGTAAGGCCGTAGAAGGAGTCTCCTGTTGTCTGGCTAACCACATTTACTCAACATAGTACTTCAGGCTGACTCCTTGGAAGGCCTCTGTCAATAACAGGAGTAATCTCTTGCCCAGGGGGAAGCCATTGACTCCTTAACTTTACCTAAGAGAAATCCACATTTTTTGTCTTTGAAATAATTCAAGATTTTACATTTATTTTCGGTTCAGTAATAGAAATAAAATGGACATTAAAGTACAGTGGCCTGGAAGTCTATGTTTAGGGGCCTAGGAACTAAGGAGGAGCTGTGTGGACACAACTCTTCTTTCTAAGCCCTGATTTTTTAGCAGAAGATAAGGGATGATTGACTAAGATAATCTTTAAGGGCTTTTCTAATGCATTTTATGACTGTTACCTTTTTTAAAAGTGTTATCTATGCTCTTAGCCCTGCACTGGTAAATTTAACTTTAAAATAAGTTTATAATGGTAATTCATGGTATTTATGAGTTTGATTTTCAACATAAGCTATGGAAAACATTTAAATACTCAGATGTGGCATGAAGAATTAAAAGTAACATTAAGCACAAAGTGATATGTATGTAACCTGACTCTCTTAGCTAATATTAATTGGTCTTTTTTTCAGTGCTTCCCTAATCTTTTGTACTTATCTTAATTACTTGTTTTTGTAACTAGCCTTGTTCTAGTTTGCAAGCTGCCAGAATGCAATATACCAGAAAAGGAATGGCTTTTAAAAAGAGGAATTTAATAAGTTGCTAGTTTACAGTTCTAAGGCTGAGAAAATGTTCCAATTAAAACAAGTCTATGGAAATGTTCAATCTAAGGCATCCAGGGAAAGATACCTTGATGAAGTTTCTCTTTCAAGTGAGAAGGCACATCGCAAACACAGTCAGGAGTTTTCTGTCATCTGAAAAGGCACATGGCAAACACAGTGTCATCTGCTAGCTTTCTCCCCTAGCTTCCTGTTTCATGAAGCTACCTGAGAGGTTGTTTTCCTTCTTCATCTCCAAAGGTCACTGGCTGGTGAACTCTCTGCTTCTTGTGGGTATGTCATTCTCTGCTCTCTCAGAATCTCTCTTTTATAGGATTCCAGTAAAGTAATCAAGACCCACCCGAAAGGGTGGAAACACATCTCCACCTAATCCAGTTTAACAGCCATTCTTGATTGAGTCACATCTCCAGGGAGATGATCTAATTACAGTTTAAACATATAATACTAAACGGGGATTAAAAGAAATGGTTGCCTTTACAAAATGGGATTAGGATTAAAACATGGTTTTTCTAGGATACATACGTCCTTTCAAATGGCACAAGCTTGTAAATGCATATATATTCAACAAAAAATGTCTTTGTGCTTCCACTTTGTGCGAGGTATGGTGTGACTCACTAGCAATAGAGAGTTAAGATACTCAGAGCATGTATGAGGAGCTTCCTCTTATTCTTTTGTTTACCTGTTGTAGCCCAAAGCACATTTTTTTTATTGACAAAATTTAAGATGCAACATTAAGATACAAACATACAAATATCTTAACATACAAACATCTCATACATGGTGTACAGTCAGTGGTTCACGATATTACCACATAGTTGTGCATTCATCACCATGATCATTTAAAGCACATTGTTAAGGAGGAAGGAGATTTCTACCTTGGTAGCATAGGGGTTAAAAACATATTCTCCACATGAACGTAATTAACAGCACTGAATTACATATTTGAATATAGTTAAAAGGGGAAATTTTAGGTTGTATTTGTACTACAATCAAAATTTTAAAAAACCAACGTAGAACTGTACAAAATGCACAGTGAACCCTCCTGTAAACAATGAGCTATAGTTAATATTACAATTGTAAAAATGTTCTTTTAAGAATTGTAACAAATGTGCCACTCTAATCCAAGTTGTTAGAATAGGATAGTATATGGAAGCCTGTATTTTTTACATGATAGTTCTGTAAATCCATAACTTCTGTAATAAAAAACTATAATAAATAATAGAATAGGGAAGAGAAGAAAGGTTAAAAAAAAAAAAGGACTCTGTCTACATCTATTGACCATAATATAATATTAAGTGAGAAAACCAAGTGAAGAATTAGGTGAATAGTAAGTAGATATTAGACATTTTATTTAAAGAAAAAAAAATCTGAGTACGAGAAAGATGTAGAAGGAAATCCCAGTCTGCTGTTAACAAAGTGGTCCTCAAAGGGTCAGGAATGATCAGCTGGAGCTGGGGGTGAGGAGATGGGATGAGAACATTGGCTCTGGAATTGAGTGGGACTAGATCTAAACCCTGGCATTGTTGTTTTCTAACTGAATGGCCTTGAGATGAGGTACTTAAACTCTTTCAGCTTCAGTTTCTCTGCCTATAGGATGTGGGTAATAATGATATATCATAGGTTTATTTTAAGGATTAAAAGAATTAATGTATGTATAACACTTAGCACAGCGTCTGATGCATTATAAATATTAGTCATAATTATTTTAATTATTATTTGCCTATGGTGATGATGTCTTACCATTCTTTCTAAACATACCCTTATTAAAACATTTCATGAAAATGTATCCATAAATGAGGATATATGGAAAAGTCTTAAGACTCTTCAAGCTTTAAAATGAAGGCGAAGGGCCATTATTTTCAAAGTGTAGCAAATTAGGAGAGATGGGATCAGGAGGAATTTAGATTCCCCACTCTTTCCTGGTATCTGTAGACGAGGCTATCTATCTTCTGTGTTGTCAGGCCTGAAAGTTGAAAGAAGCTAAAGGAAAAATGTGTTTGGATCAACTAGTAGAACCTTATTAGAAAAGAATTTGCTTTGCATCATCGCAAGGAAAGCAGCTTTCTGATGAGACCAATGTAGGATGGTCAGACCCAGTAGGGAGGATTGAGAAGCATGAGTTTCTAGGAAGCTTAAAAAACAGAAGTTTGGAGAAAAAAACAAAAACAAAACAGAAATTTGGAGTTAGACTTAAAGGGAAACTAAGGAGCCAGGGTGCAAGGGAGAGGGGAAAGACCCCCTCTGCTTGATGGATTGGTTGGTAAGTCACAAATGAATTCTGAAACCAGAAATACTATTGCTTCCACGGTGTAGTTAGTGGCCCTAATGCTTTTAGTACCTTTCAGAGGAATAGATGTTGGGAAAATAGTACATTTAAGTACATTCTTTTATTTCAGTGTTAATGGATTTCCTGTTAGGTAGGAAATGTGTCAAATATTGAGGAAAAAGTTTTCTGTTCCCTTTAATAATGCAAACATTATTTTTGATTTTTGTATATCACCTTTTTAATCTGTGTTCAATGTGACTATTTTATATAATCACATGCCATTTTCTATTCTGCATTTAAAATGTAGTCCTCATGAATGTTTTTATATTTTTAATTGTTCTAAATTATAAGTTTTAAAACTACATAATATTTCATAATTATTTTCTTTGGGACAAATTTCAAGAAATAAATTATTGTTTCAATGATTTCAATACTTATGTAGTCCTTATTTATATATTATAATAAACCTTCTGAAAGAACTATATAGATTTACAAGTGTACCAGTGTAACTTTAGTCTTCCTTATCAGCATTTGATGTCACCATTTTAAAAAGTTGTCTAATGTAGTAAATACAAATTGGCATCACAGACTTATTAACTTAACAAGTCTTTGTTTATAATAATGAATGAATTTTTCTTACCTGTTTATGTGCTATTTATTTTTAATTTAATGGATTTCTGTCTGTCTGAAAGCTATAACTTACACACATTAAAATGCACATATCTTAAGTATACAGCTTGATGTATTTTTATATAAATATGTGCATGTACACACACATGCACACATGCACACACGCATTCAGACACTCATAACAACTATCTAGATAATTTTCAGCATTCCAGAAGCCTCTCTCAGGAGTTCTCTGTCTGAACCACATCCCCAACCCCTGCCATGAGTAATCACTATTCTTTCACCATAGATTTTTTTTTTTTTTGCCTATTTTTGAATTTTATGTATATGGTCCACTCAGTATGTTGCTCTTGGATCTGAGTTCTTTCATTCAGCATGGTTGGTGAGCTTCATCACTGTTAATTCAGTATATCTGTAGTTCTTTTTCCTTACTATAAATATTTCATTTTGTCAACATGCCATAATTTATATGCCCTTCGTATTGTTGATGGACGTCTGGATTGTTTACAGTTTTTGGCTATCATGAATAAAGCTTCTGTAAACATTCTTGTACATGTCTTTTTATTTTGGTATTTATTTGATTATATACCCAGAAATATAATTGTTGGACCATTGTACTTATGTATGTTTAGCTTTAGTAAGTACTACTGTATATTTTTCTCTTAAAAAGTTCTAGGTGCAACATGTCCAAGAAGGGAAAAAAATATTTACAGGCAAAATTCCTTCAGATATGGGAGGAAAGAGCTTACAAGAATCCTTCTTCTTCTTTATTTTTTGAAGTGCTGCTTTATATTTTCCTTAGTTCTTATGTGTGTAGTTTGTAATTTAGAAGCTGTTCACTAAGGGTATTCAGTAATCCACCATGAAAACTATATTGGGCAATGAGAATAGGGAGGGATTTACTGAAAATAGTTTTAAAGATAAAAATAATAGTAATTATTTTAAATATCCTCCAAAGAGAAGGGAAAGTATTATTGAGTATTATTTACTCAGCTTTTACTATGTAAGAGGTACTACTACATTTTATTTTGTATTAATTCTAGGAGGTTAGTAATATTATTTTCATTTTTTACATAAAGAAATTGAGGTTTGGAGTCATATAACTATTAATGGCAGTGGCAAGTTGTACGTTCTAATCTGATTGAATCTAAAGCTACTCCTTCAATAGATTGGAGGTTGAATTTACATTAAAAAACTGCATGAAAGGGGGTGGTACAATGGTGACTTAATGGCAGAATTCTCAGCTGCCATGCTGGAGACCTGGGTTCGATTTCTGCAGCCTGCCCATGCGGGGGAAAAGAAAAAAAAAGGAAGCATAATGGATAAAACCAAAGAGACCATTTGTAGCAAGACAAGTTTACATGCTTTTGGGTATCATTCAAAGCATTTTTGATATGACATTTAATGTTTTTCTGATTCCAAAAGTAATGCATGTTAATCATAAAAAATGTTAAAATACAAATAAATCACAAAGAAGAAAAGAAAATATCTCTAATTCTACCTTCCAAAGATAACCAGTTACCTTCTAGTTCTCTCACTTGGAAATACATTATTTCCAAATGGAAGTTTCTAAATGGAAATGATGTATATACAGTTCTTTTTGTGCTTTTCCCTTTAAATATATATTATGAACATTTTTCCCAGGGCACTAAATAGTCTTCTACAGCATATTGAATGGCTTTATAGTATTATTTATAGTGAAATACTATAATTTATTTGACCAGTTCCCTATTGCTGGGCATTTAGGTGACTTCTAATTTTTCATGATGATAATTAATGCCACAGTGAACATTTTTGAATATAAATCTTTGTGTAGCACTGTGATTTATTTGTAAAGGAAGAATTATGTTTTCTCATTGACTTGGGTATTGATAAGAGAGTCAATGTGAAAATCATTTTAATTCCTCTAAAAACAATTACCTAGAAAAGCATGGAGATAGCATTTTTAACTTTTTTTCTTTAGTGGCTAAAATGTAATACTATTATAATTAATATAAGAGTTACAGCTGCTAGACTCATTTTTTTAAAAAAAAGTTAAAAATATGCTCATATACAGGCCTTTCTCAATCCTTTCCACTTTAATACTTCTGAGTATGAGTTCTGTGGGCACCATATGGGCAAAATATATTGTGTTGCCTAGAAAGTGGGCAAAACTTGGTCAAACTAGATCTAAAAATTAGGCAGCAATACTTTGTCTTTGCCTCTTTCCCTGCAGCCAAATAGCAGGTATGAAAGGTTCTTGGCTGATTTGGACAATCATGGACAGCTCCAGCCCTAATGCCAGTGATGGCTGAACTGGCTTTTTTTTTTTTTTTTTTTTTTAAAGAAGCAACTACTGTAGTGTATTTATTTAGGAAGGAGTGGAGGGGTGCATATGGGAAATGGGGAGGCAAGGACCCCCTTAGTCTTTGCCCCAAACCACCTTCACATTCTCTCCACTCCTTCACATCTTTCTCTGGTGTGAGGCCCCATCAGGTGCTCATCCTTTCTAGTAGACCTCCTTCTCTGTCCTCCCCTACACCTCACTTGACCTTGACCTACGGTGACAGAGCAGAGCCCACCTCAGCTCTAAAGCTAGGAGAAGGCAGATTCAAAACTAATCCCCTTTTCCCCTTCTTCCATCTCCTGAACTCATCCCCATCTCTTATCTAAGTAAAATATAGAAAACAAGTTCAGCTGAGACCTGGGAGAATCAGTTCACCCCTAGGCTGGAGTAGGGTAGAGACTGGCGCAGGGCAGGCAGAGAAGCCTCAGCAAGGTATAGTGGACAGGAGGCCGGGTACAGGACCTGGTCCATCCCCTTCCTGTAGATGCCAGCCTGACAGTGGGCCAGCGACCCTGGGGAGGCTTAGCGGTGAGGTCTCCACGCCTGCTTCTCAGGTACCACGGCACTGGGTCTCCAAGGTGGAGGCAGCAGCCAAGGCAGAAAAGCAGAATAAAGCACCCCTTTCCCTGGGCTCCTAGAGGAAGCCATTTTTGGTTTTAAGGCAGATGTGGAGTTTCCTCGGTGCAGGGAAAAGGAAGATAGTAGAAATTAGGCTTAAGATAGGTGGGTTTTTTTTTTGTTTTTTCTTTTTGCTTGTGTTTTTTTCCTTGAGCGTAAAACTGCTGTAGTAACTCAGCAACAGAGCTTTTGGTGTACTGTTTCTTTAAGATTGGGTATGTCCAGAAAGTAGGATCAGTTATGTAGCTTGGAATCTTTTTTTTTTTTAAAGCAGTTTTATTCCCACACCCTACAATCCATCCTAAGTATGCAGTCAGTGGCTTTGGTATAATCACATAGTTCTGCATTTACCCCGCAGTCAATGTGAGAACATTCCCATTTCTATTAGAAAACAAAAAATTCCCATACCCCTTTTATCTCCCTATTATTGACATTTAGCTTTGGTACATACAGTGTTTGTTACAATTAATGAAAGAATATTACAGTGTAACTATTAACTATTGACCTTAGTTTGTATTAATTGTATTTTTCCCATACACCACCTATTATTAACGCATTGTTAATAGTGATGCATGTTTGTTCTAGTTCATGTAAAAACTTTCTTATATTTGTACAATTTTCCACTGTCATAGTCCACTCTAGGTTTTGCTAAATTATACAGTCCCAGTTTTTATCCTCTGGTTTTCCTTCTGGTGACATACACAATGCTAGCCTTACTCTTTCAACCATACTTACACTCAGCTTTGTTAATTATACTTACGTATTGTGCTATATATTTCTGATAATTTAAAATCAACCTTATTAAATATTCTGTATTCTTTAAGCATCGATTGCCCAATCTCTGTCCTCCATCCTGATAACCTGTGCTCTTGAATTTAACTCTCAGAGTTTGCACATTATAGTTAGTTCGTATTGGTGAGACCAGACAGTATTTGTCCTTTTGTTTCTGGCTTATTTCACTCAACTTAATGTCCTCAAGTTTCATCCACATTGTAGCATGCATCAAGACGTCATTCCTTCATACAGCTGCATAATATTCCATCCATACCTTGTCTTTTAAGAGGAGCTCAATAAGAATGAAATTACAAAAGTTTATAATGACAGTAAAAGAATAACAATTAAGGATGTTATCTATCATAAAATATGCATTTGGTTATTCTTTGTAACCATTATGTTTAATTAAGGTGAAAACTGAAAGATGTTTGAGGTCCTGATGTGCTTTTTTATTGTACTTGTAGATCCACATCATAGATTTTGATGATGAAAATAACATTATAAATAAAAATGTTCTCCTTCATCAAGTGGGTGAAATTTGGCATATTAGTGCCAGTCCAGCAGATAAAGGTGTGCTCGCAACCTGCTACAATAAAAGTAAGTGTGTCTTTTCTTAGATATTTTTATGCACTAGGAATGCATGTCTTTGCCAATCAAAGATTTCATATAAGATTAGTTTTCTATATTGTTAATGGATTAGCAAATGATTTGTAAGATTTGATGATCAGTGAATATTGAGTAGGTGCTTGCAGAAATTATTATAATTCTAAAGTTCTAAGAATCAAAACTAGAATCATAGCTGTTAGAGAAAACTTTGATCCCTAGAGAGAGGGGGAATAACTTGCTAGAGGTTGTTGAACATTGGAAATAGGTGACCTAATACATTAACTACAATATGCAGGAGAATAGCAGTGAATTTTGCCTTTTTCTCATTGCCGATGTGTATGTGTGATCATAGTTAAAAGACAATGAGAGGCCATGGCTATTTTCAAATACTTTTTAGTAACAACCTTTCCATACACATATGTAGGGTCTATGTTAATGTACTCTAAACAAATTTCTTTCTAGCCTGTTGTTTGGCTGTCTAAACTCTGAGACCTTTTACATTTGTGTCAAACCAAATAACTAACCTGACCATGCATTTTCCTTAATTGCTCCTTTTGTTGTTCAGTAAACTGTTTTTTAACAGTATGGTTTTGGAAAAAAAAAAAGACTCTCACATGTTTTCTGACTGTGTGTGCCAGGATAAAGTTGTTTTTTTTGTTTTTGTTTTTTTTTTGGTATAGTTTCTAAAAATGTTTCCTTCATTTCTCCATCATGCCAGACTTTTGTTTCAAGTCACTTAGTTATAACTCATTCTATTTTCTCTTTCCCTCAGTTCAAAAATATTATTATAAAGGGATTGCCTTCCTTTTTTTTTTTTTTTTTTTAACTGATTTGGCCACCTGAATACCCCTTTTCTAGATTCCTATGATTAGATTTTCTGTTTTCATAGAACTCTGTATAAGTTTGTTTCTAGTTTATCTTCACACATTTACCTTTTTTATTAGGGCGAAAAGAATTCTGAAAGGTCTTTTCCCTCCCTTTCAACTTCTTTTTCTATTGTTTTTAGCTTTTAATTTGTATTATTTCATTTATTGGAAATGGGTTTCTGGTGATTCTACTCTAACTTTATTCTTTTTCCTATCATCAGTTTTAGATTTGAGCTTTCAAGAAGAGGATGCTTATTTCTTTCCTGTTACTGTATCTCTAATGGCAGTCAGTTACCACCAAGTGGATATAATGGCCGGGTCATTCAACTTGTCCCTCTTCCCGCTAGCTTATTTGGGATAGTAAAATTATAAAGTATAATTATACTTTCATAAACTTTTTATTTCAACAACTAAGTATAAAAATTAATTGGTAACACTTATTGTGGAAAAGCACTCCCTGATTTGCACATTTGCTATTTATAGTTTTGAATACTGTTTTCCCTTTTCTTCCTCGGCCATTCCATTTTCAGGTCTCCTGTTCTTCCATATTGCCACAGTTCTATCACTACTCCACTCCAAGGCACTGTGGTTCTTTCTGCCTCTATGTGCCTTCAGCCAATCTGCATTCCTCCACTACCTTTTTAAGAGAGACTGGCAGCTTTCCTTGGCTGTAGATAACCAGAAGTTTCTACATATGAAAAAAGAAATTGAGAGATTGTGACTCTCAAGCTTTTGACTAGTACACTTTTGTTTAACTCAAATTCAACTGGCCTTAATTACATCTCCAAACTATCTTTGCCGTATAATACAACATAATCACAGGGGTGATATCCCAGCACCTTTACCATAGAGAAGCAGGGCATAGGTGCTCTCCACACCTCAGGGAAGGGGATTACAAAAAGGTTTGCAAAAGTTATATAGTTTTACAGTCGTCTTCAAGAATTAGGTTACTGGAATATAGTTCAACAGTGTCAGGTTTTTACTTCTAGTTATTCTAATACATTAAAAACTAAAAAGGGGTATCTATATAATGCATAAGAGTAACTTCCAGAATTACTTCTTAACTCTATTTGAAATCTCTCAGCCACTGAAACTTTATTTTGTCTCCATTCCTCTTTTTCCCCATAAGTCAAGAAGGTTTTCTCAGTCCCATAATGCTGTGTCATGGCTCAACCCTCGGAGTTATGTTCTGTGCTGCCAAGAAGATTTATACCCCTGGGAGTCATGTCCCACATAGGGAGGAGGGCAGTGAGTTTACCTGCTGAGTTGGGTTAGAGAGGGAAGACACATGTGAGCATAAAAAGAGGTTCTCTGGGGATGACTGTTAGGCATAATTATAAGTTGGTTTAGTTTTTCCTTTGTAGGAATAAGTTTCATAGGAGCGACCACCAAGATTGAGGGGTTAGCCTATTGAATTGATTTTCCCGAATGCTTGCAAAAATATCTGAAATTCCCTAGGAGGGTGTTCTAGTTTGCAAGCTGCCAGAATGTGATATGCCAGAAATGGAATGGCTTTTGAAAGGGTAATTTATTAAATTGCAGGCTTACAGTTCTAAGGCCATGAAAATGTCTAAATTAAGGCAAGTCTATGAAAATGTCCAAATTAAGGCACCAACAAGAGGTTACCTTCATTCAAGAAAGGTTAGAACGTGATCAATGAGAGGGAATGGTAAAGGGTATGGGTTGGTTTTCTTTTTTCTTTTTATTTCTTTTTCTGGAGGTATGCAGATGTTCTAAAAATGATCATGGTGATGAATACACAACTATGTGATGTTGTTGTGAGCCACTGATTGTATACTTTGGATAGGCTGTGTGGTGCTTTAAAATATCTCAATAAAACTATTTTTTTAAAAAAGGTATGCATATTAGGGAGCTAGAATCATGGGGGTCCACCTTAGAGTGTTTCTGTAGCAGTTATCTTCTGGGCCCCAATTATTCATGTCCCTCATATGGGGAAAATACATTCCTTGCCTCCCAAGAGTCTCATCCCATTATAACATCAGCTCAGAGTGCTATATCTCATCATCTAAATAAAATCTACGTGCAGATGAGGCTTCTGAATGTAACTGCTAAGTATAGCTCTTGGGGCAAGATTCTTTTCCATCGGTTGACCTTTGAAACTTAAGAAACAAGTTATCTGCCCCCAATATAGCCAACATACAGTGGTTGGACAGACATATATTAACAGCTGCAGATATTCCTATTCAAACGGGAGGTAACCAATGGTCATTGGTTCATGCCAGTTTTGAAATCCAGAGAGGTAAAGTACAGCTGGAGATTTTTGTTTGAGTTTCATGTTCAGGTTGTAGTGGTGGATCTCATCTCTGTTCCCTGGATTTTGGTTTTGCCCTCTGGATCATCCCTCCCTTTGTGTAAAAGGTAGTATGTGTTTGCAACTGGGTAGTTTTATCAGTCTGCTTCCTATCAGAAGTTTTTGGGTCTCATAGCCTCTTTTCATTTTTTTTTTTAAAATTTTTTTTTATTAATCAAAGAAAAAGAAAAGAAATTAACACAACATTTAGAAATCATTCCATTCTACACATGCACTCAGTAATTCTTAGCATCATCACATAGATGTATGATCATCATTTCTTAGTACATTTGCATCGATTTAGGAAAAGAACTAGCAAAACAGCAGAAAAAGATATAGAATGTTAATACAGAGAAGAGAATTAAAATAATAATACTAATAAAAATATATATATATATATAAAAAAGGAAAAAGAAAAAAACAAAAACAAAAACAAAAGATACAAACAAACAAACAAACAAAAAACTATATTTCAGGTGCAGCTTCATTCAGTGTTCCAACATAGTTACATTACACTTAGGTATTATTGTGCTGTCCATTTTTGAGTTTTTGTATCTAGTCCTGTTGCACAGTCTGTATCCCTTCAGCTCCAATTACCCATTATCTTACCGTTTCTAACTCCTGCTGGTCTCTGTTACCAATGATATATTCCAAGCTGATTCTCGAATGTTGGTTCACATCAGTGGGACCATACAGTATTTGTCCTTTAGTTTTTGGCTAGACTCACTCAGCATAATGTTCTCTAGGTCCATCCATGTTATTACATGCTTCATAAGTTTAGTCTGTCTTAAAGCTGCATAATATTCCATCGCAGGTATACGCCACAGTTTGTTTAGCCACTCGTCTGTTGATGGACATTTTGGCTGTTTCCATCTCTTTGCAATTGTAGATAATGCTGCTATAAACACTGGTGTGCAAATGTCCGTCTGTGTCTTTGCCCTTAAGTCCTTTGAGTAGATACCTAGCAGTGGTATTGCTGGGTCGTAATCCATTCTGCCAGTCTATGTCTTTTGATTGGGAAATTCAGTCCATTAACTTTTAGTGTTATTACTGTTTGGATAATATTTTCCTCTACCATTTTGGCTTTTGTATTATATATATCATATCTGATTTTCCTTCTTTCTACACTTTACTCCATACCTCTCTCTTCTGTCTTTTCGTATCTGACTCTAGTGCTCCCTTTAGTATTTCTTGCAGAGCTGGTCTCTTGGTCACAAATTCTCTCAGTGACTTTTTGTCTATAAATGTTTTAATTTCTCCTTCATTTTTGAAGGACAATTTTGCTGGATATAGAAGTCTTGGTTGGCAGTTTTTCTCTTTTAGTAATTTAAATATATCATCCCAGTGTCTTCTAGCTTCCATGGTTTCTGCTGAGAAATCTACACATAGTCTTATTGGGTTTCCCTTGTATGTGACAGATTGTTTTTCTCTTGCTGCTTTCAAGATCCTCTCTTTCTCTTTGACCTCTGACATTCTAACTAGTAAGTGTCTTGGAGAACGCCTATTTGGGTCTATTCTCTTTGGGGTGCGCTGCACTTCTTGGATCTGTAAATTTAGGCCTTTCATAAAAGTTGGGAAATTTTCAGTGATAATTTCTTCCATTAGTTTTTCTCCTCCTTTTCCCTTCTCTTCTCCTTCTGGGACACCCACAACACGTGTATTTGTGCGCTTCATATTGTCATTCAGTTCCCTGATCCCCTGCTCAAGTTTTTCCATTCTTTTCCCTATAGTTTCTGTTTCTTTTTGGAATTCAGATGTTCCATCCTCCAGTTCACTAATTGTAGCTTCTGTCTCTTTAGATCTACCATTGTAGGTATCCATTGTTTTTTCCATTTTTTCTTCTTTGTCCTTCACTCCCATAAGTTCTGTGATTTGTTTTTTCAGATTTTCTGTTTCTTCTTTTTGTTCAGCCCATGTCTTCTTCATGTCCTCCCTCAATTTATTGATTTGGTTTTTGAAGAGTTTTTCCATTTCTTTTCGTATATTCAGCATTAGTTGTCTCAGCTCCTGTATCTCATTTGAACTATTGGTTTGTTCCTTTGACTGGGCCATATCTTCAATTTTCCGAGCGTCATCCATTATTTTCTGCTGGTGTCTGGGCATTTGATCAGATTTCCCTGGGTGTGGGACCCGGCTTGTTGAAAGGTTTTTCTGTGAAATCTCTGGGCTCTGTTTTTCTTTTCCTGCCCAGTAGGTGGCGCTCGTGGCGCTCGTCTGTCTGCGGGTCCCACCAGTAAAAGATGCTGTGGCTCCTTTAACTTGCCAATCCGAATCTCGCAGTCGGCCCGGGAAACCGCGCGTGGAGGGGGGGTCGCCGGCCGCCGCGGCTTGGGAGAGTGCTGGTCCAAATTGCCCAGCTGGCCCGAGACGCCAAGCGTGGCGGGAGGGCCCCGCTATCCAACGTTCCCAGTCAGACCGGGGAGCCACGTGCTTGGAGGGGACCCCAGTCACCAGCCGCCCCGGCCGGGAAAACGCGCGCCCCTTGGGTATCTCACCGCAGCGGATTCTCCCTGCCCATTCAGCCGTTCCAGAATGGGGTACGCTGTCTTTTTGGTCTCTGTTGTGGCTCCGGGAGCTGTTTCGTATTGTTTCTGTTTCTTTAGTTGCTGTTCTGGAGGAGGAACTAAGACCCGCACGTCTTACTAAGCCGCCATCTTCTCCGGAAGTCCACCTCTTTTCATTTTGTATTCTCCCCTTCTTGTTTAGACCAAGTTCCAATATTTCTCCTGAAACATTTTTCTCAAGAATCTTGTAGTAGGTTGTCAGTGAATGTCATGGTGATTCACTCCATTAGATAAAAGTCCTACTCTGAAATCTTTTTGAGAAAATCCCTTTTCTACCTTGGCCTGACATGGCAGAGAGACAGCACCCTTTATCTTCCTGAAGGTCCTCTAGTTTGAGAGTGTCTGTGAGACACACCGCTAAACTCTTAAAAGGACAATTTATGTGACTTTCTACTTTTTTGAGGTTTTAGCAAAAGGCTGTACATCCTCACTCTCAACTTTTTCTCTAGAGCACTCTTTCCTGATTATGAATCGCTTAATTTTAGCATCTTTTTCTATCTAGAGCAGCAGAGAATTTTCAAAATCATCCAGTCCTGGTTCCTTTTTGCGTAACAGTTCTTCCCTCAGTTTGTCTCTCCCTTCTTTTGTTTTACCATAAGCAGCAAAAAGAAAAAAAAAAAAAAAAAGACAGTCAGGTGGCAACTTTAACCCTTTGCTTGGAAATTGTCTTATTTTGCCAGGACATCTGTGACAAATACCAAATACTGGTTGGCTTATATAACTGGATTTATTGTGTTATGGTTTTGGAGGCTTGAAGTCCAAAATCTAGGTTTCAATAGGCCATGCTTTCTGCCAGCATCTGTCTGTAGCATTTCAGGACAGGCTTTCCACAATTCTTGGGGTTCCTTGGCTTGCATCCCTTTGTCCAACACATGGCATTCTGTCTCCTTGGTCTCCTATTGTGTCTTTCCCTGACTGACAACATCCAAATTTCCTATACCTTATAATGCCTCCAGTCATATGGATTAAGGCTTACCTGGATGCAGTTTGGCCTCATTTAAATAGAATCTTTGAAGATCCTATTCATGGATGAATTCACACCTTAACTGATAATAACATCTTCAAAGTTTCCATTTACAAATAGATTTGCATGCACAGGACTGGGTTAGGACTTAAGCGTGTCTTTGCCGGGGGGGGGGGGGGGGGGGGGGGGGGGGGGGGGGGGGGGGGGGGGGGGGGGGGGGGGGGGGCGGGCATAATTCAGTCCCCAACAGAAATCTCCTTCTACATATAACCAAATTCTTTTTTTTTTTTTTTTTTTTTTTTTTTTAGAGAGAGGGAGGAAGGGAAGGAAAGACAGAGAGAAGGAAGGAAGGGAAGGAAAGACAGAGAGAAGGAAGGAAGGGAGGAAGAAAGGGAAACATCTTTAAACATTTTCTTGTTTTATTATATTTTGTTTGTTTGTTTGTTTTACATGGGCTGGGGCCGGGAATCGAACCGGGGTCCTCCGGCATGGCAGGCAAGCACTCTTGCCCGCTGAGCCACCGCGGCCCGCCCTATAACCAAATTCTTTGCTTACAAATTTTGCCTCCATATAACTGTAGGAGACAATTTTGCTAAGCTTTCTACCACCACATAACAAGAATCCTGCTTCTTGTTTCCAATATCATGTTTCTCACCTCCTTTTGAGCCATCACTGGCCATGTCCTCTGCATTCATAGTTCTATCAGTCTGGGGGTGAGGGTGTCAAGGTAATCTAAGATTTTTCTGTCATGCTCCTCAAAAATTCTACCACCCTTCACCCAGTGCCTGATTCCCAAGCTGCTACTACATTTTAGAAATTTGTTATAGTAACACCCCACGTCCAGATACCAAATTCTGTAATAGTATTATATTTGGTATAAGAAATTGCCACAAATTTAAAGGCTTAAAACAGCATACATTTATTATCTCTCAGTCTCCCTGGGTTACATATCTGATCATGGCTTAGCTGGATCCTCTGCCCAAGGTCTCACAAGGTTACAATTGAAGTGTCAGCAGGACCCGTTTTACCTTCTGGAGCTTGGGTCTTCTAAGCTCATGTGGGTTTTGGCAGTTTGGTCCCTGGTGGTTGTAGGACTGAGATTCCTGTTTTCTGGCTGGCTATCAGCTGGGCACTGTTCCCAGCATTTAGAGGCCATAAATGGGGGTTTTAAGCTGCTAAGTTTATGGTAGTTTGTTAAGCAGCAGTAGAAAAACTAATACAGTTATCAAGCACTATTAAATCTTGTTCTGGTTGTTCACAGGCTTAAGTAGACTGCTTCCTTCAAGTAACCTTAAATCTCTTAATTTAGAGTCAGAAACTTCTAGAGACCCAATATTTACCTTAGCAGTCTTGCTCTATCTTGACCTATCAGTCAAGGTAGCATGATTCATCTATTAAACATTTTCTTAATCTTTCTAGGAAGAAAGCCAAGATTGTTTCATAGCACTCATGTCTAAGCTTTAAGAATCTGCTCCCCCTACCCCCACAATCATGGGCAGAACCAAGAGAATTCATTCCCATGTAGAGGTTGTGCTTTTCATTGTGAGATGCTATAGCTCTTTTATATACTTCCCCCTTCTCTAATCAGAATGGAGTTTCACAGCTGCCTGACTTTTGTTTAAACTTAGCTCCTTGCCCTTTGAAGCTATTCATGGTGTCATAACTAAATTACATCAAATACTGTTTAGCAACAGTCACTCTCATGGAATTAGGTAACAAACTAGTTTGGCTCAGTCGCCTTCAGAAAAGCTTGGATTTACAAGATCTCAGCTCATCTTGCATGACATAGAAAAAAATATTTTAGAGATACTTACCATGTTTTGTAAACAGACACTTGTGCCCTGTTCTCTGTGTTTAGTTCTCCTGTAAATCACTAGGCATCCACACTGCAGTAAATTAAATATGAATTAACTTCAAAAGCATCACAAAGTTGGACTGAAATGTATTGCTTGCTATCACCTCATTATAACAAATATTTTTGTGAAGAACACAATTGCATTACATCTTCCTTGTCTTCCAGTGATGTTTTTCTTGCATCATGCTTTTAACTTATTAATTCCTGGGCTGGCTGAAGGCTCTTTGGTGTTATTTATTATATATTTTGCCTTGTTGTGCTTACTCATTAACATCTGTATATAAGTGCTACTAAGAAGCTGGTTTTCAAATTCTATAGATGAACCAAGGACCAAAAGAAGCTCCTGTATTGCCCTTGGTGCACCTGAGATGTGTTTCCTTGGATTTTCTCTGCTCTTTTGCAGCTCTCTTACTTGTTTTTGATTCGGTTCATTTGCATGATATTTTGATTAATGGGAGACCAAGAGCCTCTTTAGGTGGTAGTGGTAGGAGGGGGTGGGCAGAGTGTGGGAGGTCTTGTCAATAGGTAGAGAAGGCACAGCATATTTCAGGGGCCAATTTCCAAGAATTTTTTTAGTGGTGACCTAATTCTAGCAAAGAATTGTCCTCTTTTAAAGCCGTTTGCTGTGTCCTCTTTTCTTTTTATGGATATTTTTGGGAAGAAAAGAGAAAGACATAGGAAAGGGAGCTCCAAGGAAAATGTCTAGAAATGGAATCCATTTTGAGAAGTCCACTTTCTTTTTGAAATCTTGGCATTGATGATTTGTTGTAAACAACAATATTTAAAATATATCCATTTACTGCAACACGCAACATTTATACGAATTAGTGGATATCTGCAATACAATAGAATTTTAATACATACTATATAAATATCACAACAGCCTTGCCAATTTAAATATGGAAAATTGGATCGACTCACAACTTTTTTTTTAACTTTTTTTATTATATAGTACAATATATATATAAAGCAAAGAAATAAAAAAGAAACAGTTTTCAAAGCACTCTTCAAAACCTGGTTACAGGATAGATCTCACAGTTTGTCATGGGGTATCATATGATCCTCTAATATTTTTCTTTCTAGCTGCTCCAGAATATAGGAGGCTAGGGGGCTTAAATGCTTTTTTATTATCACAATCGACTTTTTTTTTTTAATTTTTTTTTATTAATTAAAAAAAGAATTAACAAAACAATTAGAAATCATTCCATTCTACATGTACAATCAGTAATTCTTAATAACATCACATAGTTGCATATTCATCATTTCTTAGTACATTTGCATCGATTTAGAAAAAGAAATTAAAAGACAACAGAATAAGAATTAAAACATTAATAGAAAGAAAAAAAAAAAACCTACACCTCACATGCAGCTTCATTCAGTGTTTTAACATAATTGCATTACAATTGGGTAGTATTGTGCTGTCCATTTCTGAGTTTTTATATCCAGTCCCGTTGTACAGTCTGTATCCCTTCAGCTCCAATTACCCCTTCTCTCTTTTTTTTTTTTAATTAACGGAAAAAAAGAAATTAACCCAACATTTAGAAATCATACCATTCTACATATGCAATCAGTAATTCTTAACATCATCACATGGATGCATGATCATCATTTCTTAGTACATTTGCATCGGTTTAGAAAAACTAGCAACATAACCGAAAAAGATATAGAATGTTAATATAGAGACAAAAATAAAAGTAATAATACTAAAGTCAAAACAAAACAAAACAAAACAAAACAAAAACCTATAGCTCAGATGCAGCTTCATTCAGTGTTTTAACAAGATTACTTTACAATTAGGTATTATTGTGTTGTCCATTTTTGAGTTTTTGTATCTAGTCCTGTTGCACAGTCTGTATCCCTTCAACTCCAATTGCCCATTATCTTACCCTGTTTCTACCTCCACAATCGACTTTTTTTTCCTTCTTTTTTTTTGTGAAAAATAACATATACAAAACTATAAATTTCAAAGCACAGCACTACAGTTAGTTGTAGAACATATTTCAGACTTTGATATGGGTTACAGTTTCACAATTTTAGGTTTTTACTTCTAGCTGCTCTAAAATACTGGAGACTAAAGGAAATATCAGTTTAATGATTCAACATTCAAATTCATTTTTAAGTCCTATCATCTATGTGTAATTCCACCATCTCCTTTGATCTTTCCATACCTCTCTTTGGGGTTGTTTGGACTATGGCAATTCTAAATTTTTGTTATTAGAAGGGTCTATCACTAATATGGGGTAGGAAGATGGTACTATCTGATGTTCTGGAGAGGCTGGGCTAGGTTTCAGGACTTACCTGGAGGTTGTAGGTTTCTGGCAAATTACTCTAGTGCCTGGAACCCTTGTGGAATCTTATATATTGCCCTAGGTGTTCTTTAGGATTGGCTGGAATGATCCTGTTTGGGGGTTGGCAGGTTATGATAGGTAGCAAAGTCTACCTGAAGCTTGTTTAAGAGCAACCTGCAGGGTAGCCTCTTGAGTTTATTTGAACTCTCTTTGCCACTGATACTTTATTAATTATACTTCTTTTCCCCCTTTTGGTCAGGATGTAATTGTTGATCCCATGGAGCCAGGTCTGAATTCATCCCTGGGAGTCCTCTCCCACGTCACCAGGAAGACTTTCACAACCCTGGATGTCATGTCCCACCTATGGGGGAGGGCAATGATTTCCTTGCAGAGTTGGGTTTAGAGAAACGGAGGCCACATCTGAGCAACAACCAAGGTCCTCCAGAAGTAACTCTTAGACATGCCTATAGGTAGTCTAAGCTTCTCTGCTACCTACCTGAGCTTCACAAGAGTAAGCCTCATGATTGAGGGCATGGCCTATTGATTTGGGTATGCCTAAAATATGACACAGTATCAGGGGATTCCCTGATGATAAGGTTTAATAGTTCCATATTCTTTCTCCCCTCCCTCAGGGGACTTTGCCAATACTTTTTGATTATCTGGTTAATATACTCTAGGTTGTTTCTAGGCATTATAATAATCTATACAGGATTAAAGGACCTCTTTCTCATTCTGTGCTTCCTGCATTTCAGTTGTTCAAATGAGCTATACAGATAGGTTGAGCTAGATTATGCACTACAGGAAATTTCAGTTCCAGATCAAATAAACCTTTCTTCCATTGGTTTCAAAGAGTATGTGTGGTCCTAAAATATAGACACTGTCTTCCCTACCCCTATGTTCTGAATTGCTTTAACCCCAACCTGTTCAGCTTTGTTCTTATCTCTAAATAACAGGTTATATATATAAAATAGCCTCTCAAAATCCAGAAATAATAATTACCACTCTGGATTTAATGTGTCTGCTCCAAAAGCTTACAATCTAGGCCCCTGTTTTCGTATAAGCATTTTCTAAAGGTGACCACACCATTGTTGCTTTTTAGTTTCTGGTTTATTTTGTCTCACCAAATGTCCCACATGTGCATTCACATCGTTACATGCCTCACAACATCGTTCCTTTTTGTAGCAGTACAACCTTCATTTATAAGTATCCACCATCGTTCATGAATCTACCTCTCCATCAGTGCATGCTTCAGCCATCTCCATTCATTGGGCATCATGTAGAGGGCCCAAAAGTCTAGAGTCCATAAACATTCTCATTTTTAGATAATTTCATTGTTCCCAAGAGATAGAAAACCAATAAACACACCCTCACCAAATAGGAAATCTAAACCTCCTCTTAAATCTTGTCCTTTACCCCATTATTTACCTCTGCTGTTGCTGTGGTAGTGCTGATGGTTTCCTTTTGAACATAGCTCATAGCATGAAATAGCAGGTTTCCCCCTACACCCTGGACTTAAACACTGTTTATACAAGAACCATATCTTTGAAGTAATTGTTAGGAGAATTCATTCATATTTCTAGTGTGAGTTAGTGGGACACGTAGGTTTATACAACCCCTTTCAATCTTGTTCATCTTCAATATGGTAATATTACTTCTAGACCCGCTAGAGAATTACCTTCACTCCTATCTATTCCCTTCCATTGGAGTTTAACCTCATTAGCTAATGGTTCACCCATCTTTAGGTTCTATATATCTCTAAGTCCCCTATATCTGTATTATAAACCTCTAATTATACCTTTATGCTGGCCATAAAAGTGGAAACATACTATATCTGTCCTTTTGCGTCTGGCTAATTTTGCTCAGCATTATGTCCTCAAGGCTCATCCGTCTTGTCATGTGCTTCAGGACGTCATTTTGTCTTACTGCTGCATAATAGTCCATCCTAAGTATATACCACATTTTGCTGACCCACTTGTCAGTTGATGGGTATTTGGTTGTTTCCATCTTTTGACAATTGTGAATAATGCTGCTATGAACATTGGTGTGCAAATGTCTGTTTGTGTCCTTGCTTTCAGCTCTTTTGGGTATATACAAAGTAGTGCTATTGCTGGGTCATAGGGCAACCTGATATTTAGTTTCCTAAGGAACTGCCAAACAGTCTTCCATAGTGGCTGTACCATTATACATTCCCACTAGCAGTGCATAAGCGACCCAGTTTCTCCACATCCTCTCCCAACATTTATAGTTTCCTGTTTGTTTAATAGTAGCCATTCTTATGAGTTTGAGATGGTATCTCACTATAATCTTGATCTGCATTTCCCTTATAGCCAGTGAAAATGAGCATCTCTTCATGTGCTTTTGAGCGTCTGTATTTGTGCTTCAGAAAAATGCCTATTCATATCTTTAGCCCATTTTATAATTAGATTTTTTTACTTTAGTTGTTGAGTTGTATGATTTCTTTGTATATAATGGAAATCAAACCTTTGTCTGATATGTGATTTCCAAATATTTTTTCCCATTGAGTTGGCTGCCTCTTCACCTTTTTGACAGAGTCTTTTGAGGTGCAGAAGCATTAGATTTTGAGGAGTTCCCATTTATATATTTTTTTCCTTTGCTGCTTGTGCCTTGGGTGTAAAGTTTAGGAAGCTACTTCCTATTACTAGGTCTTGAAATGTTTCCCTACATTTTCTTCTAGAAGCTTTGTTCTTGTGCTAGTTCTTATATTTAGGTGTTTGATCCACTTTGAGTTAATTTTTGTGTAGGGTGTAAGATAGGGGTCCTCTTTCATTCTCTTGGCTATTGATATCCAGTTTTTCCATGCCTGATCATTGAAAAGACTGTTTGTCCTAGTTCAGAGGATTTGGGGGCATTGTAAAAACTCAGTTGACCATAGATTTGGTGGTCTGTTTCTGCACTCTTGATTCGATTCCATTGGTCGGTGCTTCTGTCTTCATGCCAGTACCATGCTGTTTTGACCACTGTGGCTTTATAATAGGTTTTAAAGTCAAGGAGTGTTAATCCTCCTACTTCATTCTTCTATTTTAGAATGCTTTTAGTTCTTTGGGTCTCTTTCTTTTCCAGATGAATTTGGTAGTTAGCTTTTCCAAATCTTCAAAATAGGTTGTTGGAATTGTGACTGATACTGTGTTGAATCTGTAGATCAATTTGGGGAGAATTGACATCTTAACTATATTTAGCCTTCCTATCCTTGAGCAGGGAATGTCTTTCCACCTAGTTAGATCTCCTTTGATTTTTTTTAGCAATGTTATGTAGTTTTCTGTGTACAAATCCTTTACATCCCTAGTTAAGTTCATTCCTAAGTATTTGATTCTTTTAGTTGCTATTTTTTTTTTTAGTTGCTATTTTGAATGGAATTTTTTCCTTAACTGACTCCTCAGCTAGGTCATTGTTTGTGTATAGAAATGTTACTGATTTTTGCAGATTAATTTTATATCCTGCCACCTTGCTGAGTTTGTTTATTAGCTCAAGTAACTTTGCTGTAGATTTCTCAGGATCTTCCAAGTATAGTATCATAGGATCTGCAAATAATGAGAGTTTTACTTCTTCCTTTCCAATTTGGATACCTTTTATTTCTTTGTCCTGCCTGATTACTCTAGCTAGAACTTGTAGCACAATGTTGAATAATAGTGGTGACAGTGGGCATCCTTGTCTTGTACCTGATCTTAGGGGAAAGGCTTTCAGTCTCCCTCCATTGAGTACAATGCTGACTATAGGTTTTTCATATATTCCCTTTATCATATTGAGGTAGTTACCTTTGATTCCTATCTTTTGCATTGTTTTTATCAGAAAAAGATGCTGAATTTTGTCAAATGCCTTTTTTCAGCATCAATCAAGATGATCATGTGATTTTTCCCTTTTGATTTGTTAATATGCTATATTACATTAATTGATTTTCTTGAGTTGAACCATCCTTGCATTCCTGGTATAAACCCCACTTGGCCATGGTGTATAATTCTTTTAATTTGCTGTTGTATTCGATTTGCTAATATTTTATTGAGAATTTTTGCATCTATGTTCATTAGGGAGATTGTCCTGTAATTTTCCTTTCTTATAGCATCTTTACCTGGTTTTGGTATTAAAATGATATTAACCTCATAAAATGAGTTAGGTAGAGTTCATTTTTCCTCAATTTTTTTTGAGAAGTTTAAGCAGGATCAGCTTTAGTTCTTTCTGGAATGTTTGATAAAATTCCCATGAAGCCATCTGGCCCTGGGCTTTTCTTTGTAGGTAGATTTTTGATGACTGATTGAATCTCTCTACTTGTGATTAGTTTGTTGAGATCTTCTGTTTCTTCCTGAGCCAGTGTAACTTGTTTGTGTGTCTCCAGGAATTTTTCCATTTCGTCTTAGTTGTCTAGTTTGTTGGCATATAGTTGTTCATAGTATCCTCTTATGATTTCTTTTACTTCTTCAGGATCTGTGGTAACACATCCCTTCTCATTTCTGATTTTGTTTATTTGCACCCTCTCTCTTTTTTTCTTTGTTAGTCTTGCTAGTGGCTCATTAATTTTATTGATTTTCTCAAAGAACCAACTTTTGGTTTTATTGATTCTTTCTATTGTTCTTTTGTTCTCCCATTCATTCATCTCTGCTTTAATCTTGGTTATTTCTCCTCTCCTATTTGCTTTGGGATTAGTTTGCTGTTCTTTCTCAAGTTCCTCCAGGTTTGCTGTTAAGTCCTTGATTTTTGGTCTTTCTTGTTTTTATAATATAGGCATTTAAGGCCATAAATTTCCCGCTCAGCGCAGCCTTTGCTGCATCCCATAAGTTCTTATAAGTTGTATTCTCTTTTTTCTTATTCATCTCCAGATAGCTGCTGATTTCTCTAGTAATTTCTTCTTTGATGCAGTGGTTGTTTAATAATGTATTATTTAATATCCATATATTGGTGAATGTTCTCATTCTTTGGTGGTTATTGAGTTCCAGCTTCATCCCATTGTGATCAGAGAAAGTGCTTTGAATAATTTCAGTATTTTTAAATTTATAAAGGCTTGTTTTGTGCCCCAGCATGTGATCTAACCTAGAGAATGTTCTGTGAGCACCAGAGAAGAATGTATAACCTTGTGCTTTGGGGTGCAGCGACCTGTATATGTCTGTTAGGTCTAATCCATTTTTTAAGTTACTTAACTTCTCTATTTCCTTGTTGATCTTCTGTCTGATTGTTCTTTCTAGAAAGGAAAGTGGTGTATTGAAGTCTCCTACTATTATTGTTGAAACATCTATCGCTCCCTTCAGTTTTGCCAATGTCTTGTCTCATGTACTTTGGTGCTCCTTGATTGGGAATATAAACATTTATGATTGTTATATCTTCTTGGTGGATTGACCCTTTAATTAGTATATAGTGTCCTTCTTTGAGTCTTATCTTTTTACATTTAAAGTCTATTTTGTCTGATATTAGTATAGCTACTCCTGCTTTCTTTTGGTTTACAACTTGCATAGAAAATATTTTTCCATACTTTCACTTTCAGTCTGTTTGTGTCTTTGTGCCTAAGATGCGTCTCTTGTAAGCAGCATATAGCTGGATTATGTTTCTTAGTCCATTTTGCCAATCTGTATCTTTTAATTGTCAATTTAGTCTGTTAACACTCAAAGTTGTTACTGAAAAGGCGTTTCTTGATTCCACTATCTTATCTTTTTAATTTTATTTGTCAGATCTATATATTCTTTTTTTATTTATTTATTTATTTTGATCTATATATTCTTTTCCCTCTTTCTCTTTGTATTCTTTAAATTACCCTTAGTGGTACTTTTCAATTCTGTTCCTCCTCCAGGCCTCCCTCTCCTGTATTTTTTTGTCAGCTGGCAGAACTCCTTTTAATATTTCTTGTAGGGCTGGTCTCTTGACAGATTCTTTTAGGACTTCTTTGTCTGTGAAAACTTTAATCTCTCCCTTAATTTTGAAGGACAGTTTGTCTGGGTACAGAATTCTTGCTGAAAGTCTTTCTCTTTCAGGATCTTGACTATATCATACCACTCCTTTTCGCCTCCAGGGTGCTAGTTGAGTAGTCTGAACTCAGCCTTATTTGATTTCCCTTGTATGTAGTAGATTGTTTTCTCTTGCTGCTTTCAGGATTTTCTGCTTCTCTTCAGCATTTGCAGACTGATTAGTATGTGCCTTGGGGAAGGCCTATTTGGATTCATTCTGTTTGGAGTTCTTTGAGCTTCTTTGACTTGAATATCCATGTCCTTCATGAGGGTTTGGAAGTTTTCTCCCATTATATCCTCAACTGCTCTTCCTAGTCCTTTACTCCTCTCTTCTCCTTCTGGGACATCCATGATTCTTATATTTGTATGTTTTGTTTTGTCTATCATTTCCCTGAGTTCCCGTTCAATTTTTTCCATCTTTTTTACCATTTGCTGTTTTGAGTCTTTGAAGTTAATTATCCTGTCCTCTATATCACTTATTCTTTGTTCTGTCTCTTCAAATCTGGTGTCGTGTGCCTCTAGTATGTTTTTTTATTTGGACAACAGAGTCTTTAATCTCAGTGATTTCTGTTATTTTTCTATTTATTCTTTCAAATTCCTCTTTGTGCTCTTCTGCTTTCTTCTTGATCTCCTTTATGTCATTTGCTATCCCACTTATTTAATTAAGTAGAGTTGTATGAACATCTTTGATTAGTTGTTCTAATGTCTGTGTCTCCTCTGGTGTTTGAATTTGGTCATTAGGTAGGGCTATATCTGTCTGCATTGTGATATGCTTAGTGATCTTCTGCAGCCTTCGTTGCATATAAATATCTTGATTGGTGTACTTTGGGAGTTGATTTCTTTCAGTAGTCTAAGGCCTTGTGTTTGCAGGATGGTTGTATAGAAGGGAGCAGGGCATGGGGTGGAGCACTCAGTATGGTGATTTGTTTCACGGCACAGGTTGGGGATGTTACGTCAATGCTTGTGAGCGTAGGTGGCCAGGGAAGATGTAGCTTTGTGGGTGGGTGCACTGGTCTGGGGGGCCTAACCCTGGGCTGCTCTGTTCTAAGACACTGGGGTGTTGTGCACATGTGTAGAGCTGTGGCATCAGGTCGGCATTATGCCTTTGTGGATTGAGGGCAGATGTGACCCGGCTGTGCAGGTCGGCACTTTCTCAGAGCTGGGAAGTGAGGCTGAGGGCCGTGTGCATGTGCAGTTCTAGGACTACTGTAAAGTGTGGTTCCCAGAGCTGAATGACATGATTGGGGCCCACGCGCATGCATGGGCCTGGGAGTGCTGTAAACAGATGCACTGAGCTCAGGGAGGGTGGGGTGAGACTGTGCGACACTATGGGCAGTGGTGGGTCGTAGCCTAGGTATGGAGGTTAGTACCCACAACCTTTCTGTGCTGGCAACAGTCTGTAGGGAACAGGGAGAGGGAGGTAGTGTCGGGAGGGTACAGGAGTGCTGGGTTGGGCTGTACTTGGGATGGGGGTGTGAGGCAGGTACGTGCACTGGGGCCTTATGGGGTGGGAGCGCAGGGAATGGTAGCAGGTGACGGGGTTCAGGTGTGTGGGGTGTGGGATGATTTGCCAGTCATGTGGCTGTGCTGGTGAGGGTAATGCGCCCAAGGAACGTGGCCTGGGCTTACTTCCTAGTTCCGTTTTCCCATCCATGTACTCCTGTGGGCTCCGGGCCTCCGCGCCAGACTCCAGCTTTCTGCCTCTCACTTCCTTGGCCTCTGCAACCAGGCTGCCACATGTGGTGCTGAAGGCTCTCCCAAGTCAGCCACACTCCCAAATTGCCGTCTCAGTCGCCCTTCTGTCCCTTCTCTAACTTTTCCATGTAGCAGGGCAATCTCGAGCTACTCTCTAGTCAGCCATCTTCCTGGAAGTCCACTCACATGTTTTTAATAAATACACATGTGAGAAAAATCTCCCTCTATACATTTTATTTTCTACTTAGGGAGACAGTAAATAAAAGCGGTATTAAATCCCCCTTGCACAACATAAGTAGTTACTACTGTCAGGCAAAAAACAAAACAAAAACAAAAACAACTGCTTGCAGAGTTACGTTCTCATCACACTGTCTTAGATAATGATATAAAATTTGTAGTAGGTTAAAGTAACCTAAAAATTCCAACTCTTTTCAGATAAAACTATATGCCTATCTATCATAGCTTAAATCTCTACTCATGCAAGAAACAAGTGACAGCCAGAAAATGTGGCTTATTGATAGGGATTTATAACTGCCATTGATCTTTTACCTATTACCTGTGATGCTTGTGAAAAACATGTTCTTAGAATCACAGTGGTAGTGGAAAATGTAGGTACCATAAACTCTTTGAGAACTTTTTCTAGGTGGATGAAGATTTTTTAAAACTCTAACTTTTCTTTCAGATAATTTTGCAAAAAAGGCATCACTCTAAAAGCAAAATGAGGGGATGTGCCCAGTCTAGAAGATACCTCAACAATGCTATACAAACTTAGGCACTAAATGTAGAGATCTTGACAGTCACTAAAATGAGAAAGCAAATTGCTAACAGGACACGGAAAGGGGTCTGGTGAAAGGAGGGCATCTCACTACAAGGAGACTGGCCTACACTTATTACAAGTCACAGTAAAGCCTCCAATTCTGGATGTGAAATGTCCCTCTGAAAGGTTGTATAAGGTGCATCCTGGAAAAATCCTAGTTTTGCTCAAAGGAAATGATGGCAGCTGTATTTTTAATAATAGTGTCCGTCTTTGGAGCTGCCAAATATTTACATTTACCTCCCTCGTCACTTTATTTTCTACTTCAAAAGGAGCTTCTATTAGATTTTAAGCCTTTCTATATCATTTTGTTTCCTATATCCATATTCTTGTTCTTATACAAAGTTTTCTTAAGGTTCTTTGAGAAAAAAATGAATGTTTCAGGTAAACATTAATAGTTAAAATTTTAGGAAATAATGCTTTTGATGCTTTAAGTTTCTTTTCTTTTTTTGCATTAAAGTGGGTCTGCATTTTTGTATATTGCTCACTTCATTTTCCATCATGATCCCAGCTCTCCTTTGCTGAATTATTCAGTCATGGCAACATGCCTTCAAGTCAACAGAGGGCACCAGCAGCCCACCTTGTGTTCTCTAAATCCCTTTTCAGATTATTCCCATCTTCTTTCTTTCTTTCGTTGTATCCCAGTTGTCCGTGTCCTACATCTGATTCATTATACCAGAGCATGCATTTTTAAAAGTTTTCATCCACTTCTCAGGCATTTCTGTAAATATTTTCACAGACAGAAATAACCTTGTTTGAAAAACACATTCACAGAATTGGACTAAGTCCTTGAAACCTAACTAAGGTGATAAAAATTAGATTGATGTTTCTACTTTGGCAGTTAGTGGGTTTCTCTGGAGTAGAAAGTACTGAATTTAGTTTATTTCCTCCTGAACCTTAGACCAACAGGAAGGCCACTTATAAGCCTTTGAGGACCTTATGATCTGGTGGAAGAAGCAAGACTAGTACACCTGAAATAATTTGAGAATGGTAGATGCCCCATATGATCAGCAAGAAATAGAGATGGTGTAGCCTAGGTGAAAGTGCTATTTACAGAAGAGACATATCAGTGATGTCCAGACTTGCTTATTTTCTGCTAAATGTAGTTGAGCATGGCAGGGTTGTGAGCACAGAGAAGGTTGACCCTTCAAGGTCTGAAATATGAGACCAATTCCAATAGCACTAAAATACCTGCAGTTTCCTAAGCATGATTTTTCATGCCTCTCTGCTTTTTTATATGTTTATTCTTCTTCTCTGCTTTCCCTCTTATCCATACACTGTGAACTCTTATTTATCCTTAAACATAGAGCACAGCTATCACTTCCTCCTGAAAGCCTTCTCTAACTCTCCTACCCTAACCTCCTGATGAAGTTGTTACTCTCTTCTCATGCTCCCATATCAGTGCTTCTTATAACACTTGACATAAGGTGTTTTAATTTCTAAGTTCGTGTGTCTTCTTTCTTACTGGACCAGACACTCCTGGAGGACTTTGGAATGTGCATAATTTATCTTAGGAGTGCCTTGCAAAGCACCTCTTATGTCCTGGTTTGCTTGCTTTTCTTAAAGTGTCCTAGTTTATATGATAAATGATATAGCTACCTAATAACTACCCAGAAAATACTTGTTAATTGAATTGACTAATTTGAACAATTTTAGAATAACAGTGTCAGTGAGATAAAAAGATATGGTGGATTTTTCTTACAGGCAATGCCACTAAGATGTACTGAGGAAACATAAGAAAAGATGATTTCTGAACGACTGAATTAATCTTACTATGTGTACTCTAAGGAAAGAGCACTGTACTAGAAATGGGGGGACAGAAGTGTCCCACAGCAGGTTTCTTAACCATTCTTTGTTGTGATCTTCTCCATGATAAACTAGACATGCTAACTACTTTATATATCTCACAGAGCCACTTTGCAAATTAGTAAGATCAAATGTAAAATAATACATTAAAAATTTTGAAAAGGACACTGAATATAAAGTGATTGATTTGCTTTTGTTAAATTGTTCCTAGTTATTTTTTTCAAATATTTCTCTCAACCTTTTTGGGAATTAAAATGGGAACAGAAGACAACAGAGACAAAGAGTGGTGGCTGTTTGTTAGTGATACCAGGGAAGTGGGGGAAAGAACACCAGGATTGATAGCTATAAACTTGAATTCTCATTTTCCCTCTGCTGTTTAGCTGTGTGATCCCTAGACCAATTGAGTAACCTCTGGGTTCTTTATCTGTAAAATGGGAACAATTTAAATAATAAAACCATTATTATTTTTTTTAATGAGATAAACACCGTGCTGTTTTGAGATTATTTATTTTAAAGTTATAATTATATACTCTCCAAATATAAGGTTATAAAGAGCTATACTAACAGTAATGAATAGTAGGAGATTCTCGGTGTCCTGAGTATATGATATATATGATAAACATGGTATAGATTGTTTTGAGCAAAAAAGCTTTAGGTAGAAGGTATGTAGCCATCACAGCAGCTATGACATTCTCTGTTTTATCAAGCAGCAACCATAGAAGCCCTCTGGTTTAGGTTGTATATATGTTATTAGATTAAAGCATATATACAGCATATATATGTATAATATATATATATATAAAATCGACAAGATTGTACAGTACAAGCAGGTTTTGTATAGGGAACACCTAAGATAAACCATGGACCTTAGTTAATAGTACAATTAGAATGATTATAAGAATGTGTTTTCATTAGGTGTAACAGATGTACCACACTAATGCAAGGTGTTAATTTTAGGGGTAGGTAATTTGGAAACTCCATATTTTATGCATGATTTTTCTGTAAAAGCACAACTTTTCTAATTAAAAAAAAGAAGAAGCCCTCTGATACACAAGTGTTGTGTCATTACAAAAGCCTTAGATGGTCATTTCTTAAAGCCTTCCCTTTAACAATTGGTATTTCTTAAATTGGGGCACAACATCTTTGGCAGTAGGTGGCTGTGTGCTAGGGGTGCTTGAAGCCACAGGATAATTGTTGTATGCCTTTCTATAGTGTCAGTTTTATTTCATTTTAAGTAATGGCCGCATTATTTATAGCCTGAAATGAATGTAGATATATTATGAAGTAGAATGCAAGATTTGCATGAATTTCATAAATAAAAGATGAAGCTTGCTGAGGGCCCCTTTAGATAGTGTCCCCAGATCCTGTTATTCAAACATTTAACAGTTTATAAAGTGCATTCACATTCCTTCATACCTTTTCTTCCTTCTGTGTCGTTGGTGTAGTTCAGAGAAGAAAATGAAAGCACTGTTCTAAGGGATTTGGGGTGGGGGTGGGGAGAATGGAAGTAGAACGAGGGATGTGCACTGGAAAACTTCAAGTGTAAATTAAGAATGATCTGGTGATGAAACAGGCCATTGCACTGGGCATCCCTCAGATACATGGTGGCCCTCCCCAGGTTCTTGCATAACATTTGCCTTTCCAGGGGCCAAAACTTGATAGGATGATGCTCTTATCTTCAGATTCAGTCTCTCCGTATCTCGGCCTCTCTCTCCAGCTGGAGAATTCCGACTGTCTGCAGATTAATCTACCAATCCTGACCTATGAGAATGAGACATGATGGCATATTCAGCCTAGTTAAGGTCAGAGAATGATTTGCTACTCCCATATTTGGGATCCAAGGTGATGCCTGGGGTGTTCTTAACATCCTGGATTTTCAAGTGAGCCTTGAGCTCAAGTCTTTTGTATTGACTTCTGTTACCTTCCCTTTTCTGCAGGAGAGTTTGACCTTTGGTTAACTTTCTAGCTCTCTTGCCCTGGGAACCAGTTAAGGGTAATATGTTACTAGGCAATATTGCTTGTAAGTAAAAAAAAAAAAAAAAAAAAACCACCTGTGATTGGTAAATTGCATCTGAACTCAGGGAAACTGTAAATGATCTATAAATACTGTGGGCCATTCTTTGGCTTCCTTGAATGGGATCATTCTTGTAACTGGTCCTGCCCCTTGTAGGAACCTGGAAGTTATGCTTTTGTTTATTTATTTTTAACTTTATTTCATTGTATACTATAACATATAAAAGCTTTGCTTTTTAAGTAGTGAAACATGAGGGTTTTTTTTTAACGTGAAATATATACAAAAAAGCAAAAAAATTCCAAGTACATTTTTTTTAACTTTTTTTATTAATTAAAAGAAATTAACAAACAAAACATTAAGATATCATTCCATTCTACATATACAATCAGTAATTCTTAATATCATCACATAGTTGCATATTCATCATTTCTTAGAACATATGCATCAATTTAGAAAAAGAAATAAAAAGACAACAGAAAAAGAAATAAAACGATAACAGAGAAAAAAAAGATTATACATACCATACCCCTTACCCCTTGCTTTCATTTACCACTAGCATTTCAAACTAAATTTATTTTAACATTTGTTCCCCCTATTATTTATTTTTATTCCATATGTTCTACTCTTCTGTTGATATAGTAGCTAAAAGGAGCATCAGACACAAGGTTTTCACATTCACAGAGTCTCATTGTGAAAGCTATATCATTGTTCAATCATCATCAAGAAACATGGCTACTGGAACACAGCTCTACACTTTCAGGCAGTTCCCTCCAGCCTCTCTGCTACATCTTGAACAACAAGGTGATATCTACTTAATGCATAAGAACAACCTCCAGGATAACCTCTCAACTCTGTTTGGAATCTCTCAGCCATTGACACTTTGTCTCATTTCACTCTTCCCCCTTTGGTCGAGAAGGTTCTCTCAATCCCTTGATGTTAATTCTCAGCTCATTCTAGGGTTTTTCTCAGTCCCTTGATGCCGAGTCTCAGCCCATTCTGGGATCTCCTTCCCACGTTGCCAGGAAGGTCCACACCCCTGGGAGTCATGTCCCACGCAGAGAGGGGGAGGGTGGTGAGACTGCTTGTCATGTTGGCTGGAGAGAGAGGCCACATCTGAGCAACAAAAGAGGCTCCCCTGGGGATGACTCTAAATGCCTAAATTTCAAGTAGACTTGACCTATCCTTTGTGGGGTTAAGTTTCATATGAACAAACCCCAAGACTGGGGGCTCAGCCTATAGCTTCGGTTGTACACTGCCTGTGAGAATATCAAGAATTCAACTTGGGGAAGTTGAATTTCTCCCCACTCTCACCGTTCCCTGAAGGGGGCCTGCAAATACTTTTCCAGTCACTGATCAAATCACTCTGGGATTCATAGGGGCATCACTCTGGACAAACCAACAAAATCTCATGTCCTACCTGAGATTCTAAGTACTTATAACATTCAATCAAACTATCTACATGAGTTATATTAGGAAATGCTCTAGTCAAAATCTAAATTTTGTAACAAATAAACATTTTTTGCTTTAGTCTCACACATAAGGTGACATTTTAAAGTATTAATTATCATCTATTTTCAGCACCCTGCAATAATGACATTCCTTTGTTCTTCCTCATGCCAAAACATTTTTAAAATTTGTACATTGTACATTTCACTATTATTATACACTCTAGGCACTCCTAGATTATACCATCTCGATCTTTACCATCTATCTTTCTTTCTGATTTCATTTATGTCCCCAGCCCTCCTCCCTCTATCATTCTCACATGCAGCTTCACTCAGTGTTTTAATATAATTACATTACAGTTAGGTAGTATTGTGCTGTCCATTTCTGAGTTTTTATATTCAGTCCTATTGCACAATCTGTATCCCTTCAGCTCCAGTTACCCAATATCTCACCCTATTTCTATCCCTGATGATCTCTGTTACCAAGGAAATATTCCAAGTTTATTCACTAATGTCAGTTCATATCAGTGAGACCATACAGTATTTGTCCTTTTGTTTCTGGCTAATCACACTCAGCATAATGTCCTTAAGGTCCATTCATGTTGTTACATACTTCATAACTTTATTCTGTCTTACAGCTGCATAATATTCCATCTTATGTAAATGTCACAGTTTGTTTAGCCAACTCTGTTGATGGACATTTTGGCTGTTTCCATCTCTTGGTAGTTGTTAATAATGCTGCTATAAACATTGTGTGTAAATGCCCATTTGTGTCCTTGGCCTTGTGTCCTTTGAGTAGAGACAGCATATAGATGGGTCCTGTTTTTTAATCCATTCTGCCAGACTATGTCTTTTGATTGGAGAGTTTAATCCATTACCATTTAGTGTTATTACTGCATGAGTAGTACTTTCTTCTACTATTTTGTCTTCTGGATTTTATATGTCATATCTAATTTTCCTTCTTTTTACCTTTACTCATAGTCTTCCTTTCTACACTCTGCTCCACACCTCTCTCTTCTGTCTTCGTATCTGTCTCTAGTATTCCCTTTAGTATTTCTGCAGAGCTGGTCTCTTGGTCACAAATTCTCTCAGTGATTTTTTGTCTGAAAATGTTTTAATTTCTCCCTCATTTTTGAAGGACAGTTTTGCTGAATATAGAATTCTTGGTTGGCAGTTTTTCTCTTTTAATAATTTAAATATATTATCCCATTGTCTTCTTGCCTCCATGGTTTCTGCTGAGAGATCTGCGCATAGTCTTATTGGGTTTCCCTTGTATGTGATGGATTGCTTTTCTCTTTCTGCTTTCAAGATCCTCTCTTTCTCTTTGACCTCTGACATCCTGGTTATTAAATGTCTTGGAGTATGCCTATTTGGATCTATTCTCTTTGGGGTACACTGCACTTCTTGGATCTGCAATTTTAAGTCTTTCATAAGAGTTGGGAAATTTTCAGTGATAATTTCCTCCATTAGTTTTTCTCCTCCTTTTCCCTTCTCCTCTCCTTCTGGGACATCCACAACATGTATGTTCATGCGCTTCATATTGTTTTTTAATTCCCTGATTCCGTGCTCATATTTTCCCATTTTTTTCCCTATAGTTTCTGTTTCTTGTCAGATTTCAGATGTTCCTCCCTCCAGTTTTGAAATCCTATATTCTGTCTCTCGAAATCTACCATTGTAGGTTTCCACTGTTTTTTTCATCTCTTCTACTGTGTCTTTCATTCCCATAAGTTAGTGATTTGTTTTTTCAGACTTTCAGTTTCTTCTTTTTGTTCTTTCCTTGCCTTCTTTATATCCTCCCTCAATTCATTGATTTGGTTTTTGATGAGGTTTTCCATGTCTGTTCGTACATTCTGAATTAATTGTTTTAGCTCCTGTATGTCATTTGAGTTGTTGGTTTGTTCCTTTGACTGGGCCATATCTTCAAGTTTCCTAGTGTGATTTGTTATTTTTTGCTGGCGTCTAGGCATTTAATTACCTTAATTAGTTTATTGTGGAGATTGCTTTCACTTCTTTTATCTAGGGTTTTCTTGCTGGATGAATTTGTTGTCTGTCTGTTCTTTGACATTCCATTCAGCTTTATGTGGACCTTTAGCTTAAGTTTTGTTTAACAGAAGAGAATTTTTCAGTTCTTGTTTCTTGCCCTGCTTGTGTGGTGCTTTCCCGCCCCCCCCCTCCACACACACACTTAGGAGGGTCTATTTAGATATTATATACCCCTGCCAGATTTTCCTAGACCAAACTGGCCTCCTATCAGGGGATAGAGTCACCTGCGTTGGTTTTCCCTGAGGGTGAGACCCAGCAGGTTGAAAGACTTTCCTGTGAAGTCTCTGGACTCTGTTTTTCTTATCCTGCCCAGTATGTCGCACTTGTCTGACTGCAGGTCCCACCAGCATAAGATGATGCGGGACCTTTAACTTTGGCAGACTCTCCCTGCTGGGGGAGTAGTGGAGACAGGGGAGAGGTTGTAGGCTGGTTTTAATGGCTTCAAATTACCAAGTCCTGGTGTCTGAATTCCTTGATGGGGGGATTCCACCTGAGTTGGGCTTCACCCCTCCCCTGGGGAAGGCACAGGCTCCAGACAAGCCCCCCAAAGAGCTCACTTCTGCCTATGCCTGAGGCAGTTGCAGCCTGAAAAGTCCTGCCACTTTATCCAGAGGCAGTCAAGCCTTTGTAGATACACAGCCACAGAAACCTCTGTTTCCTTCTTTTTTTTCCCCCCCTTTTCTGTCAGTCCTGCCCCCTTGGCGCCGGGGCAAAAGTGAGCAACCTCCACTTTGATCAGGTTCACCTAAGCTGGGGGCCTAGTTTTAGTAGTCAGAATTTGTTAATTAGTTCCACAATTGGCATTTGATTGTGCCCAGTCCCTGCTGCTGGTAAAGTCCTTTCCTTTCCCCTCTGGGAAGCGGCCTGTAGGGGAGGGGCGCTGGCCACTGCAGCTTTGGGAACTCATGGTTCGGGGGAGGGGGGGTTGCTCGCAGCCGGTCCAGCTGTTCCAGACTGGGGTATGCTGTGTGTCTGGTCACTGACGTGGCCCCAGGAGCTGTTCTGTACTGTTTCTGGTTATTTAGTAGTTGTTCTGGAGGACGAACTAAAACGCGCATGTTGTTAAGCCGCTGTCTTGACCCGGAAGTCTCCAAGTACATTTTAGTAAGTAATTATAGAATACATTTTAAAGTTTTATTATGGGTTACAGTACCATGATTTTTCATTTTTTCTTCTGGCTGCTCCCAGACACTGGAGACCACCAGAAATATCAATATAATGATTTAGCTGTCATACTCATTTTTAAATCCTATCTTCTCTGTTATATTCCTCCTTCTCTTTATACAATATATATATACACAAAAGCAATAAATTTCAAAGTACATCGCAACAATTAATTGTAGAATAGATTTCAGAGTTTGGTATGGGTTACAATTCCACAGTCTTTGTTTTTTATTTCTAGCTGTTCTAAGGTACTGGGGACTATAAAAAATATTGGTATAATGATTCGACAATCATACTCGTTTGTTAAACCCTACCTTCTCTATATAACTCCATCACATTTGATCTTTCTCCCGCTCTTTAGGAGTATTTGGGCTATTCCCATTCTAACTTTTTCATGAAACGTGAGCTTTTTAAACCGAGATGATTCCCACACTGGCCTGATGATGTGAATCTGTTCTTACACCTGAGATGTCATCAGCGGAGCCAAAGAGGATAAATACTGGGAGCTATGTGGGCTCCTTCAGAAGAGGAAATGTCCAATGCTACTCTGCTGCCCTGTGCACTTCTGAGTTGACAGGTGCCAAATGTGACCTGTGAGAGTCTCATGAGACTGATTGTCTAATTAAACCCAAAGAAAATCTTCTTGTGGGCCATAGTATCATATTATAATCAAGGGTGCTCAGAGGTCATTACAGGTTTCAGTGGAGATATAAGAGGAGTTGATAAGTTGTAGCAGTGAGGAAGCCATGGAGGTCTTCATGGAGAAGTAATACCAGAACAATATTCAGAGGACAATAAGCCCTCAGAGAATATTGGTAGATGAATGTGTGAATGGACTAATAATTAATGGGTGAGGGTCACCATTGGCAAGTATAACTTAATGGATTTAGCAAGAGACTTCCATGAAATATACACTTGCTATGAGCTTTGAGTTATAACCCAAGAAAAGAATCTTAGAGAAGTTGCAAACAGTTGTGTAAAAATGTTTATGTCCAAGGCCCGCAAATTCCATCCTAGAGGAAGAATATTTGAAACAAAGGATCACCTGTCCCGTGCTCCAAGACTTAGTGTAAACATCCTGAAATAATGTCTGCATTTAAACATCCTGAAATAATATCTGCATTTTTGGTCACTATACCTCAAGAAGACTTCCCAAGAATAGCTACAGTGATAATGATGTTTATCTCGAAACACGTACTGTGTGTCTCCTTCATGTGGCAATTGATCATGTCCTAAAAGGGAGCAAGCCATAATGAGAAGGATAGTGGGCTAGAAGAGTCAGGACCAGTGTCTGGTTTCCACTTTACCCCTTGCTAATTCAATACTTTTAGACTAGTTACTGTCTCTGAGCCTCAATTTTCTCACCTATAAAATGGGACTAATTATGTCTGCTTTGATTATTTTACCATCATAGAATTCAAAGTAAGAGCATACCTGTGAAATGTTTAGAAATTTGTAGTATTCAGTACAATTGTAATTCTTGCATCATTGTTCTTTCCTGTCATTGTTTTAATGCTAGTGCTGTTAAGTTAATTTTCTGGCATATTTATGCCTTGATTCCAAATCTGTGAGATCTTTCAGGTCAGAACTTCCTGTGTGTCATTAACAAAACAGCATCGATAGCAAACTTGGCAGCAGCTAACATATGTTGAGCTTTTCCTATTGTGCTGAGCTCCTTAGGTAGATTGTTTCATTTAATCTTCCCAGAAAAACCAAGAGTAGGTACTGTCATCTATCCCCATGTTGTAAGTGAGCAAACCGAGGTTTATAAAGGTTAAATGACTTGCTCTGTTTTACAAGTGGTGGAGTTGGGATTCAAACCCAGGCAGCTTGTTCAGTTACTGTGCCCTTGTAGATCTCCAAACTAACTCCTATGTGGTACCTCTCTTCTCTATAAGGATGAATTTTAACAGAAGACATCTGTCATCATGAAGGTGATATGATTATAGTGAGCCCAATCCATGAAGGTCAAGGCATGGTGAGCATTGACTCATTCACCACACCTGGGATCACATCCTTGAGACTCCAAGAAGCTCATGCCAGCATTAAGAAAATATTGAGTTTGGAGCTTGGAGTAAATTTACAGACCTCTTTACCCTCAAAGATGAAATAGACTGGAAATATAAATAGATTAAGGAAGAATTTAAGTAAATTCATGGATGTCAGATCTATAATGGGCTGTTAAGGGAAATCAGGGATATTGGGGTGAGTTTCCCAACCTTTGGAGGTTGACGTCAGTACAAAAATATAGCTTTTGGTGCCTCTGTCAGAGACGTAGTACCTGAGTGGATGGATCCCTGGTCTAACCCAGGGTGGCATTTCTTATGCCTAAAACTTTTAATTCCAAGCTTTCTGACATGCCTGTATTGAGTGCTTACAATTATGGAATGGAAATTTTGTCATTCTGACGGATTATTTATGGTATTCTGTGGCTAGGTTTCAGTATTTTTTTTAAACATGGAAAGGAACTGTGGTCTAAATTAGTTTATCTAACAATTTCTAAATCCCTGGAAAGAGCCAGAGATTATATGGGCTTTAGTTGATATATTTTGTGTGGTGTGACAGTGATGACTTGTATTATGCTAATGGAAGTCATTATAGCCAAATTATCCCTGCCTTTATCAGCAATTACAAAAATAATAGAGGTTAATACTCTGAGTGCCTACTATGTGTCAGACCCCTATTTTAAATACTTTATGTACATTAGTTCATTAAATTCCAAATTTATTGAAGGAAGAAACTGAGGCACAGTAAGGGTGAGTGACTTTCTCAGGGAAACCTGTCTAGTGGGACAGGGTAGATTTGATATTTGGGCCCTGGAGTTTGGCTCCAGGCTGTGCTCTTACTTGTGCAGTATAGCCTATCCATTCAACAGAGGTTAGATACACAATTAGAAGGGCTGTTCTGATCCAATTTATCCTAAGGTTGCATTGCAATTTAGCATATCGAAAAATAAATGCTGAGTAAGAAAGACTATTAGATTTGGATTTAGGAGATGCGTTTCACCTGTGATTGTGCCCAAACTTAATGACCTTCGATGCTTAAATTTTCTAGGTCTTTGTTTTTGTCATTTGCAAAAAAAAGAGAAAGTCAACCTAGGTTATGGTAAGGCCCTTTTCTATATCCAGCTTTAGACATTAATCCTCATTCCATAAAATATATATGTATATTTGAATTAATTGTGAATAAGACGTAATGCTGAGTGTTCAGGATGAAAAGGTGAAAGGACGTGATGCAAAACTCCAGGAACCCAAATCTCAGGAGGCAGCAGACATGAGATACAAAGCCAACGGTTAGCCTATTTTGTCAATGCAGTTTAAACACTCCTTCAAAACCCTTATGGTGTTGTGAAAACAGTCTGGAATCTATGCCAGTCCACGAAAGGAAGCTATGAAAGGGGAGAGGCATGTTCTAATCTCCTCAAGAGTGGATTCAGGATCCCGACTCACTTGGTTCCACTGTGCCCTGAACTGCAACAGTCTCTTTGGACATCTTCCTGTAAAATGAGGATGGTGAATCTGCTGACTCTCAGGGATACAGATACAGCCAATAATTAGTTGTTAGAATATTTAATTTTTAAAAAGTGAATCAATATTTGTTGAGCTTATGTGAGTACTCCATGAAATATGGCCCAGGATAAAGTGGCAAGACTTTGTGGAAATTCTTCTGTGAAGCCAGGGAATGAGCTGTAGTAGCTTCTGTTCATGGAAAGGCTCTTCCATCTCAGTGGAACAAGTCGGGGAACTTGTTCTAATGAGTTTCTAAATGAATGATACTCTTCTGGCTCTGGGTGTGCCGTTTTTTAAAGTTTTCTCAGGATTTTATTTTATTTACCTGTAGAATGAAGAAGGTACTGAATTAGATGATTCCTAAGATTACTTGTAGCTTAAAAATTCTAAGATTTTCTGATTATAACAAAAAAGTCTATCAGTGGATCTGAATCTATTTTTGTTTACAGCCACCATTTCCCATTTATCTCTGCACCAAATAAAAATGCATTTATGAATTTAAGTGGTTACTTTGCCTTATGGAAATAAGCTAAGGAAAGAAGTGGATTTTCTCTGGAAAAGAATTATTTTAAGGTCCCTCTTTATGAAACAAAAATTCTTAGATAAAATGATTGTGATTCCTTTGAAAGAATGGAGTTAATGAAAAGCAGGGAGGAAAATTAGAAATCATTGTCAAGTGGTATATTTAATTAAAGAAGAAAAAGAAACCAGGAATGTGCTTTTCTATATATAGAATTTGGTTATTCTAAAGCATACTGGCTATAAGTCTCTGGTTAAAATTTTTTACATTTTCTGTGTAGATATTGAAAGATTGAATACTTTCTTTTTTTCAGGATAAAGATATTATGCTAGGAAAGGAAAGAGTTATATTTTCTCATGATCCCAGTACCAACAAATAGGACCTTGAAAGGAGAAAGAAATCAAGAAATTATTCTCAAGAGAATTTTTGGTGAATCTCCAAAAGAGCTCTTCAGCAGGAGTTTCACTGGCATTGCATTGTTATTTTATTTTATAAGATGCTTCCATCAGAATCCACCCCCCCCATTCAAATATTTAATGTAAAAGCCTCTTGACACTGCCAGCCCGTCTTTAATTTTCACACCACACCAAGTAAAATATGTTTTGAAATGAAAATGGCTTGTAATGATATTCCAGTATTGGAATTTAGAGGTTAGTGAGATCAAAGGTCTTTAACATATGTTCCCTTTTCTTAAAAATATAATTAACTTTTATAGACCCAAATATTTCTTGCTTGGGTAAATCCCAAGGGTCCTAAGTATTCTGCCCTCGAGTTTTTAAGTTAAAACACATACACACATATAAACACCATGTTTAAAATTTAATTTCTTCTCTTCTCTTTTTTGGATGTAATAGAATCCTTTGGCATTATTCCTTTAGATAAAGAGTTCCGTGATTCTCTTTGTAAACATCCTATTAACAGACTTCCTATCTTTCCAAATTGGGTTGTATGAATCACAAATGAACTCAAAGGTGTTTATTTATATAGACAAGCATCCTTCCTGAGTGTGGAATGCAAGTTTGAGGATTGAGGTATACCTTGTTACTAGAACCTCTTTTGGTTTCTAAGTATTGAATAGCAAGTGATGAGAATTACGATTGCCAGGCATCTTTTGAACATTTCCGAATCTATTAGATTACTGCTTTTGGATATTGAGGGCTTGAATAGAAACCCTAACAAGGGACCCTACATTATCCTTTACTGTAGTCTCAGAAATTAGATGGAGTTCCAGAATATAAGGCAAGTTTAATTAACTTCTCTTTTTTGCGATTGAATTCTGTATTATTTCTTAACACTCTTAACTAACCTGTTTGGATCCCCTTTGTATCATTTCTCTGTCCTCATTGACTTTCCGTAGCACCTTTAAATTTAGTATCATCTGGAAATTTAATTAATGTGCTGTTTACTGCTCCTTCCAGATCACTAATGAAGATGTTAAATAAGACTTGATCCCCAGAGCACCCCACTGGACACCTCCTCACAACTTAATATTATGTCATTTATCAATGTCCTTTGTTTATGGGTCCTTTTTCCAGGTTTCAGTCCACGAGGGAGTCCTTAGACAAAACCCAATTAGAATTACTTTTTCCAGTAAGACTAAAAAAAAGCACCATGCTGAATTTCTTCCTCAATTCCAGATGTGTTATTTGCTCTGTTCTTCCACAGCTTGGTGATTTGCTTTTTTGCCCTTGCCCCTACCCTCTCCCAGTGCACCAGTAATTCTTTATTTGGGGAGCTGCGGAAAGGGAGCCGTTTACTGCCATAGCTTTGTGAAGATAGGACCCAGCATCAAGATGTTGGGGTTTTAGCCTGCTTCCTTATCATAAAGTGCTGTGCGTCCTTACACAGAGGTGCTTAGTCGTGTATTCTTTTTTTTGACATAGGCAGGCACCGGGAATCGAACCCGGGTCCTCTGGCATGGCAGGCAAGCATTCTTGCCTGCTGAGCCACCGTGGCCCAGTCGTGTATTCTTTAATTCACTTATTTGTGTGAGAGTTTTGGGGAGAGTATTATGTCTTGGTTGGGTTTTCATACCAAATGTTAGTAATCTTCTCTGTCATCCCTTAATTTATTCCTGTTGTTTCATGATCCATTCTGTTTGTCAATCAGCACGGTTTTGGTCGTCAATGTGCACTTGTTGAGCTTTTGTGTTTTTGGCTATTGGTGAGACCTCGAAGGCCCATGGAATATTTGGCCAGGGCATTTTGAGTTGCTCATGGTAAGACTGTGTTTGGAATGTGGCAAGAAGTTTGGTGTGGATAGGAGAGATGCGGACCAAGTCAGCTGGCCAATGAGGGAACCTGCTTGACTGCACAACATCTCTTTTTGCAGGAAGCTTTGTGCTTCTTTTCGTGAGGTTATCTCCACAGTAGTTCTTCTGGGAGAAAAAAAAATCATAATCCAAAATGTTTCCTCATGGAAAATGAGCACTAAGGTGGAACAACTTAGCTGAACTTGAAAAGCAGTTAGCTTGAGGGATGTAGTTAAAACCATGAAACGGGTGACTCTGATGTGTGAATAGGCTGAAAGGCAGGATTCTGTCCAAATATTTATGAATTTGCAAAATTGGGTATAATGGCAGTCTGATTGTGTCATATGAATTTTAATTTTAAGTATGTAACTTAAACGCCTAAGCTGAGCTGGTAAGCTGTTGTTAAAAAATTAAAATGGTAAACAAGAGGCTTGGAATGTTCGTTCATGTGTTCATTTATTAGTCTATATCCTGTGTATCCTTAGTGTGCTGTGGCAGGTGCTGGGGACTCAGAGATAAATAAGACATCATTCTTGCCCTTGAACTGGTCAGTGAGGTGGCAGTAGTGTGTATGTGTGTATGTATGTGTGTGTGTGTTTGTGTGGTGGGGGTGGGGGGGTGGGGAGACACCTAAAGTAAAAGCAGCACAAATGTGCTGTATAAGCGATGAGTTCATAACCCAGCGGAGGCAGCTCTTTGCCTGGGTCACAGCTCAGGTACGTATGAGCTGGGTCCTAAGAATGAGTAGGAGTTGCAGGCAGAGAAGGGCGAAGGAGCATTTCAGGCAGAGAGTAGAGCATCTGCAGTTAAGATTTGAGGCTGGGAGAGGTGAGAAGTGATTAAAACAGTAGATTGGAGTGTATTTTGAAGGTTATTGGAATGACACATCCGAGCCACAGGTTCAGGGAAGTTTCATGATCAGATTTGTGTTTTCAGCAGACCGCTGAGATTGTAGAGCAGGGCAATGAGGGCAAAAGGTTACAGGCCAGCCGGGGGCAGGGAGGCCATTAAAGACCCTTGTGAAGCCCTTGACTAAGAATATTTGCTGGACTCAAGGGGTAAGATTACCTTCTCTTTGCTTCTGTTCTGCTTGTCAGTGTTCTTCAGTGTTATTTTGCGGTCCTGTGTTTCACCAGACATAAAACTATGCAAAAATAGTTTGTTTGTTTTTTTTTTAAAGGCTCTAAGAAATATGGAGAATAAGAGAAGCCTCAATATGCTGGTAACATTTCAGGAAAAGCAAAAGACGGATTGTGTCCTTCAAAATAATAAATGTAAACCCCTGATGGAGAATAAAGGTAAAAAGATGTGGCTAAAGGATTAATCACGTAGGATTTTAAAAAAGTCTTCTGCTGCATAATTGACTGCTTACTTAACTCATTCAGCAAATCCATGAAAGGTTGAACGAGTGGCAGGTGATATCCCCGCAGCCTGAATCAATCTCGTTCCTTGCTTTTGTGAGAGAGCATCCCACATTAGGACTGGGATAAATTTTTCGAGAGAGGGAGGTGAAATGTCAGAAAGACTGTAGATCATGACAGAGCGGAGTTCTCAGGAAATTAGAACAATGAAAAGCTGACAAAGCACCGGGTCCAGGTGAAATACAGCTTGTGTATATGCTCTGCATTACCTAATTCTCATGGTCAGAGCTTGCCCTCCAGAAGCCGTTTGAGGGCTTTTTGTGTGAACTGTGCCACCTCCTCAGGCTGTGCCGTCTGAGATGAATAAGGGATTCATCAGCAGAGCCTTTCTAGGTCATGTATGTGTCTTAGGGCGATTGACCCAGGTCCACAGTTTTGAGGGCGACCCTTTGGCTGTGACTGCTGTGGAAGGGTCCTTCCCCTCTCCCCTAGTCTGACTGAAGGACGGATGCAGCCCCAAGGGTGATTTGTGGCCCATTGCTAATTAAGACCCCAGGGTCTAAGCATATAATGGATCCTTTGTGACTTTCCCTCCCCCTCTCTCACTCCCCTCAGGAGCCCATTTTCTCCTTTCTCTCCTCCTGCTCAGGCCCCAGCTTTGGCCTGGGGTTTCTTACCTCAGCTTTTACAATTTGACCCCACAACTGATTTTCCTAAAACACAGATTCAGCTACTCACCTGTCCTCCTCAGAAGCTAGCAATGCCTTCCCGTTAGCTGTACCATAAAGCCCAAACTGCTTATTGTATGTATGACATATTGGAAAGAGCTAGCTTTAAGTTTAGGCAAATGGGGATTTTTATTCTGGCTGTGACATTTATAACTCTGTGGCCTTGAACAATTTATTGAACTTCTCTAAGCCTCAATTTGTATCTGTTAAAATGGCAATAATACACTCTGGGATTACAGTGAATATTAAATGCCATGCCATGTGAAGACTTGCTCTGTGTCGTTCCCCTTTTTCTGTGAGCTCGCCCAAAACTACCTTTCCGTCTTCATTTCCTGCCCTGTCTCTCCACAGCCCTAGGGCTCAGACCCCATCAGCTACCTCACCATATACATTCCTTGAATTCCTCCTTCTGCTTTTATGATTCTTGGGCATCTTTTCATGCTGATCTCGTAACTTTAAACATTCTTCCTCCAAATCTCTGTCTACTCAAATCGATTTCATCTTTCAGGGATCAAATCTTTTCTTTCTTTTTTTTAAACATTTTTTGTTGTATTACATATATACAAAAAAGCAATAAATTTCAAAGTACATTGTAACAATGCATATATTATAGAACAGATTTCAGAGTTTGGTATGGGTTACAGTTCCACAATTAAGGTTTTACCTTCTAGCTCTCCAAGATACTGGAGACTGAAAGAAATGTCAATATAATGAATGATTCAGCTGTCATACTCATTTGTTAAATCCTGTCTTCTCTGTTATAACTACTCTCTTTTCTTTGATCCTTCTCCCACTCTTTAGAGGTATTTGGGTTATGCCTGTTCTAACTTTTTCATGTTAGAAAGGGATATCCATAATATGGGTTAGGGAGATGCAACTAATTGATATTCTTGGATATGCTAGCACCTCTGAATTTCAGGTTCTAATGCCTAATCTCGTTCTTCACATATTTAATACTCTCACCTCTCCCCTTTACCTTGTATTAGACATGTAGGGAAAGGATCACTAGTTAGCCCTCAGCCTTTATCCTTGTTCTACCACTTGTTGAGTCCATGCTTAAAGATTGTCATCTCACCTCGTTGGGTCTCTGAGCCTCCATTTGGGGTGATATATTTACCATACTTTCCTTACAGGTTGTAAAGCTAAAATGGAAAGTCTACAAGGAAAGTAGGGCTGTCAGATAGAAATACAGGACACCTAATAAATTAGAATTTCACATGAATAACCAGTAACTTACATATGTCCCATGCAGGATATATATTTTTTTATATCTGGTAACCCAGATTTAGAGGGTATACCTCAAGTGTAAGGCTTAGACACTCATCCGGTCTAGAATCAGGCTGGCAGCTAGGGTCAGTCTGAGGTGTACCTGTGCTACAGACAAAGGTAGGAAAAGAACTTGAAGCATCTAGAACTTTCTAAAGCCTGGGGATACTAAAAAATAGATAAAATAACCAATGAAATCTTTCCCCACTTCACATTTATTCTCAGAGAACAGTAAAAGATAAGCTGCCTTATTCTTTCTTCCTGTCTCAGCCAGGACGTCCCCTCCTTTGGGAAGTCTCATCTCAGAGCCTGGGTTGGCTGCTTCTCCCATATGCACTGTTTAATTCACTCAAACAGCACAAAAGGATATATAGTGAAAATTAAATCTCTCTTCCAACTCTACCCACCAAACCCCCAGTTTCTTTCCCCAGAGGGATTTTAATAAATCAAAGTTAAAGATTACGATTAGTCTAAAAAGTAACAATGTTAGATTTGTGTGCCAGTATTTTCAAAAGGACTAAGAATGTGCATAGTAATGCATACATTATTTTAAAAATAAACATACTTTAGTACATATGACATGGAATAAGCAAGTGAATAAATCATTCATGGCTCTACATTGCTATCTAACTTATTCCAATTGAGATTTAAAACAGGACCCGTGTTGTTTAGGTCTGAATATGCAGCGAAAACCAACAAGTTTCACTACCTTCTGATCACAATTCTCACAAGACAAGTGGATGGGGTGGGTGACGAGTTAGGTGGTGAAATTTGACATGCAAGGGAAGGGCCCACTGCCCCTCAGTGCTTTTTTGTTGTCGGTCTAGAAACCTGAAATGTCCCCATTAAACATCTTTCCCTGAATCCTTAGGTACATATCTGTTCTAGTTTGCTAGCTGCCGAAATGCAACACACCAGAGATGGATTGGCTTTTAATAAAAGGGGATTTATTTTGTTGGTTCTTCAGAGGAAAGGCAGCTAACTTTCCACTAAAGTTCTTTCTTACGTGGAAGGCACAAGATGGTCTCTTCTGGTCTTTTCTCCAGGCCCCTGGGTTCCAACAACTTTCCCCGGGGTAACTTCTTTCTACATCTCCAAAGGCCTGGGCTGAGCTGCAAGTGCTGAGATGAGGAATGCCGAGCTGCTTAGCTGTGCTACTTTGCGATCTCTCATTTAAGCACCAGCCAATTAAGTCAAATGTCACTCATTGCAGCAGACACACCTCCTAGCTGACTGCAGCTGTAATTAGCAACAGATGAGGTTCACGTACCATTGGCTTATGTCCGCAGCAACAAGACTAGGTATGCTCACCTGGCCAAGTTGACAACTGAATCTAACTAACACATGTCCACCCCTTGTCAACTTGGCAACTTCAAGCATCACCTTAAACAGGTGCAAAAACTTCTCTTCTTGCTGTGGACCTGTGAATCTCAAAACTAGTTGTCTGGTGCCAAGATGCAAAGGAGGATATTCACAGGATATAGGTTTTCATTTCCATAGGGAGAAATTGGAAGAAACACAGATGTAAAACCTACAGGGCAAGCGCCGTGGGATTTCAAAGTCTGAAAGTCATTCATCCTTCAGCTTTAGAAAGTTGCAGTCCCACCCTTTCCGAGGGCCTATGCAGTGGCCCACCTCTTTCCAAATCAACCTCAGGGAGCATCGAGGAAACCACCTCTGGGCTCCACTCTCTACAGGCATCAGGGCCACCCCTGGGCTCTCTGCCGTTTCTGGGGCACACGCTCAACCCCTCCACATGGTGGCAGCCAGGCTCTCCCAGTCCCCCAAGGAGTGTGCTACGCCTTTTCCAAGGCCCCAGGCTGCACAACTATTCCACTGCAATGAGAGGGGAGACTCATCCTCGCCCTTCAGGGTAAACTCACCCTCTCCCTGTATATGGGTGGGTCCACTCTCCTGGCCGAGGTTTCTTGGCTTCAGACCCGAGCTTCCATGGTTCTCACTCTGCAAACTCCATTTTTTCCCCTTTTGTGTCCTCCTTTGTCAAGATTAGTAGTAGTTCCATTTACACCAACAGTCTCTTCAAACACTCCAGGACTTTGTCATCAATCTCTTCACAGTTCCTCCAAAGTCTTCCCCTTAGCCATCCAAAACACCATTCCAGCAGGTCTGGTATTTGCAAACTGCAGCAGCACCCCACTTCTGGTACCAAATCTGTTCTAGTTTGCTAGCTGCCAGAATGCAACACACCAGAGATGGATTGGCTTTTAATAAAAGGAGATTTATTTTGTTGGTTCTTCAGAGGAAAGGCAGCTAACTTTCCACTGAGGTTCTTTCTTACGTGGAAGGCACAAGATGGTCTATGCTGGTCTTCTCTCCAGGCCCCTGGGTTCCAACAACTTTCCCCGGGGTAACTTCTTTCTGCATCTCCAAAGGCCTGGGCTGAGCTGCAAGTGCTGAGATGAGGAATGCTGAGCTGCTTAGCAGTGCTATGTTGCAATCTCTCATTTAAGCACCAGCCAATTAAGTCAAATGTCACTCATTGCAGCAGACATGCCTCCTAGCCAACTGCAGATGTAATTAGCAATAGATGAGGTTCACGTACCATTGGCTTATGTCTGCAGCAACAAGACTAGGTATGCTCACCTGGCCAAGTTGACAACTGAATCTAACTAACACAATATCCTTGAAAGGAAATATCCTGGAAAATTAAAAAAGCAAAGGGTCTCTGTGTCCCCTCCTTAGCCTACCTGAAGCTATTCTCGGTTTGCACCCTGGCAGGGATCAGTTATCAGTCAATTCCCAGCTGGCTGAGAGTCCCTTTGGGTTGGGGGGAGGGAGAAAGAAGAAGAAAGATGGGATTGCCAGGAAAATGGATGCTGTTAGCAGAGTTTGGGACCATCTTAAATGATCATTGTCATCTTTGCATTTGGCTGGTCTTTGCTTGGCTTGCAGCCTGTTCAGAGTCTTTCTCTTTCCTCAGGTCCTTCAACAAATAATTATTTAGAGTCTCCTATATTAGGCACTGTTCTGGGCACTAAGGATTATGAAAATTAACTAGGTTCAGATACAGCCTTCAAGGGAATTATCATCCAGTAAAGGAAAGAGAAATTCTACTGAAATAGCCAAAATAAGAGGAAAAAAGTGATTTGACAATGCCATTGGAGAGAGAAAGTTTAATAAGAGTTTAGAAGAGGAAGGGGGGTGCTTTTACTTTGAGATGAATTGTACAGTCCTTTGGGGGGGGTATTTATAATTTTCCCTCTTTTATAAGGACTACTGATGATCTGTAGGAATCTCCAGAATTCTGAATTCTTTAAGTATACTAAGCAATAGTGTGTTGAAGTATTGTTGTTACCAGATGAAGGCCATGGATTCTTTTGCTGGATGTGTTCAGTAACCAATTCCTGAGACACTGGGGTTTCAAAGAGAGAGTTTATTACAGGCGCATAGTAGGAGAGCATATGGCCTAGCCATCTGTCTCCCTGAGTTTAGGGGGTTCAAGATTTTTAAGGATTTTAGCAAGGAAATAGGAGATCATTTTGGATAGCAAGTTCAAAGCAGAAAAGGAGGTAGTGTTATCATTATTGTTTCAATAGGAGAACATAAACTGAAATGTGGGAAAGGAGAGCTATCACTTCAGTACTAAAGGTGTGAGCCTTTAGACTACAATAGTAGAGTCTAGCTGATACCATTTACAAATGTCTGGGCCTGAAGCTAGTTAAGGGCTGCCTTCAAATTCTTCGTTAGCATTAGGGCCCTTGCCCTACAAGAAAATGACCAGATAAACAGCTCCTGCAGTCACAAAGTCACAAGACAGGGCTTTTACAATCATTTCAGTTTATTTAGGGATTTCAGGTATTTCCTTCTATCTACTCTAATATACCAGAAAGCAAAAAAGAATATCTATAAAATAATTCAGTAATCAAAATCATCCCTTAAATCCTAATTTCTTGGTTACCTTGTGGACTGATGTAGTGCAAAGAGCATGCAGTTTGGAGTAGATCAGACATGAATATCTGTCTGTATACCTGTGTGACCTTAGACCAGTTACCTAACCTCTCTGGGCCTCGCTTTCTTTAGTTGTAAAATAGGGTACTTGATCTTCCACTCACAGCATTGTTATGAAGATTAAATCAGTTAATTTAAGGGCTTAGAGCAGTATCTGTTAAGCAGTAGGTTCTTTTAATGATCAAAACTAAAATTTCTGAGTGATACTTTTTCTGTCCCTTTGTCATCAGGCAGTTTTCTGCAAGTATACGGTAGGACTGTACTTTATCTTGTTCAATTACTTGCCTTGGTGTCAGAACTAGATTAATTTTCATGACCATCCAACCCTTTGATCTTCTCACCCTTTTTACTCATGTGCCTTGCCTGCAAAACTAGAGATAACACTTCAAAATTTAACAGAGAGAGTAAAAATAAACACTAAAAATGATGAATAAGCACTTAATGATAGAAGTTAGCATTAGAGAAGATCTTGGAACACTGGAGGTGGAATTTAACAGAGTGTATTTTGATAGGGATAAATGTGAAGCTCCACTATTGGCTCCAAAAAACGACCCGTTCAAGCATAGGAAATAAGCCCCATCTCCTTAACAAATACATGAAATAGATTGAAGATTTTCTTTTTCAATAAATTCAATTTTATACTACAACCAACTAAAAATTAGTATAATCTTAGGCTTCATTAAAAGTTATGTAATTACTGGGCTGAAGGAGGTGAAACAGAGACTCATCTTTATATTGATCAGAATTCACATGTGATGTCTTCAGTGCTGCTGTAGACAGTAGGGAATTGAAAGGACTTCAGCTCACTTCATGTGAAGAATGATTGACAAACAGGAGAAGAGGTTAACTTGGAGAGAATTTAGGAGGGCCAAGAGGATCTTGTTCAATTACTTGCCTTGGTGTCAGAACTAGATTAATTTTCATGACCATCCAACCCTTTGATCTTCTCACCCTTTTTACTCATGTGCCTTGCCTGCAAAACTAGGGATAACACTTCAAAATTTATCCCTATGCAAGAGGATCATCTTCAAGCATTTGAAAGAGGGAATTGCTGTGTTTTGTGGCCCCAAGCAGGGGTCAATCAGTGCAAACTATAGGATGAGGAGTTCTAGCTGTTTGTCAAAAAGAGAGCTTTCCACTCAACCAAAAATGTAGTAGACTATCTCTGAAGAATTCAGGATCTCTGTCCTTGGGAGGTATTTAGCAGAGGCTGGTTTACCACTCAACAATGATGTGGCAGAGGAGATTCTAGTGTCAGGTGATGGGACCACATGATCTTTAAAATCCTTTGCAGCTCTGTGTCTGTAAATTTCATGTCTTGCCTACCTGTATACTTTGTTTATAGAGGGTGATGATGAAACATGAGTTAATAGGACAATTGTCGGGCTTATCTTAAGTTTCAATATTGAACTAAATTGAGTGAAAGAAAGTATAAAGAAACTACTGTAAGAGAATGCAAGATTATTACCAGATTTAAAATAAATGAGTGTCTACTGTATATTCTGAGTGTGAGCAAATATAAAGCCCTTGATTTCATGGAATTTGTTTGTAGTTTATGTTCCTCTGACCCCTTCCCCCAAACATTGCTTATAATTAATTTACAAAAATCTGTTCATTAAAGTGAGAAAACATCATTTCTGAAATTGTAAAGTTGTTGAAAATGTGTCGAGTTTACTACATTCAGTAACTTATGACATTAAAGAGTATTGCCTTTGGTTACTGACCGAAGTCAGAATTACCAAGGTCCTTTCATGTGACATTTATGATACCGTGAAGAATTTGGAAATTTGCAGTCCCTGCATGACTTTTCAATTTGATTTTGAAAAAAAGGATCAATAGAATCATTTTTTGGAAGGAACTGCCATTTCCTCTGACTTTGGCTTCATGATCTTTATTTATTATTATTATTATTTTCTTTATGAGAAAAGTTGTGGATTTACAGAACAATCATGAATAAAATACAGAATTCCTATATATCATCTCACTACCAATACCTTGCACTGGTGTGGGACATTTATTACAATTTATGGCAGAACATTTAAAAATTGGACTATTAAAGTCCATGGTTTAACTTAGTATTCACTGTTTGTGTAGTATAATTCCATAGGTTTTTAAAAAAATTTTATTCTGTTTTATACATATATATATACACAAACTAACATTTCCCCTTTTAATCATATTCAGACGTATATATTTCAGTGCTGTTAATTGTAGTCACAATGTTGTGCTACCATCACCACCCATCCATTACCAAATTACTTCCATCATTCCAAACAGGAACCCTGTAGGTTTTAAGCCCTAACATCCTGTTGCCTAGTCCCACCCTGTCCCCTGAAGAATTCAAGGTAACCTGTATTCTAGATTCTGACTCTATGAGTCTACTTATTCTGATTGTTTCAAGTCATTGAATTCATACACTATTTGTCCTTTTGTGTTTGGCTCATTTTATACAACATGCTGTCTGCAGGGTTCATCCATGTGGAATCTTGCTTTTACGGGGCCTGATCCTAGATGGAATGATATCAGCTTACTATTCAATGAGTGGAGAAAGAGACTCTGAAGATAACATTTATACAGAAAGCTTTTATAAGTTCTCCAGCTGTTATAAATTATATAGCTCAGATTATTCATCTGAAGAATTTGTAAACTGTGTGTAGGGAAGAGTTACTAAAAGATAAAGAATTAGTATATTTTTAAAGTTACATATAGACATTGTATATATATACATTTTAAAATTAGATTAATTGCAGAGTGTGTCAGGAGACAAAGGCAAATAAATCCTGTTTTGTTTTTTTCCCCCAGTCTATCAAATCTTAAAGCTTGTAAAGTAGAGAAACTTCTGCTGATGGTTCACATATAGGTCTAGGTAAATGGTGACCTTGCATATGCATGGTACTTAACAGGTTTCAAAACACTTTTCAAGCTATTTCAGAGTCACATTACTGGTAATTTTCTGAGTGTAGTCATCTTCATAAATTCCATTTTATAGATTAGAAAATAGAGGTTCAGATATACATATTTGCCCAGAGTCTCATAGATAACAGGTCAGAATCAAGTTTCCTGGAGAAATATTATATTCCAGACATGTAATTCCCCCAATGTATGAAAGCAAGACTGCTTCGCTTTGTTAATTTAAAAAAAAAAAATGCTGTGAGGGAAAGATAAAAAAAATTCAGCAGTATGCCTAAGTTTAATAGATAAAAAGAATGAAAAAAAATCTATCTACCAATGAGTGATATGTCATATACAAGTACAAGTTTATCCAAAAGACTTTTTTGTGTATTGTGTGGTGATATAACTGTGGTGGTTAATTTTATTAACTTGATCAACTTGGCTACCTTATGGTATCCAATTGTTTCATAAAACACTAGCCTAGGTGTTGCTGTGGAGATATTTTGTAGATGGGATTAGAATCTATAGTCAGTTGACTTTAAATAAAGGAGATTACCCTCCATAATGTGCGTGATCTTCTTCCAAGCAGTTGGAGGCCTTAAGTGCAAAGAACTAAGGATTCCCTGAAGAAGAAGGAATTCTGCCTCAAGACTAAACTCTCCATTCCTCCCTTAGCTTCCAGCCTACCCGCTTTCCCTAAGAAATTCAGACTCAAGGCTTCAAAACCACTGTTTTTATTTTTTAAAAATATTTTTATTGAGAAATACCCACACACGTACAATCTAACCATATTATACAATCACTGGCTCACGATGTCATCATAGTTGTATGTTCTTCACCAGGAACATTTGCATCACTCCAGAAAAAGAAATAAAAAGAATAAAAAAGAACTCATACATCTCAAATCCCTTACCCCTCCCTCTCATTGATCCACAGTATTTTAATCCTAATTTTCACCCTTTCTCTCCCCCCTGTTATTTATTTATTTATCCATATATATATTTAGTTCTTGCAAGAACTGATTTATATTTCTAGTGTTAATCAGTGGGACACATAGGTCTATACAACCCTTCCTTATATATATATTTTACTCATCTGTGTATACCCTGGATAAGAGGAGCGTCGACACAAGGCTTTCACAGTCACATCATCACATTGTAAAAGCTATATAGTTATACAGTCTTCTTCAAGAATCAAGGCTACTGGAACACAGATCAACAGTATTTAAGTACTTCCCCCCAGCCACTCCAATACACCATAAATTAAAAAGCAATATCTATATAACATGTAAGAATAACCTCCATGGTAATCTCCCAACTTTGTTTGAAATCTCTTATCCACCGAGACTTTCTTTATGTTGTCTCATTTCTTCCCTCCCTTTAAAAAATATATTTTTATTGACAAAACAACGTACAGACACAAACATTCGTAACGTACGAACATTCCATTCTTAGTGTATAATCAATGACTAACAGTATCATCACATAGTTGTATAACCATCATGATCATTTCTTAGAACATTTGTATCACTCCAGAAAAAGAAATAAAAAGAAAAAAGAAAAAACTCGTACATACCATACCCCTTACTCCTCCCTCTCATTGACCACTAATATTTGTATCTACCCAATATATATTTTTGTTTGTTTATTAATTTTTTAATTTTTAAAAATATAACAACACAAACATACTTAACATATGATCATTCCATTCTACATACATAATCAGTAATTCACAATATCATCACATAGTTGTATATTCATTATCATGATCATTTGTTAGAACATTTGCATCAATTCAGAAAAAGAGATAAAAAGAAAACAGAAAAAATTCATACATACCATACCCCTTACCACTGCCTTTCATTGACCACTAGCATTTCAATCTACTAAATTTATTTTAACATTTGTTTCCCCTATTATTTATTTTTATTCCATATGTTTTACTTGTCTTTCGATATCTCTTCCCCCTTTTGGTCAAGAAGGTTTTCTCATTCTCTTGTTGCTGTGTCCCGGCTCATCCCCAAGAGTCAGGTCCCTCGTAGCCGTAGCCGGGAGGGCAGTGAGTTCACCTGCCAAGTTGACTTAGAGAGAGAGAGGCCACATGAGCCACAAAAGAGGCTCCCCGGGAGGTGACTCCAGGCCTAATTATCATAGGCTTAGCTTCTCCCTTGTGGGAATAAGCTTCCTAGGGGAAGCCCCAAGATTGAAGGCTCAGCCTATTGAATTTGTTGTCCCCACTGCCTGCGAGAATATCAGGAATTCCCCAAATGGGGACATTGAATATTCCCTCCTTTCTCCCCAGCCCCCTAAGGGGACTTTGCAGATATTTTTTTGTTCTCTGCCTAAATTATTCTGGGATATATTGAGGCATCACACTAACTTGTACAAACCAACAAGGTCTTGTCCCTTGTGCAAGATTCCATGCAGTTATAGTGTTCAAGTAAACTGACCATACATGTTAAATTAGAAATGTTCAGCACCACTCTTACTAGAATTTCCAGCCTTGTTCCTCCCCTATGAATTTTGCACTTAACTAGGCCCCACAATTATATGATCTAATTCCTTAGAGCAAATCTTAGATTTCCTCAAGTATTTCCTATTGGTTCTGTTTCTTTGTAGAATCCTGACTAATACAGTAACACAAATTTATTCTGAAGTTCACGTTTAATTTTTTTTACATGGGCAGGCACAGGGAATAGAACCCGGGTCTCCGACATGGCAGGTGAGAATTCTGCCACTGAGCCTCCAGCCCAACGCTCCACATTTAATTTTACTTATTGTTATTTCTGCTCTTTCTAACAAAGCCATTAAAAAGGAAGATTTTTTAAAATGTCTTAAATATCTGTTTCCTATTCTTTAGAGACTATTTGTATTCTTCAGATTCTGGGGAAAAAGCATAAATATCTGTTTGCTGTAATCAATCTTTAGTGTCTCTTGAAATATTTTCTTTTCTTTTCCAGGAATGAAGAATGCACTCCTAATAAATAAATAATTTTTCATATCTCATTTCTCTTATAGAATATGGTGATCTGCTGGTTGACACATATCCTCAGTGGATGTTATTACTTATACAAAGATAATCTCTAGGGTAGTAGTTGTGTCCTCCTGATATCCTTAGGGGAAATATCGTAAGTCAGAATATTCTTGAAGAATCTTAGGGAACGTCACTGAACTCAGTGTACATGCTGAAATCACAAGGGCTTGCATTTTAATGTTCTCCAGTCCAGTTCAATCTTTTCCTAAGATTTAGGTATCGAAACTTTTACTTCACATTGTTATGTCTTCTCTAATCCTCGCCTGTTTGCTTCCGCTATCACCATAATGATTTTCCTCTCAAAAGTAATAGTAAGGGCGCTCTTAAAAGAAAAGAAGGTGTGAACCAGTAAGTTTAATCTTCACTCCCAGCTGGCCCCAACCATCTTTTGGAGATATGATTTAGTAATCTTTGTCCTGGACAGGCATCAGCCATTTGAAAATCCCCCTCTCTCCCTCTCTTTTGTTTTAATCACGATTTTTGGAACTTGGTTTCTTGTAAACAACATATTGTTTTTGCTGTGTGTTTGTGTTTTTTTTTTTTAAATTCACTCTGCCAATTTTTGTCTTTTAATTGGTATATTGATGCTCTGGATTTTTGGAAATGAATATCTTTTAGACAGTATATAGTTTTTCTTTTTTTTTTAATTCACTCTGCTAATTTTTGTCTTATAGTTAGATTAATTTACATTTAAAGTAATTTTCAATGTTGAGGCTTATACCTAGCATTTTATTGTTTGTTTTCTCTTTTTTCCTTTTGTTTCTGATTGCTTTGTTTCACTTTTGTTGCCTTCCTTAGGGTTACTTGAGCATTTTGTAGAGTCATATATTGATATATCTATAGTGTTTTGGGGTGTACCTCTTTATATAGGTTATTAGTGTTTGTTCTTGGTATTAAAATATGCATGTGTAACTTATCATCTACTTGTATTGACACTTTACTCATTCAAGAGAAGTAAAGAAACCTTACTTCCACTTAGTTCCCTTTGCTCTCCCTCCTTTTAAAATATAATTCTTAGTATTTTCTATATATACACTGACCACATCTGATGGTGTACAATAATTTTGCTTCCACTTTCAAATATAATTTAAGAAACACATGAAGAGAATGATAGTCTGTTATATTTACCATAAGTTTTATGCATTCCAGTGTTCTTCTTTCCTTTCTAAAATACCAAGCCTTTTTATCATTTCCTTTCTCTCTGGTGAACTTCTTTTGCCATTCTGTGAGGGTAGGTCTGCTATCGGCAACTTTTTTTCAGTTTTCCCTCTTTTGAGAATGTCTCTATTTCTCCTTAATTCTCATGGGGTATTTTCATGATATATAGAATTCACAGTTGATAACTCTTTTCTTTCAGTGCTTGAAACATTGCTACTTCTTTCTGGTCTGTGGTTTCAGATGATAAATCTGTTATTTAAATTGGTGATCTCCTATAAGTAATGAGTCATTTCTTTCTGTCCACTTTCAAGATTGCTTTGTCTTTAGCTTTCAGAAGTTTAGTTAGGGTGTGACTTGACATGAATTCTTGTGGGTTAATCCTAATTGAGGGTTTACTCAGCTTCTTGAGGCTGTTTTAAGATCCTGGTAAAAAAAATCCCACAACCTGATTCACCTTGGTGTTGGCATCTGTCTAAGTTTCTCAGCTGATAAAATAAATACCATTATTGGCTTAAGCATTTATTGTGATAAATTGAGATCAGCAAGGTAATGCTTTCTCCCTGAGGTCTGTGGCATCCTGGGTTGGCTGCTGGCAGCCTTCAGGGTTCTTGGCTTTCCTGTCACGTGTCCTATCCTTTCTCCTCCAGTTTCCACTTTCCCAAGTGACTTTGTTCCTCATAAAGCCTCCAGTAATAGGATTAAGTCCCAACCTCATTCACTTGGTCCACACCTTAACTAAAAATAACGTCTTTCAAAAGGTATACCCCACCTTTGACAGGTTAAATATGTACCCCAGAAAAAAAAAAGACACATCCTTAATCTTAACCCTTTCTTGTGGTGTGAAACAACCTGTCTTTGTTTCCTGGCTGCTAAAACAAGTATCATACAACAGTCTGACTTAATGACAAAATTGACTGGCTCCTGGTTTTAAGCCTTGGAGATGTTCAAGAATCAAGGCATCAGCTTTCTCTCCTAAGAGTATATTCTGGGGCTGACTACAAGGGGCTCTTGGGTCCTTGGCTTTTCTGTCACATGGCAATGCACATGGTATTGTCTTCTCCTTTCTCTTCTGGGTTCTGTGTCTTCTACTTTCTGCTCCTTCTGATTGGCTTTCTCCCTGTAGCCTTCTCTATAAGGCTCCTAGTAAGAGGATTACGACCCATCCTGATTAGTTTACCATACCTTATCTAAAAACTACATCTTCCAAAGGTCTTATTTACACTGGGTTTACATCCTTAGGAATGGATTAAGTTTTGGAACAGGTGTTTCTGTGGTACATCATTTAGCCTACCACAACATTTCTTGGTTCTTTTCTCATTGAAATTGTGATTTCCCTGATTCTTGGTATGATGTGTGTTTTTCAGTTATATCCTGGACATTTTGGTTATTACATTAAGAAACTCTGGATTATTAAGCAGTCTCTTATTTAGGTTTCGCTAACCTACTTTTGTGGGCTAGGTACCTAGCACAGCTCACCCCGGTTTCATTTTTGTGTCCTTCAATAAATCCAGCACAAAAGCTTTTATAAAAGTCTTGGTCTGATATTATAGTGGGCTCTTACCAAAGTGGCTGGTTGTGTATTCAGTATAAAGGCAGGAAGCATTAATTTGAAATTTCTTTCTCATGGAACTGACATGCTCATGGTAATATTTAATTAATGCATCAACATACAGAATCAATAGAAGAGAGTAGAGACCGCAGTATGAATCACCTCAGAGGGAAGAGGAATTTACACAAAGAAATGTATATCACAAACATTTAAAGGACTCTATAAAAATAAAGGAAAGGGATGAATAAAAATCTATCAGATAATTTCCAACCTGGTTGTTGGAAAGATTGTGATGATGTTATCAGTGGTGAGAAAGAGTGTTTTTAGAGGTCAAGGAGAAAAGATCTTTAAGGTAACCATCAGTGTAGGCTCTTTCTCCTTCCCCCCTACCACCATGGTTATTAGGCCTGTGGCTGGGGTCCAAGTTATTATTGAATGTGAGGGTGAGTAGGAGGGCTGAATGAGAGTGGAAAGTTGAATTGCAGATATCAGAGTCACTTAGGTTGGTGAGGAGTGTAGCTGAAATGTGCTTTTTGATCAAGTTCCCCAAGTGATTCTGAGAAATATTGGGCAGCCGTGGACACTCATCGTGGTCTTTCGTTTCTTGGTCATCTCAAACTCTGGCTTATTTGGGCCACTTCCTACTGCACAGCTTATTTTTTCCCAAGGCCTTTCTAGCCTTGAGGGTGAAGTTTTTGGAACATCATCATAGTGTAACTTCAGTTTTGCCTTGTCCTAATGCCGCAGGCCTTCTTCAGCCATCCATCAAGGCACTGATGCCCTTACATGAGGACTTGTTGACAGTGAGTACTTCTTCACATCAGTTATAAAATTACAAGATGGGGAAGATCTGACAATTCAGAAAGTCTCCAGTTTAAAATATGGAATTATGTTGCAGTTTTGAGATTTTATGATAATCTTCATCATTCAATCCAAGTTATATAACTTTATAAGATTTAAAAATTCTTCCATTAAATGAGACAATGACTGCCTGTTTGTATCTTATACTTGTCTGTATTTATTGCAGCAGCTTTTCTGTTTTGGCTCAAGGAAGACCATTCTTGAAGTAGAATAAAGGCTATGGTCCAAGCAGCATGATGTAATGGTGTATAGAGCCACCACAAGGAAACGGGGAGCCATAATATCAATCATGTCCCTTACCTCATGTTCCTTGTGCCTGAGGAAAAAATCCCAAGTCCTGTAGTGGACATCTTGACATATTTGTGGCTGCCCATCATCTTTTGAATAGTCTTTCTATATTTCGAGAAACTTCCCAGTTTGCTAGTCCCAATTTGAAAAAAGAAATCAAATTTCCAGTTTCCCTTGCCGCAAGGACACAGACATGTGGTCTCAGCTCTGTTGTCAGATGCATCAGTGTGACGTTTGGTTCAGAGGTTGGCAGCAGGAGGGAACAGCATGGAGCCTCTTTGTTGCTGGTGTGGATGGCAGCAGACCTTTCAGTGGAGGCTGTTGCAGTGGCAGCTGTGACAATTTCCAAGTGGTTGCAGGGACAAGTTCTTGGCACAGAAGTGGCTTAAATGCAGCAGTGGCAGCTGTGCTACTGGTTTCCTTTATGCTTGGTGGGTACCGCAGAGGTTTTCCATTTGACCCAATGCTTTCCGGTGAGATTTTGAGAATTGCTGAGAGAAGCTTAGCGCTGAGCACAGTTTTCTAGCACTGCTAACAGTACTGTTACCTACCCATATATCCCTACTTCTTCCACCCAAATCCTGAAATAGTCTTCTTTTTCACTTAAGCATTCAGAGTCAGTTTATACAGATTGCAACTGAAAGTATGACTGATACAGACCATATGGGGCCATGTAAGATCCCAAATTGGGGCTTTTCACATGAACTAGCAATAATAATAATGACGATGATGTTAACAATGATAATGATGATGATAATGATAGCAGCCATTGTAGTCTGTGAGCTGTTACAACACATTAACTGTCAGTGAATCAAATCATTTCATCTTCACAACAACCCTACAATTATAATCCCAGTTTTACAGATGAAGTAATTGAGACACAGAGAATCCAAATGATTTGCCCACAATCATCTAGACTTTCCCATCCTCTTTTACCTTAATACATGGTAGTTCTGTTCTTTTCCACTCTTACATCCTTACAGAATACTCACACTCTGTATACTGTGTGCCAAATACTGTGCTAGAGTGCACAGAAGTAAGCAGAACAAAGTATACTGTCTGACCTTGAAGCTTATAATTTGGTGGGGAAGACAGACATCAATCAAATATTCACCCAAGCAAAGATGACATTGAAGCTGCTGCAAATGTTCTGAAGATTTAACAGGTCTGCATGGGTGGAGGAGGGCTGGTTCAAAGAAAGGAAAGTTGAGGAACCAACACTGAGCTTTGAAACCCCTGAGAATGACAACGTTTACAAGGCATGGGTCTTTCTATCTATTGAAGTCATGTATTATTAGTAACAGTATTCCTTCACTTAGGGTATAGTAATTTCACCGATTTCGTTTTGGATTAAGTTTCTATGAGTTGGGGTGAGAGGTCAATGTGGAAAAAAAATTAAGAAATAAAAACAGAAAAACTAAGTGCTGAGATTTGCCAGAAGGAGGATGAATTAGTACGACAAAACTGAGGACTTTAATTTTGTAGAAGAGAGATTGCCTTTTAATTTCTTTGGAATTTTATAGCTTGAAGTTTACCATTTGCTATACATCTTTTAATAGCTCATCTTTGTGAGTGACTCAAAAGGGGATCCTTTCCAAGGGAAAAAATTCCCCAATTTTTTCATTCTTTCTGTCCTTTTAAAATCAGCTTTCTTGGCTGGTTCAGGGGTAGAATGCTTGCCTTTCATACGGAAGACCTGGGTTTGATTCCCAGACCATGCACACAAAAGAAAAAAAAAAATCAGTTTTCTATTTGATTCAAGATGGCTGTACTGTTGGGCTTTTCCAGGAATCATAGAATAAATATCAAGTCAAGATTTCCTCTAACTGAGATTCTGTGATTCTTTCATTAGCTGTAGGCCCAATGTCACCCTTTCCAAATTCAAAGCTGATTGAGTTCGGGGAGATTAGTTTCTTTTGCTGTGTGCCAAGAAGTGTTCAGATGACTGGCTCTAGAAAACCCCTCAAATCACTGTGGGAATATACTATACCAGGGTGTGTTTTTTTTTCCCCTCATTTCCACTCTGGAGATTTTGCTATTTAGACTCAAGAGCCCTATTAAAAAATCCTATCGAATTCTACTTTATTTCATCTGGCAGTCTCCTCCCTCTTGAGCTTTTATGGTGGTCTTGTTAAATCCTAATTGGCATGCTGCTCCACCTCCTGGCCTCTTGACCCCTGTTTCAGAAGTAAGAAGTTCAAACATGAGTTTCTAAATTTGTTTTTATTCCCTTGTGTTCCTAGTGGAAACATCTGTCACATCCAACACCCGAGATATTTTATTTAAATGGTGGATTTGGGTATCCAAAGATATCAAAGATTATTAACTATCCCTGCCATTTGTAACTATTTTTATCCTAGATTTTTTGTTTTATCACTCTGTGTTTACATTTGGTCAATCTGTGACCAAAAGTAAGATGTTAGAGTTGTCAAACTATATTATAAGACCAGAAATATTTTTCCAAAAGTTGTTTTGTTTTTAAGGTAACAAAACTTAGTATATTTACCTACGTGATAATATTGATCATCATAAGTACCTGGATAATTACTAATTACTCATAATTGGTTGGGTCCAAGTAGAAGAAGTAAAGGATTCTTGACGTAGCATCCTGATTGCTGAGAGTCCCAAGTGTTCAAATGGCTGTCCCTTGACCAGTGCATGGGGCAAAAGCCAGTTCTGCTTGGAGTCCAAAATGACCATGCCTGCTATATTTACTGAGGAAAGGGGGGAAAGAAGGAGAAGTGTTTCTTTTGTCACTCACTATGTCTCACTTTTAACTGAATTTCTAATCCCAGAAGGTTTGCCCTCAAACAAGGCATTATATTATTTTAGACAGATGTATTAGAGATTACACATCAAAATGAGTACTGATCTCTGCTCATGCCAGTAGACTGTCATTTCTCAAAACAACTTGAAACACCTATTCAGGAATTGCTTTCAGAGCCATTTGAAATGCCATCTATGAAAATCTTTCTTATGACTTTATACCATAGTTTTTGACCTCTGATAGTTTTTGACTTAACTCAATACCTATCTCTTTTTTTTTTTTTTGACTATTTTGAAAACTCAAATGTATCTTAGAGAATAAGATTTCACATACTGAAGAATTTCCCAAAGAATAGAATGTTCTGTGGTGATTCTGCAGGAATTGCTTCTGTGTTATGGGTTTACAGGACTTGTGCATTCATTCATTTGTAACTGAATATATATATTTATATATGAGAGCTGGTCATTGACAACTGATTGATATACATACTTTTGGACCACCGGATATTTACTTGATTGGAATTTTTTATCTTAGTCCTGAAAGAAATTGTTTATGTGCAACTTTTATTCCCCCCCCCCCCAGTGAAAACAGGAAGAAGCTATGTTAGAATATACAGAACTAAAGCTTATTTGATCCTTAGGTAGTAGTTAAAATACACACCCACACTCACCCACACACATAGGAAAGTCTATGAAGGGAAAGGACATAGCTTTAGAAATGTTGGTGACTTTTGAGTCCAATTTAGTTTTTTAGGAACCAATTATGAAAATACACGTAAGAGTAGAGGAAGAAAATGTATGGATCCTAGTGTGTGAAAAACTTTAAAGTAAAGGAGAAGAGGTGAAGTTGGGTAACAAGAAGGCGGAAAAATCTCTGATGGCATTACTTAAAGTCAGTCATGAACATGTATCAACCACTGTCTAGATAAAAATAGAGCTTGTGTATCTTATAGAGAAAATGGTCTTTTTAACAGACCAAATACAATTTTGGGGGTTAGCATAATCCAGAACATTGACTTTGTAAATGTGAAAACTGAGAGGTTACGAGTCATGTTTGAGATTCCACAGATATTAGTCCAAACTACATGAAATTGCTGAAGTTTGACTGTTTTTGAGCTGTAAAAATGGCAGTTTCATGTGGTTCAAACTGTTCATTTACTGATGCAGTAAAAATTTCCAGTGTAGTGAAGTTTTACTTCAACGTGTTGTATCCTTCCATTCAGATATCAGTGAATCTAAGAATTTCAGTAGAAAGATGCCTTGGAGATCATATACTCTGACCTTTTCATTTACAAATGTGGATGGGTCACTGAACGTTTAAATGATTTGTCCAAGATCACCCAGCTAATAAGTGGTAGAGCTGAAATTGGAATCTATGTCTTTTTTTAATTCCAAAGCTATTATGTGCTTCATCATGCTGGAGACTATTTCGGGACCAAACTTTCTTACAGGTTGTCAAAAGAAGAAACACTGTTTGATTAATGATATCTTAGGAACATTAAACTATCAGCATGGAAAAACAAAGAAGAGATGTGCTATGTATGACTGTAATACACATAGATTTTAGCTAGTGGCTACAGGGCAAAAGTGAGCAGTATAATTTGGCCATGAACAACAAAAAAGTTAATATGATCTTAGGGCTCTATTCTAAGAAAACACCCATGCCAAGGAAAGTATTTGGTCAGACCACATGAGTATATGGCATTCAGTTCTCAGAACACTATCAGAAGAACATTGTCAAACTGAAGCAAATTTAGAGGGAAGCAGCCATGACAGTGAGCAGACTCAAGACTGAGCACCATAAGAAAAGAGATGACACTTTATGGATGTCTACGTGGGAGAAAATTCAAGTACACACAGTGGCCATTTTCAAATAACAATAAAACTCCACAATTGTACGTCATGTGAAAATGCAAACTAGGACTTAATATGATTAGTCTTGGCTCCCAGGTGTCCAGAATTCCCATCCAGATAGCTGCCCAGCATTTCTCACATTTTCATTAATCTTGAAAGAATGAGAACGTACATTTTAAATATATGAATGTTTTGAAACTGTTAATAGCATTGTGATTGGATTTTACAGTATTTTTTTTTTTTTTTTTTTTTTTTTTTTTTAAAGGAAAGACAGAGAGAAGGAAGGAAGGATAGAAGGAAGGAAGGAAGGAAGAAAGGGAAACATTTTTAAACATTTTCTTGTTTTATTGTATTCTGTTTCTCCGTTTTTGTTACATGGGCTGGGGCCGGGAATCGAACCGAGGTCCTCCGGCATAGCAGGCAAGCACTTTGCCCGCTGAGCCACCGCGGCCCGCCCTACAGTATTTTGAGGTCTGATATGTAGAAGAGGATTTGAATATCCTTTCCTGACTCCAGAGGGAAGATCTGGGATGCATGCAGCAGGAAGAAAGAGTTGTTAACTCTGAGTCAGATTGTATTTCAGTATAAGGAAGGACTTGACATTTGAGGCTGTCTCCAATAGCATGAGGTTCTTTATTTATTTATTTATGAAACATAACCACATACAAACACAAACAGTCTTACCATATGATCATTCCATTCTTGTTATATAATCAATTACTCACAATATCATCACATGGTTGTATATTCATCATCATGATCATTTCTTAGAACATTTGCATCAGTTCAGAAAAAAGAAATAAAAAGAAAACAGAAAAAAGTTCATATATACCATACCCCTTACCCCTCCCTTCATTGATCACTAACATTTCAATCTACTAAATTTATTTTAACATTTGTTCCCCCATTAATTATTTATTTTTAATCCATATGTTCTACTCATCTGTCAATAAGGTAGATAAAAGGAGCATCAGACATAAGGTTTTCACAATCACGCAGTCACATTACAAAAGCTATATCATTATACAATCATCTTCAAGAAACATGGCTACTGGAACACAGTTCTACATTTTCAGGCAATTCCCTCCAGCCTCTCCATTACACCTTAACTAAACAGATGATATCTAATTAATGCGTAAGAATGACCTCCAGGATAACCTCTCCACTCTGTTAGGAATCTCTCAGCCATTGACACTTTATTTTGTCTCATCTTGCTCTTCCCTCTTTTGGTCAAGAAGGTTTTCTCAGCTCATTCTAGAATTTCTGCCCCATGTTGCCAGGAAGATCCACACCCCTGGGAGTCATGTCCCACTTGGAGAGGGGGAGGGCAGTGTGTTTGCTTGTCTTGTTGGCTGAGAGAGAGAGGCCACAACTGAGCAACAGAAGAGGTTCTCCTGGGGGTGACTTTTAGGACTAATTTTAAGTAGGCTTAGCCTATCCTTTGTGGGGTTAAGTTTCATATGTACAAACCCCAAGATTGGGTGCCCAGCCTATTGCTTTGGTTGTCCCCGCTGCTTGTGAGAATATAAAGAATTCTCACTTGGGGAAGTTGAATTTTCCCCCTTTCTCCCCATTCCCCCAAGGGGACTTTGCAAATACTTTTTAATTCACTATTCAAATCACTCTGGGATTTATCGGGGCATCACTCCGGACAAACCTACAAAATCTCACACCCTACTCAAGGTTCCAAGTATTATGGTGTTCAATTAAGCTGTCCACGTAAGTTATATTAGGAAATGCACTAGTGGAAATATAAATTTTGTACCAAATAAACATTTTTTGCTTTAGTCTTACACGTAAGTTGAAGTTTTAAAATATGAATTACCATCTATTTTCAACACCCTGTAGTATTGACATTCCTTTGTTCTTCCTCAGGCAAAAACATTTTTAAATTTGTACATTTAGTCACTATCATTATACACTCTAGGCATTCCTAGATTATACCATCTCAGTCTCTTTATTGTCTATCTTTCCTTCTGATTTCATTTGTGCCCTGAGGCCTCCTCCCTCTATCATTCTCATATTCAGCTTCATTCAGTGTTCTAACATTATTGTATTACAGTTAGGTAGTATTGTGCTATCCATTTCTGAATGTTTACAATCAGTCCTGTTGCACAATCTGTATCCCTTCCACTCCAGTTACCCAGTGTCTATCCTATTTCTATCTCCTGATGGTCTCTGTTACCACCTGAAATTCTCCAAGTTCATTCACTAATGTTAGTTGATATCAGTGAGACCATACTGTATTTGTCCTTTTGTTTCTGGCTAATCTCACTCAGCATAGTGTCCTTAAGGTCCATCCATGTTGTTACATACTTCATAACTTTATTCTGTCTTACAGCTGCATGCTATTCCACTGTATGTGTATACCACAGCTTGTTTAGCCACTCGTCTGTTGATGAACATTTTGGCTATTTCCATCTCTTTGCAGTTGTAAATAGTGCTGCTATAAACCTTGATGTGCAAATGTCCATTTGTGTCCTTGCCCTCCTGTCCTCTGAGTAGATATGCAGCAATGGTATTGCTGGGTGATATGGCAATTCTATACTTAGCTTCCTGAGGAACCGCCAAACTACCTTCCACCACAGTTGTACCATTTGACATGCATGATGCTCTTTTGACGTGCAGCTCTCTTGGCAGCCATTGGGATGTCTTCTTACAGGGGCGATTCATCTGCTAATAGTTGGATGGAGTATGCTTAGGTTAGGAATACCTGTATCTCCTGGCATTTTTGAATGTGTGTGGTGTGGTTTGCATAATAGCATATCGGGGAACCCTACAAAACTTGGGGTACACATTAGTTTAACACCTATCAGATCTCCTTTACAAAGTTTATGCAGTTTGATATTACCTTCAGGGTGTGGGGGAACACCAGAATTGGCTTATTGTGACCCAGAGTAGTCACCCAGGTCTTAGCTTGGCTTATGGGCCTATACAGCCTCCTCAGAGTCTTGGGGGAGGGGGGAGAATCATTATTACACAACGAATTCACAAGCATCATCAAGATAGGGAGATCCTATAGTATCAGGATGACTTCAGCGACTGTAAGTCCCTTCAGCTTAATTTCATCTCCTTCTTTGACACAATGATAGGCCTGATAGATCCAGGAGAAGCAATAGATGCAATCTGACTTTAGCAAGACTTTAGATTCTATCATATACAACCCAGCCATCAATATAATGGTAATATCTAGTTCAGACTGTGGCTATTAAACTTACTTAAAGCTGCAGAGCCCATTTTTCAAGTGTTACAAAATGTAAAATGGCTAAGAACAGAGCTGTCGATCTGGATGAAAGGGTGGGGTATATGAAATCTTACCCACTTAGCCCCTCTCCACTTTCCAAGGAAGTTCCTAAAGCCCAGTTGTAAAACCATATGCATCTGTTAGAGGACTGATGGGAATGTACAATTAATAGAGCAAGAAACCCAGAAAGTTGTCTGTGAATCACTGCCATCTGAAATGGTAGACTATTCAAAGTTGCCCACTGCTATGTCCCCCACACTTAAAAGTGCCTGGCACTTTCTCTTTACCACCCCACCCCATCCCACCCCCACCACACACATAAACATTTGTTTAGTTATCAAATTCCATAGATTCTTACTTTATATTGCCTTTCACAGTTCTTTGCTTTATGTTCACCAAATATATATTGAGCTCCTAACATGCCCACGCTATCCCTGGTGCTGCAAAGAGCAGTTAACACCCCCCTAATTGCTTCCAACCAGGAGCTCACAGTCTGGGAGAAGAGCTAGATAGATACATTACATTACAACATGGGGAAGTTTGTGAGAGAGCTATACCTTGATGATGGCTATTGGAAGATCATGGGCTACTTACTTTTAGTTCAGTTATAGCGAAGTTAATTCCCAAACTGGAAACCCCTCATGAAGGAAAGTCAGAGATTATGAGATGCTTGGACATAGAAAAGGAGGAAGATTGGAGCCCCAGGAGTTGCATGCAGGGGAAAAGATGGCCAGGAACAGCTGGCCTGGACTGGAGCAGGGATGCAGGGGAAAGAGTGTCAGATCTATTCAGCGGTACAGCCAAAGCCAAGTTAAAAAGTTCATCTGAGCCTCTCTCTAAGCCCATTCTGAGAATGTTTTAATTTCTCCCTCATTTTTGAAGGACATTTTTGCTGGATATAGGAGTCTTGGCTGGCAGTTTTTCTCTTTTAGTAACTTAAATATATCATCCCACTGTCTTCTAGCTTCCATGGTTTCTGCTGAGAAATCTACACATAGTCTTATTGGGTTTCCCTTGTATGTGACGGATTGTTTTTCTCTCGCTGCTTTCAAGATCCTCTCTTTCTCTTTGACCTCTGACATTCTAACTAGTAAGTGTCTTGGGGAACGCCTATTTGTGTCTAATCTCTTTGGGGTGCGCTGCACTTCTTGGATCTGTAATTTTAGGTCTTTCATAAGAGTTGGGAAATTTTCAGTGATAATTTCTTCCATTAGTTTTTCTCCTCCTTTTCCCTTCTCTTCTCCTTCTGGGATACCCACTACACGTATATTTGTACGGTTCACATTGTCCTTGAGTTCCCTGATACCTTGTTCAAATTTTTCCATTCTTTTCCGGATAGTTTCTGTTTCTTTTTGGAATTCAGATGTTTCATCCTCCAAATCACTAATTCTATCTTCTGTTTCTTTAAATCTGTCGTTGTAGGTATCCATTGTTTTTTCCATCTTTTCTACTTTATCTTTCACTTCCGTAAGTTCTGTGATTTGTTTTTTCAGTTTTTCTATTTCTTCTTTATGTTCAGCCCATGTCTTCTTCATGTCCTCCCTCAATTTATCGATTTCGTTTTTGAAGAAGTTTTCCATTTCTGTTCGTATATTCAGCATTAGTTGTTTCAGCTCCTGTATCTCATTTGAACTATTGGTTTCTTCATTTGACTGGGCCATATGTTCAATTTTCTGAGCGTGATCCGTTATCTTCTGCTGGCGTCTGGGCATTTAGTCAGATTTCCCTGGGTGTTCGACCCCACAGGTTGAAAGATTTTTCTGTGCAATCTCTGGGTTCTGTTTTTCTTATCCTGCCCAGTAGGTGGCGCTCGTGGCACACGTTTGTCTACGGGTTCCACCAGTGAAAGTTGCTGTGGGTCCTTTAACTCTGGAAAATTCTCGCCGTAGGGGAGGTTCGGCAGCCGAAGCGTCTTGGAAGAATGCCAGCCGGCCTGGGGTTCCGAATGCAGGGAGGGTCGCTGGCCGCCGCAGCACGGGAGAGTGTCCGGCCGAATTAGCTAGTCGGCCCGGGGCACCAAGTGTGGCGGGAGGGCGCCAGCTGTTGCAGCCCGGGAGAGTGCACTATTCCCAGCCGACGGGGGAGTCACGTGTTTGGAAGGGATCCCCCGGTCACTGTTCTCCGCAGTCTGGGAATTTCCGACCCAACTATCTCAGTTGTTCCGGGGGGCCTCGTGTGGTGGGGGCACCAGCCGCCGCGGCCTAAGGGGACCGCCTGTCCAATTCTACCAGCTGGCCTGGGAAGGTGGAAGGGAGGGACTCTGGTCACTTGCCGTCCCACCCAGGAAAGCCCGTGCCCCTTGGTGATCTCACCGGAGCTGGTTCTCCCAGATAGTCAGCCGTTCCAGGATGGGGTACGCCGTCCCTTTGCTCTCCCTCGTGGCTCCGGGAGCTGCTCTGTATTATCTCCACTCCCCCAGTAGCTGTTCTGGAGGAGGAAAGGTGAGGGCGGCAAGGCCTTAGAGGCTGGTGGTGGAGGAGCCGGTGAAGGTGGGGGAAGAGGGCACCGTGGTGGTTGGAGAGCGGCCGGAGCAGGAGGGGGAGGAGGGGGGAGAAGGAGGGCGGGCGGGTCGGCTGCTGCGGGGCGTGGGTGCCGCGCGGCGGGCCGGCGGAGAAAGAGAGGGGAGAAGGAGGGCGGGCGGGTCGGCTGCTGCGGGGCGTGGGCACTGCGCGGCGGGCCGGCGGAGAAAGAGAGGGGAGAAGGAGGGCGGGCGGGTCGGCTGCTGCGGGGCGTGGGCGCCGCGCGGCGGGCCGGCGGAGAAAGAGAGGGGAGAAGGAGTCTAAGCCCATTCTGCAAGTGAAATCATTACCCTCCCCACTACGTAGGACATGACATCCAGGGGTGAAAGTCTCCCTGGTAGTGTGGGCTATGACTCCCGAGGATTAGCCTGGCCTTGGCACTGTTGGATCAACAATGCCATTCTGACCAAAAGGGGGAAAAGAAGTGTAATAAATAAGGCATCAGTGGCTGAGTGAATTCAAATAGAGTTGAAAGGCTACTCTGGAGGCCACTCTTATGCAAGCTTCAGTTAGACATAGCTACCCATCATAGCTTGCAAAACCCCAAACAAAACCATTCTTGCCAATCCTAGAGAATACCTAGGGTATTTTATAAGATTCTACAAAGGTGCCACACACTAGGGTAATTTTCCAGAAACCTACAACCTCAAGCTGGGTCCCTGGACCAGGTAAGTCCTGAAATGCAGAGGGGCCAGCCTCTCCAGAACATCAACTAGTTCCATCCCCCTATCCCATATTATTGGCAGCCCCTTCCAACTTGAAAAATTTAGGCTGGGCACAGCCCAAACACCCCTAAAGAATGGGAGAAAGATCAAAGGTGATGGTGGAGTTATACAGAGAAGGTAGGGTTTAGCAAATGAGTGTGATTGCTGAATCATTACATTATTATTATCTTTTAGTTTCCAGTATCTTAGAGCAGCTAGAAGTAAAAACCTAAAATTGTAGAATTATAACTCATACCAAGCTCTGAATCTGTTCTACAACTAATTGTTGCAAGTGATTTGAAATTTATTCTTTTTTGTATATATGTTATTGTTCACAAAAAAGGAAAAAAAAAGTCATTTGTGATGGTGAATGCTTGGCTGTGTGATGATATTGTGAACCACTGATTGTACACTTTGGATGGTCGCACAGTATGTAATATATATGAATAAAAAATATTAAAAATAAATAAATGTAAGTTCCCCCCCATAAAAATGTTCAACTGAGCTAGTAGAAAGCAATTGCACAGCTATTAGGATCCCTCATGTGCTAGCCCTAGAAAATACTTTTGATGAAAAAATACAGCTTTTACATGATAAAATATATCATTGTGTCTTTAAAAATATTGTGTTTATAATATTTAATTTTATGTTTATTGATTTTTAAAATTTGAAGAATGAGAAGATCTTCTGCACGTTGGATATCATCAGAGAATTATTAAAGTGTATATTTGTTAAAGTGTTTGAGGGTCTGTGGTGTTCAAATAGCCAATATTTTAATTGATTAAATTAAAGATGAAACATGTTTCTTATTGACTAGTCTGCATGGTTTTAGTTAACTTCGCCCCACATTAAAGAGACTTTGAGGTATCAAAATGATGTAGTACTAGGCAAAGTCCAAGTTGTCAGTGATAAAGTTTGAGATGACTTGACCTTAAAATAACAACTTATTTCCTATTTATCTGGGTAGGTCTTACCTGGAGCATATTATAAACAAAGCTTACCCACTTGCATAATGACAACTACTTGTAATACCTATTAGGATTGTCATTTCTAATACTTTTAGGACAGTCACAGTCAGTGTTTAGGTGTATGAAAAGGAGTAGAGCTAAGTTGCAATAATCACAGTCCAATATTTGCTGATTGATTGGGCTTTGAAGCAGGCATTCTGCTTGTTCTTGAAGCCAGAAATGGGTCTTAGGATGTCAGGATTCCAATCGAAGGCAGTAGAACCTATTCCGGCAGCATACAGCTCTGATTTATTTGGCTTCATACCCTTACCATGACATAAAAAACCAGGCAGACATTTCTAATCTAGCTGGGGGCCCTTTCCATCAAGCACTTCACAGGCCGACAAAACAATTTAAATCTCTCTATCCATCATCAAGCACCTTGTGAAGGCGTTCATAGTAATCTCACCATGGAGAAGCCACTGATTCAGGTTATGATGCCTTTTACAAAGTGGAAGACTAAGTGCCCCGGTAAACCTTCCTGGAAATTCCTTTTATGGAATTCCTTTTAGAGTTTGTTAGAAGGCTGCAATGAAGTTAAGTAGTGGGATTCAGGTTGGTATGAGAAGGTTACTAATTTAAACTAAAATCATTCAGCAAATCATGTCCTCAGTTTGTAGATTTGCAATTTGATAATTTCTCGAAGGTTCTTTCCATAAAGGAATGAAAGAGGAAACAAAAGATGCATTGAAAAAGGATGCAAGGGAACTCAGGAGAACTCACACAGTTGAAGAGTAATCTAAGTTTTATTAGCCTGGAAGCCCACATTACTAGTTTAGAATGGCTTCTTTAATGTAGAAGAAAGCTTTTTTTTCTCTTCCTAATGGCAATTTTTTTCTAGATCTAAGTGTGCATGTTGATATTCAGTTTCAGTTTTTTTTTGACAAAATATTTTCCCTTTCTGTCTCACATCTTATTAATTTTAGTACAGTTGAATTATAGAAAATAGGCATTATTTTAAACTGCCACTTACTCTTGTCATCATGTTAGTCACAGTTGCCATTATGTTGTGGAGTACTTTTTTTTTTTTTTTTTAACATGGGCAGGCACTGGGAATCGAACCTGGGTCTCCGGCATGGCAGACAAGAACTCTGCCCCTGCGCCACCATTGCCCCCCCCCCCCCATAGTGTACTTTTGATGATTATTACCTCTTCATCAGAGGAAGGAGGCATAATGTAGATGTTAGGATTAGGCTCAGGTTTGAAACTCAGCTCTGCTACTAAAGCTGTGTGACTGACCTTTAGGAAGTTTCTTAGGTTTTCTAAGGTTTAAAATCATTTTTTGTAAAATAGGGGTAATAATACCTATTTGGAAATGTGTTATTGGTATTAAAGAGATATGCTTATACTATATAAGGTATACATAGTAGGTCAGCTATAAATGAAAGCCATGGTTATCACCATCACCAACAAGGTAAACATATAAGGAGTATCCAGAACACATTAGGCACATAATCCTTATTAAATGAATAATTTATTTAGCATACTTAAAGATGACAAACCTTTACATAAAATAAATGACTGTCAACCATTTAATGTAATGGTTCTCAATCTTGCTACACATTAGAAGCATCTAAGAACCTTATAAAAAGTACTGATGCCTGGGTTTCCCCTCAGACCAGTGAATCAGAATATCTAAGAATAGAGCCCTAGGTATTAGTTGTTTTAAAGCATTCTCCAAATGTGATAGTTTGGAGCTGTATGTACCCCCTGAAAGGAAGGTTCTTAAACTTAATCCATTCCTGTGGGTGTGAACCTATTGTAAGTAGGACCTTTTGATGAGGTTACTGCAGTACAGGTATGGCCCAGGTTTTACTGGCGTCCTATTTCTGGAGGCCTTTATAAGCAGAGTGAAACTCAGACAGGTAGAGAGAAGAGCCACAGAGTGAGCAGCCAGAAGCTGAACATCAGTGAAACCTGGGAGAGAAGGGAAAGAGCAGGGGTGCTGCCATATACCTTCCCATGTGACAAGCCAACAACGAAGGATCGCCAGCAGCCAGCCCCTGATGTCACAGACTTTGGGGGTTGGGGTGAGATGCATTGCCTTGATGATGCCTTGATTTGTATTTTTCTCCTAATCTTAAAACTGTGAACCATTAAATTCCCATTGGTTAAGCCAGCCCATTGCATGATAGTTGCTTGAGCAGCCAAGAACATTAAAACATCAAGTGATTTTAATGTGTAGCCAGAATTGAAGACTATTGATTTAAGACATTCTTTAGGGAGCTTAAAAAGTGGGGCAGACTGATACAGTGGACATCAGGCCCACTACTTTGTCCTATAGTGGGAGTACAGCATGTTTGGTGCACCTGGAGTTCTGTAGCCCATAGTCCTAGTGGCTATGGCTTATAATAGAAAGAGCACAAACTTGGTTTGGAGTCCAACAGATCTTCATTTGAACCTTTCTGTGCCACTTAAACAACTGCATGATCTTGGCCGTGTGAATGTGTTTCACCTAGCTTTTTTTTGTAAAATCAAAATGTATTCTCCCCCAAAATCAGGTAAATGGCAGCATTTAAAACATTTAAGTATATAGGCTTTGCAGTTTTTAAGATGGTAATAGTGCCCTGTAATGTGCAGGCTCTTAGATTAAATGAGAGAATGCATGAAAATTGTGTTATACAGTTCTTTCTCCATGTTCTCTAATTACGTTACTCCATATACATTTTAAATATATGAATGCTTAATGGCTACAGAATTTAATTTTGGTTATTTTTAAAACCATTGTTTTAAGATGTTTGCCTTGTATTGGGATAGAGCTATTTTTTAAAATAATGCATACCTTCTATGATATGAACTTGATTTACCTCATAATGCATCAACTAGCCTTCTTTCTTAGTTCCTTTTTTGAAAGGAGATAGGTTATAAATGATAAATATTCAACAACTACGCACAGTCTGATACATAGAAGGCATTCAGGTATGTAATGAACTGAATACTATTCATGTAATATGGCATCCCATTTTGCATTGGTGTGCATCCTAATTACAAAAAAAAATTGAATTCCTGACCTCCAAATGTAGGTATAACAATACTGGTTGTGACTGTGATCCCATTCTTAGATACATCACCCCATTTAGGCATTCAGACCTTCCACATGAAACACATTTTTCAGTGTGGATACTGGCTTTCAGATCCATCAATAAATGCAAGACATGGTGAAATATCTCAGGATTTTAGAAGAAGCCCAATTTTAAATCTGGTCTATTATCTTGCTTCATGATCAGAAAACGGAGATGGCTCCTGGAATGTTAAGAACTTTACCCAACTCTGTATTCTTCCCAAGCTAGTAGCACTAGGAGATAAAATATGTTTTGTTTTCTTTGTGTCTCTTGCTTTGTTCAGACACGATCTGTATCTGCTGATGTGTAACCCGATGGCAGTTGGTTCTGATTCATTAGAGAAGGACCACGAATTATCACAGACCATTTTCACCTTGCCTTTCCTTATATGTTCTATGACACAGCAAATTTCATTCCCACTTAAGCAGATTTCTGCCTAATTCTTATTTTAAGAAGAAAATTATTGTTCCTCTTCATCTCTTTCTTTCATCCTGTGTCCTCCTGCTACCATTATTTCCTCCTTGGAGAGCCATGGGGCACCTTAAATTTTGTACAGATGGCACAAATGGTAAAAGCTATTATGAAGACTGAATCAGAATTAATAATAACTTTCAAGAAAATTCTGAAAGAAATGTAAGCATTAGTTGATTGCTGTGGTAAAATCTTAGGAAAAAGATTTTTCTCTTAGCTGTGGCTTGGGTTTCTGGGACCATATGACTCCCCAAATTTCATCTCTCCTGTCTTAGTTTTCCATGCTCCTCTGACAGATACTACACAGTGGGTTGGTTTGAACAACTGGGATTTATTGTCTCATGGTTTCAGAGGCTCGGAGTTCAAAATCAAGGTATCCACAAGACTGTGCTTTTCCCCTGAGTCAGTAGCATTCTAGTGCCAGCTAAACCGTCCTTGGGGTTCTTTGGCTTGCATCTCTATGTCCTGTCACGTGGTCAACTCTCTCTCCTTGTGTGTCTGCTCTTCTGGTTTCCACTGATTTCTGGCTTCTTCCTGTGTTGTCTTCTCTAACAAACTGTCCAATTTTTTTCTGCTTAACAGGGACTCCCGTAATGCAGATTAAGGTCCACCCTGATTTAGTTGGGTCACATCTTAATTTAAAATAACTTCTTCAAAAAGTTCTATTTACAAAATAGGTTCACATCCATAGGAATGCAATTAAAAATATATCTTTTGGGGAGGGAGGTATATAATTCAACCACCATACCTCCCATGCCCAAGCCTTCAATAAATTTAATGGTAAAATAGCATCTTTTAAAAGGTATCATCATTTTGTAATCTTTTGCCTTATGAAAGCCTTTGTATTCCTTATTTGCCTTTTGTAGGCTCTATATAATGTGAAAGTTATTCATACAGCACAATATTATTGAGCATTTGTTATTTGCTAGGCACCATTCTAGACTTTGGGGATGTGGCATTGGACAAGACCAATGCCCTCCAGGAGCTATATTCAATTAAAGAAGGTAAACAATAATAAAGTATATAGTTTCAAGCAGAGAAAAGTATTATGAAACACATTAAAACAAGTTGAGGAGTAGATACTGAGAGGTGGCTGGATACTATTTTAGGTAGAATAGGCCTCTTTGGAGAAGTGAAATTTGAGCACCTGAGAAAGAGGGAGAGAAAGCATGTGCATGCACACAAGCTGTGCCGATTTGAGTCTCTTGTGGAGCCCAGAAAAGCCATGTCCTTTTATCATCATTCATTATTGGTGGCTGGGAGCTTTATGATTGTTCCCATGGAGATGTGACCCCACCAATTGTGGTGGTGAATTTTGATTAGATGGCTTCGATGGAGTTGTGACTCCACCCATTTCAAGATGGGTCTTGATTACTTTCCTGGAATCGTTTAAAAGAGGAAGCGTTTTGGAGAGAGTCTCTTTTTTAGAGCCATGAGGCTGGAGAACTTCGGAGATGAAGAAGGAAAACGCCCCAGGGAAGCTTCATGAAACAAGCCTAGAGAGAAAGCTAGCAGACACCACCATGTTCGCCATGTAGCTTTCCAGTTGAAAGAGAAACCCTGAATGTCATTGGCCTTCTTGAACTAAGGTATCTTTCCCTGGATACCTTAGATTGGATATTTCTATAGCCTTGCTTTAGTTGAGACATTTTCACAGCCTTAAAACTGTGGACTTGCAACTTAATAAATTCCTCCTTTTAAAATTTATTGTTTCAGGTATATTGCATTCCAGCAACTAGCAAACTCGAACACCAGCCAGATCTGGGAAGAATTGCATTCTGGGAAGAGGGAACAAATCATATAATATAATGACCTTGAAATGGGGTGTGTTTGGCATGATCAAAGAGCTAAATAGAATGCGATGGCTGGAGCCCTACAAGCAAAAAGGAGCAAGGGTAGGAAGTGAGACCAGAGAGTAGGGACTAGATCATAGAGAGTACTGTAGGCCATCATTCTAAGTATGATGAGAAACTTTGACTTGAGGGTAGATGAGTGATCATTCATTCCAATGGAGTGATCATCCATTCATCCAACCAATATTTCTTGAGCTTTTTTTTTTTTTTATGCTAGGCATTGTTCTACATAAATGGACATATGGCAGCATGCAAAACAAAGTTCTTGTCCTTATTATAACATAAAGTCTTGTGAGGAAGGGAGACCACATAATAATAAATAAGTAAATATGTAACATGTCAGGTGGCAATAAGGGCTGTAGAAAGAAGGTATGTTGGTTAAGGGAAATAGCAAATGGCTGTTAGAGGGTTTGGAACAGAGCATTGGCATGAACCATTGGAGACTTTTGTAGTAGTAGTGGTAAGAATGATGGTGGCTTGAACTAAGGTGGTAGCAGTGGAGGCAGATTAAAATGGTAAAATTCTGGATATATTGATTGTCTGGTGTAGAAGAAATTGACGATCAAGGAAGATGTTAAGGTTTTTTTGGCCTGAGCAGTTGAGTTAATATTGGTGCTGTTTTTCCAGATGGGAACCCCTGAAAATGATGAGCTTTGTGGGAGAGATTAAGAATTCAGCTTTGGAAATGTTAAGTTTGACGTGCATATTATGAATCTGAGTAGACATTTTGATATATGAGTCTGGAGTTCTGGGGCATGTGAATGCTAGAGATATAAATCGGAGACTCATCAGCGTATTGTATTGTTCAAAGCTCTGGTCCTCACCTAGAGTGCGTTGACAAGTTGGATCTTGGGCATTCTAACATTTAGAAGTTGGAAAGAGGAAAGTAGATCTACTAAAGAAAACTGAGAATGCCAATGCGGAAACCAGGAAGCCAGGAGAGGGCGCTGCCTCCAAACCCAGTGTAGAGTTTTGAGCAAGAAGGGATATTTAGTGAATTGTGGGAAGATGGTGGAGTAGGAATCAGTCCCTATACCAGAAAAACCATTAAACACTCAGGATCTATCTGAATCAAGTATTTCCAAAGTCTGGGATAAACAAACAAACAAAACTCTGGAGTCCAATAAAACACTATATAGCATCCATGGAAAAGAGGAAGAGGCTGGTAAAAAATGATCAATATCAGTAAATAACTCTCTCTGTGCAGTGGGTACAGGCACCCATCCTCCACTCTCACAGCCCCTGATATAGCCTGCTGGTGCTAGAGAAGGACAGAGAAATCCACTACCCCAAAATTGTGGGGGAGGGGGACTGATCGGTGACTACTGCGTTCGATGAACTACTTTGGATCACTGGGGGCTCAGTCGGAGGGTGACCATTTTTCAACCCACCCCAGACAAAAGCAATGGAGGAGACTTAAAGATAGTATGCTTCCTCACAGCTGCAAAGAACAGTTGAAGGGGTACATTGGCTGGGCAGTTACTTGAGTAAGTAACGGCAGCTTTGGGGAGCCATGGAAGAAGCCCCTTCCTGGCCCCTACTTTACCCCTCTACAGGGCAATTTGGAGCCAGCTGGCCCTCCCTTTGTGCGTCCCTGGCCTTGTTTAAGCTGGGAAAAAATGACTTGAAAAACTTCTCTCTGGTGTGCCCTCCCTCCCAGAATTTGTCCTCCAGGCAAAAGCTGCTTGAGACAAAGGCTTGGGACAAAGGCTTACCTGCTTTAAGTCTTGCAGTGGAAGAGAGGGAGAAGATCTTTTTCCTGGGGAGTGGGGGGGTGGGGTGGGGTGGGGGGGGTGGAGCACGCAATCAAACTCTTGTAAACAGGGGAACTTCTAAGGCCGCTAGCAAGCACAAGCCCAGGACAAGACACAGGCCCAGAAAAGACAGGGAGGACCATGGACTTTGCCTTGGGCTCGCCTTCCTGATAGGAGGGCTGAACTCTGAGCTTGCCAATTTGTAGATATAGTGAAAGGTGTTTATTACTTAGACTTTCTTGGTTTTCTTCTAACATTCAAGAAAATCTCTGACATGTAATCAATTGTTTACAAACTCAAGAAACAGACATGTTAGGGAATAAATTCCAGGGTTACATTTTAAAATATAAAAACATACAGTGTGCAAGGTACAAGACAAACAAAGATACAGGAAATGATGATCTACCCAAAGGAAGAGGGTAAAAGTCCAGAAAACATCAGCAAAGAAGACCAGACTGGAAATAACCAGGCAAAGAGTTTAAAAAAAAAAAATCTATAATGTGCTGAAGGAGAGGAAAGAAAATATAGAAAAAGAACAAAAGGATATCAGGAAAACAATGAATGAACAATTGGAGAATCTCAGTCAAAAGATAAGAAATCTTTAAAAGGTACCAAACAGAATTAAAGGAGTTGAAGACTATGATAAATGAAATGAAGAATTCCTGGGAGGGTTTCAACAGCAGATTGGAGCTGGCAGAGAATGAATTAGTGAACTTGAAGGCAAGAAAATTGAAATGAATCAGGCTGAGGAACAGAAAGAAAAAATAATTATAGAGAGCAAAAGTAGCTTTAAGAGACCTCTGAGAAACACCAGGCATAGCAATATATGCATTATGGGAGCCCCAGAAGGAGAAGAGAGAAAGCAGCAAAAGATACATTCAAAGTAATAATGACAGAAAACTACCCAAACTTGGCTAAAGACCTGAATATGCACATTCATGAAACCTGGAGAATACCAAACAGGATACATTTGAAGAAAATTTCACCTTATCACATACTGATCAAACTTTCTAATGTAAAGGACAAGTAAGACTTCTGAAAGTTGTAAAGAGTATAGCAAGACATGTTATGTTCAAGGGAGTCAGTCCAAATTAGATTAAGTATCAACTTCTCATCAGAAATAAGATAAGAAGGCATGGTTAAAATATTTAAAAGTGCTAAAAGAAAACAACTGATAGTCAAGAATTTTTTTTTATCTGGTGACGCTGTATTTAAAAAATGAGAGATTAAGATATTCCCAGATAAACAAAAACTGAGGGAGTTTATCACCACTAGACCTGCCCTACAAGCAATGCTAAAAGGAGTTCTTCTGACTGAAAAGAAAGGACACTAGACAGTGGTTCAAAGCAGCATGAAGAAATAAAGGCCTCTGATAAGGGTAACCATTTGGGTAATTACAAATGTCAGTATTATTGTATTATATTTTTTGATTTTCCTATGGTGCTAAAATGTAAATGCATTTAAAGTAAATATAAATCTATGGTTTGGATATACAATGTACAAAGATGTAATTTGTAACAAGTACAAAAAAGTGGAGGGAGCAGAGGGTTAGGAATGGTGTAGTGTATGCTAATGAAGTCAAGTTGGTATCAAATCAAACACAGTTGGTATATAGTTAGGATGTTAAATTTTAATCCTATGGGAACCACAAGGAAAATATATGAAAAAGAAAATATGTGAAAAATATGTTCAGAGAGAAATGAGAAGGGACTCAATATGATACAGTACAAAAAATCAAATAAATATTACCCTAGGCGTTAAAGAAAATGTTGAGGACAAAAAGTTATAAGACTTACAAAGACTAAATAGCAAAATAGCAGGAGAAAGTTCTGCATTATCAATAGTAATTTATAAATGTAAATGGATTAAACTTTCTAGTCAATGGCAGAGATTAGCAGAATGGATAAAAATGCAAGATCTAACTATATGCTGTGTGCAAGAGACTCACCTTAAATTTTAACACATAAAATGGTCGAAAGTGAAAGGATGGAAAAACTATATATACCATGCAAGTAGCAACCCAAAGAGACTTGGGATGGCTATACTAATATCAGATAAAATAGGCATAGTAGTTTTTTAAACTATTATAAGGGACAGAAACAGTCATTATATACTCATGAAAATGTTATTTAAAGGGGGTAATAAGACATAATCATAAGTACATATACACCTGATAGCAGGGCCCCAAATTGTGTGAAAAAGATACTGACAGATTTGAAGGGAGAAATTGACGGTTAAAACATCAACAGCAGGAGACTTTATTACACCATTTTCAGTAATGGATAGAACATCTAGACAGAAGATTGACATGGAAATACAAGACTTGAATGATTTCTAACTGACTAGACCTAGCAAACATGTGAAACACTTCACCCAACAACCACAGAATAAACATTCTTCTCAAGTGCTCATGGATCATTCTCCAGGATAGGCTATATCTTAAGTCACAAAACAAGTCTCAATGAATTAAAATATACTGAAATCATACAATATAAGTTTTCTGATCACAGTGGAATGAAGCTGCAAATAGTAACAGAAATGGAAATTAAACAGCAAATCATAAACAACTACTGGTTAAATAGAATTCACAAGAAAAATCAGAAAATATCTAAGGAGAATGAAAATGAAAATACAGAGCTTATTTGGATGCAGTAAAGGCCATTCTGAGTGAGAAATTTTTAATTTTTTTGTAAAAACTTAACATGCAAACGTACAAACATTTTTGACAAACACGATCATTATTTTTTGAAGCTTTGCATCACTCCTGCTAAAGAAATTTAAAAAAAACCAACCTCATACTTATCATACCCCTTTACCCTCCCTCTCATTGACCACTAGCATTTCAATCTATTAGATTTATTTTAACCTTTGTTCCCCCTATTATTTGTTTATTTACTTACTCTATTCTTTGTGGGGTGCATGGTCTGGGAATCAAACTCAGGTCTTTTGCATGGAAAGTGAGCATTCTAACACTGAACCACCCATACATCCATTTGTTTATTTTTATCCATGTATATATCCATATATATATATATTCTTTTTTTTTTTTTGCATGGGCAGGCACTGGGAATGGACCCTGGATCTCCGGCATGGCAGGTGAGAGTTCTGCCACTGAGCAACCATCATACTGCCCTTTATCCATACTTTTTACTGAGTGAGAAATTTATAGATCTAAGTGTTTACATTAAGAAAGAAGAAAGATTTCAAATCAGAGGCTTAACCTCAGAAATGGAAGAAGTAGAAAAAAGAAGAGCAAACTAAACCCAAATAAGCAGAAAGATAGAGGGGGGTATAAATATAAATAAAGAATAAAAAAAAGTACTGGAGACACTCAATGAAACCAAAAGTTGATTCTTTTTAAAAAATTTAAAAAATTTTTATTGATAAATCTTAACATGCAAACATACAAACATTCTTAACATACAAACTTTCCATACATGGTATACGGTCAGTGGCTCACAATGTCATTACATAGTTGTGTATTCATCACCATGATAATTTTTTAGAATATTTGCATCACTCCAGAAAAAGAAATAAAAAAGAAAAAACTCATACATACCATACCACTTACTCCTCCCTCTCATTGACCACTGGTATTTCCATCTACCCAATTTATTTTAACTTTTGTCCCACTGTGCTGGTTTGAAATGATATATGTACCCTAGAAAAGCCATGTTTTAATCCTAATCCCATTTTGTAAAGGCAGCCATTTCTTCTAATCCCTATTCAGTATTGTATGTTTGAAGCTGTAATTAGATCATCTCCCCAGAGATGTGATTTAATCAAGAGTGGTTGTTAAGCTGGATTAGGTAGAGGCATGTCTCCACTCAGTTGGGTGGGTCTTGATTAGTTTCTGAAGTCCTATAAAAGAGGGAACATTTTGGAGAAAGCTAGAAATTCTTAAGAGCAGACAGTGCTGCAGCACCGTGAAGCAGAGAGTCCATGAGCTAGCGACCTTTGGAGATGAAGAAGGAAAACACCTCCCAGGGAGCTTCATGAAAGTGGAAGCCAGGAGAGAAAGCCAGCAGATGTCGCCATGTTCGCCATGTGCCCTTCCAGCTGAGAGAGAAACTCGGTGTTCGCCATGTGCCCTTCCACTTGAGAGAGAAACCCTGAACTTCACTGGCCTTCTTGAACCAAGGTATCTTTCCCTAGATACCTTAGATTGGACATTTCTATAGACTTGTAACTGGGACATTTTCTCAGCCTTAGAACTGTAAACTAGCAACTTATTAAATTCCTCTTTTTAAAAGCCATTCTGTTTCTGGTATAGTGCATTCCAGCAGCTAGCAAACTAGAACACTCCCCTATTACTTGTTTTTTTTTTTTTTATCCATAATTTTTTAGTCATTTGTCCATACCCTATATGAAAGGACCATCAGACACAAGGTTTTCACATTCACACAGTCACATTATAAAAGCAATATCATATATAATCATCTTCAAGAAACAAGGCTACTGGAACATAGCTCTGCAGTTTCAGATACTTCCCTCTAGCTACTCCGATACACCATAAACTAAAAAGAGATATCTATGTAATGCTTAAAAATAACCTCCCAACTCTGTTTGAAATCTCTCAGCCACTGACACTTTATTTTTTTTCATTTCTCTCTTTCCCCTTTTGGTCATGAAGGTTTTATCAATCCCTTAATGCTGGGTCTGAGCTCAAAAGTTGATTCTTTGAAAAGATAAAAAAAAAATTGACAAATCTTTGGTTAGGCTGACAAAGAAAAAAAAAGAGAGAGGACACAGATAACTAAAATGAAAAAGGAAAACTGGAACGTTACTACCAACCCCATTGAAAGAAAAACAATGAACAACAACTTTGTGCCAGTTTGAATCTGTCATGTACCCCAGAAAGCCAAGTTCTTTAATCCTCATTCAGTATTGCTGGGTGCCATCTTTTTTATTATTTCCATGGAAATGTGACCCCCCCCAATTGTGAGTGGTAACTTTCGATTAGATGGTTTCTGTGAAGATGTGTCTCCACCCATTCAAGGTGGGGGTTGCTTACTGGAGCCCTTTAAGATGGAACCATTTTGGAAAAAGCTCAGAGCCACCAGAGCTGAGAGAGCTACACAGCTAGAGACTTTTGGAACTGCAGAAGGAGAACACGTCTGGGGAATCCTTAAGGAATGAGAAGCTAGGAGAGAAAGCTAGCAGATGTCCCCATATGCTTTTCCAGCTGACAGAGGTGCTCTGGACAAGTCGGTTTTTTTTGAATCAAGGTATCTTTCCCTGGATGCCTTAGTTTGGACATCTTCATGGCATTAGAACTATAAACTTGCAACTTAATACATTCCCTTTTTATTTTTATTTTATTTTTTTTTTATTAATTAAAAAAAGAATTAACAAAACAATTAGAAATCATTCCAATCTACATGTACAATCAGTAATTCTTAATAACATCACATAGTTGCATATTCATCATTTCTTAGTACATTTGCATCAATTTAGAAAAAGAAATAAAAAGACAACAGAATAAGAATTAAAACAATAATAGAAAGAAAAAAAAACAAAAAAAACAAAAACAAAAAACCTATACCTCACATGCAGCTTCATTCAGTGTTTTAATATAATTGCATTACAATTGGGTAGTATTGTGCTGTCCATTTCTGAGTTTTTATATCCAGTCCCGTTGTACAGTCTGTATCCCTTCATCTCCAATTATCCCTTCTCTTTTTTTTTTTTTTTTAATTAACGGAAAAAATTAAATTAACCCAACATTTAGAGATCATACCATTCTACACATGCAATCATTAATTCTTAACATCATCACATAGATGCATGATCATCATTTCTTAGTACATTTGCATTGGTTTAGAAGAACTAGCAACATAACCGAAAAAGATATAGAATGTTAATATAGAGAAAAAAATAAAAGTAATAATAGTAAAATCAAAACAAAACAAAACAAAACAAAACAAAAACCTATAGCTCAGATGCAGCTTCATTCAGTGTTTTAACATGATTACTTTACAATTAGGTATTATTGTGCTGTCCATTTTTGAGTTTTTGTATCTAGTCCTGTTGCACAGTCTGTATCCCTTCAGCTTCAATTACCCATTGTCTTACCCTGTTTCTAACTCCTGCTGAACTCTGTTACCAATGACATATTTCAAGTTTATTCTCGAATGTCCGTTCACATCAGTGGGACCATACAGTATTTGTCCTTTAGTTTTTGGCTGGATTCACTCAGCATAATATTCTCTAGGTCCATCCATGTTATTACATGGTTCATAAGTTTATCTTGTCTTAAAGCTGAATCCATTCTGCCATTCTATGTCTTTTGATTGGGAAATTCAGTCCATTAACTTTTAGTGTTATTACTGTTTGGATAATATTTTCCTCTACCATTTTGGCTTTTGTATTATATATATCATATCTGATTTTCCTTCTTTCTACACTTTACTCCATACCTCTCTCTTCTGTCTTTTCGTATCTGACTCTAGTGCTCCCTTTAGTATTTCTTGCAGAGCTGGTCTCTTGGTCACAAATTCTCTCAGTGACTTTTTGTCTATAAATGTTTTAATTTCTCCTTCATTTTTGAAGGACAATTTTGCTGGATATAGGAGTCTTGGTTGGCAGTTTTTCTCTTTTAGTGATTTAAATATATCATCCCACTGTCTTCTAGCTTCCATGGTTTCTGCTGAGAAATCTACACATAGTCTTATTGGGTTTCCCTTGTATGTGACAGATTGTTTTTCTCTTGCTGCTTTCAAGATCCTCTCTTTCTCTTTGACCTCTGACATTCTAACTAGTAAATGTCTTGGAGAACGCCTATTTGGGTCTATTCTCTTTGGGGTGTGCTGCACTTCTTGGATCTGTATATTTAGGTCTTTCATAAGAGTTGGGAAATTTTCAGTGATAATTTCTTCCATTAGTTTTTCTCCTCCTTTTCCCTTCTCTTCTCCTTCTGGGACACCCACAACACGTATATTTGTGCGCTTCATATTGTCATTCAGTTCCCTGATTCCCTGCTCAAGTTTTTCCATTCTTTTCCCTATAGTTTCTGTTTCTTTTTGGAATTCAGTTGTTCCATCCTCCAGTTCACTAATTGTAGCTTCTGTCTCTTTAGATCTACCATTGTAGGTATCCATTGTTTTTTCCATTTTTTCTTCTTTGTCCTTCACTCCCACAAGTTCTGTGATTTGTTTTTTCAGATTTTCTATTTCTTCTTTTTGTTCAGCCCATATCTTCTTCATGTCCTCCCTCAATTTATTGATTTGGTTTTTGAAGAGTTTTTCCATTTCTGTTCGTATATTCAGCATTAGTTGTCTCAGCTCCTGTATCTCATTTGAACTATTGGTTTGTTCCTTTGATTGGGCCATATCTTCAATTTTCGGAGCGTCATCCATTATTTTCTGCTGGTGTCTGGGCATTTGATCAGATCTCCCTGGGTGTGGGACCCAGCTGGTTGAAAGGTTTTTCTGTGAAATCTCTGGGCTCTGTTTTTCTTTTCCTGCCCAGTAGGTGGCGCTCGTGGCGGTCGTTTGTCTGCGGGGCAGTCAGCCCGGGAAACCGCGCGTGGAGGCGGGGGTCGCTGGCCGTGGCTTGGGGGAGTGCCGGTCCAAATTGCCCAGCTGGCCCGAGACGCCAAGCGTGACGGGAGGGCCCCGCTATCCAATGTTCCCAGTCAGACCGGGGAGCCACGTGCGTGGAGGGGACCCCAGACGCCAGCCACCCCAGCTGGGAAAACGTGCACCCCTCGGGTATCTCACAGCAGTGGATTCTCCCTACCCGTTCAGCCGTTCCAGAATGGGGTTCGCTGTCTTTTTTGGTCTCTGTTGTGACTCCGGGAGCTGTTTTGTATTGTTTCTGTTTCTTTAGTTGCTTTTCTGGAGGAGGAACTAAGACCCGCGCGTCTTACTAAGCCGCCATCTTCTCCGGAAGTCACATTCCCTTTTTAAAAGCTGTTCTGTTTCTGGTACATTGCATTCTGTCAGCTTTTGCAAGCTAAAACAAGCTGTATGCCAGCAAATTAGATAAACTAGATAAAAAGGACAATTCTCTAGAAACACGCAAATTGTCTGTACTGACTCAAGAAGTGGAATTTCTCAAAAAAAAAGAATAATTGAGGAGATTGAGCCACTTAATCAAAAATTCCCAACAAAGAAAATTCCATTACCAGATCACTTCACAGGGTAATTTAAAAAAAATATATTTTTATTGAGAACTCTTCATACACATACAGTTCATACATGGTGTACAATCAGTGACTCATGATATGATCACATAGTTGGATATTCATTGACATGATCATTTTAAGAACATTTGTATCACTCCAGAAAAAGAAATAAATAGGAAAAGACTCATACATCCCATACCCCTTACTACCAACCCCATTGAAAGAAAAACAAAAAAGAGGAAATAAGGGTATTTATTTATTTATTTTATTATTATTTATTTTATCCATTCTTTTAAAACTCTTCTGTCCATACTTGGATAAAAGGATCATCAGACACAAGGTTTTCACAATTACACAGTCACATGGTAAAAGTTATACCATTATACAGTCGTCATCAAGAATCAAGGCTACAGGAACACAGTTAAACAGTTTCAGATACTTCCTTCTAGCCACTCCAATACACCATAAACTCTAAAGGAATATCTATATAATGCATAAGAATAATCTCTAGGAAAACTTCTCAACTCTATTTGAAACTTTATTTTGTCTCATTTCTCTATTCCCCTTTTTGGTCAAGAAGGCGTTCTCAATCCCATGATGCCAGGACCAGGCTCATCCCAGGAGTTCTAGCCCATGTTGTCAGGGAGATTTACACCCCTGGGGATCATGTCCCATGCAGGGGGGAGGGTAATGAGTTCACCTTCCAAGTTGGAGCTGACAACCTGCTTAATACTGAAAGACTGAAATCTTTCCCTTTAAGATCAGGAAGAAGAAAGGATGCCCACTCTAATCACTGATTTTCAGCATTGTACTGGAAGTTACAGCCAGAGCAGTAAGGCAAGAAAAAGAAATAATTGGCATCTAAATTGGAAAGAAAGAAGTAAAATTTCCCTTATTGCAGATGACATGGTCCTGTATGCAGAAAATTCTGAAAAATCCATAAAAGATTCTAGAGCCAATAAATGAATTCAGCAAAGTGGTAGGGGTACAAGATCAACACCACAAAATCAGTAGTTTCTGTATATTTGTAGTGAGCAATCTGAAGAAGAAATCAAGGGAAAAAATCCATTTACAGTGGTAATGAACAGAATCTAATATCTAGTAATAACTGACCAATGATTTAAAGGACTTGTACACAGAATACTATAAAACATTGTTAAGAGAAATCAAAGAAGACCTAAATAAATGGGAGAACATTCTATATTCATGAATTGGAAAACTAAATATTGTTGAGATGCCAGTTCTACCCAAAGTGATGTACGGATTCAATGCAATCCCAATCAAAATTCCAATAATCTTTGCAGAAATGGAAAAGCCAATCATCTAATTTATATAGAAGGATATAGGGCCCTGGATAGCTAAAGCCATCTTGAAAAAGAAGAATGAAGTTGGAAGACTCACATTTTCTGATCTTAAAACATTACTAAAAAAAAAGAAAAAAAAATTATTACAAAGCCACAGTAACCAAACCAGTGTGGTAATGGAACAAGTTCAGACATATAGACTAACGGAATAAAATTGAGATCTCAGAAATCAACCCTTACATTTATGGGCAGTTGATTTTTGACAGGAATATTAGAAGCACTCAATTGGGAAAGAATAGCATCTTCAACAAATGTAACTGGGAAAGTTGTATCTCTATTCGCAAAAGAATGAATATGAACTTCTACTTCATACCATATACACAAACAACTCAAAATGTATCATAAACCTAAATATTAGAACCAGAGGTATAAAATTCCAAAAGAAAACCTAAGGAAGGATCTTAAGGACCTTGGGTCAGACTATGGTTTCTTAGACTTTGCACCTAAAGTACAATCAACAAAAGGAAAAAAAATAAATGGCACCTCAAAAGATATTAAAGTAAAACAACAAGGTACAGAATGGGAGAAAATATTTGCAAATCACACATATGATAGGGGTTTAATATGTAGAATATATTAAGAAATCCTGTAACTGAACAACCGAAAGACAACCCAATAAGAAATGGCAAAAGTCTTGCATAGAAATTTCTCCAAAGAAGATATGCAAATGGCCAAGCAGTTCATGAAAGGATGCTCAACATCATTAGCCATTAGGGAAATGCAAATCCAAACCATTTCATACTCATTAGAATGGCTATTAATTAAATGGAAAATTACAAGAGCCGAAGAGGATGTGGAGAAATAGGGACACTCATTAATTTCTTTTTGGAACAGAAAATGGTATAGTCACTGTGAAAGACAGTTTAGCAGTTCCTCAGAAATTTAGCTACAGTATTACCGTAGATTGGGAATGTTACTTCCAGGGATATATTCAAAAGAATTGAAAACTGCATCTTGAACAGGTATTTATGTACTGATTTTTTTGATGTTCATAGCAGCATTATTCACAATTATCAAAAGATGGAAGCAATCCAAGTGTTCATGAATTGATGAATGAAGAAAAGAATTGTGGTATATCCCCCCAAAGGGATATTATTCTGCTGTGAAAAGGAATGAATTTCTATTGTATGTGATAGCATGGGTGAACCTTGAAGACACCATTTTGAGTGAAGTAAGCCAGCAGAAAGGGTCAGGTATTGTATAATCTCACTGGTATGCAATAATCAGAATAAGCAAACTCATATCATTAGAATCAAGAATAGAGGTTACCTAGGGATGGATTCTTGATTGGGAATAAAGGAGTTAAGCTGTAAAATACGCAGAGTTTCTATTTTAGACAATGAAAAAGTTTTATTAATAGTTAGTAGTTGTGGTAATAACATTGGGAATGTAATTAACAGTCCTAGTTTATATATTTGAATGTGGTTAAGAGGGAAATTTTAGGTTGTATATAGTTGCTACACTAAAAATAAAAAAAAAAATATGGAAATGCACAACACAAACACTGAACCCTAAGTTAAACCATGAACTATAGTTAATAGTATGCTTTTTAAAATGTGCTTTCATCAATTATAACAGACATACAGATCAATGCAAGGTGTTAATTATAGAGTGGTATATGGGAACGAACACCCAGTATTTAATGCAAACCTGCAATTTCTGTAATAATTTAAAAAAGTGATGGTTAGCTATGCCAAACAATGCCATGAAGTTAAGTGAGTTGGGGACAGAGGGTTGATCATTGAAGTTGGTGGCACTATTATGACTACAGCTTTATAATTCCTTTTCTCTCTAAAGGAAATGATCTTCCTATTTGTTATAGATGTGCTATAGATAGTCATAACACAATTCTAGGTTTCTAGGTCACATCATTTTGCACCCTCTGTCCTGACAAAGAGAAAGATCACTGTGAGGTTGAAGTCCTCTGTTTAACAGATACAATTTGGGATAAAACCCAGAGAGAAGAGAATAACAGAAGAATGACTAAGAAAGAGAGAGAGGCAAAAATAGTGAACAGTGAGGGAGGGGTCAAGGAAAGAAGTGACAGAAATTTCCCAATTAATATGAAAATGAAATTTCCCTCGTCTCCCCTCTCCCTGATACCAGTGGGGAGGTATTAATAGAGCAGTTCTGTTGCCTAGGAAGAAAGCAAAATGGGCAATTAAAACTCCAGAAAGCTTAGTAGCGTGTGAAAATCATGGTTTTGAAAGACTGCATTTTAATCAAATGAGATAATGGATGTGAAAGCATTTCAAAAAAAGCATTCAGCACTCTAAAAGTGAGAAGGATCTTAATGTTCATGCGTGCACATATACAGCCATCTAACTTAAAAAAATGTAAATAATTATTTCAATGGCGATGTTCTGGGTAAAGCATGTATAGGCTACATGTGAGGTTGGTAGCCTATATTTATGCCGAAGTCTATAAAGTTGACTGATATTGACTTTATGTCGATATCATTTTTGTGGAGGAATACTGTTTGATTGGAATATTGTTCAAAAAGCTTACTGCCCCTGCCTTCCTCCCTCCCCAATGGCTTTAAGTAAGTACACATCCATATATTCTATCTTTTGAACAAGATGCATATATTTTCAGAGATTGGACACACAGAAGTTAACATATGCCTTTGCAATGCCACAACGTCTGGCTGTCTATAGTGTGAGGAAGTTTTCTCTGAAACAGTAAAAGGTTGGCCTTGTCTGCTGGGAGCTGCACATTTGGACTCAAGTCAAGTGGCTGACACCCTCTAACTGGCTGACAGGTCAAAAAGCTGACACCTGAAAAGCCTACTGGAGGGTGAGGAGAGGAGAGTTAGTCCTGTTGCTTAGCAACAGAATTCTTGTCAGCATCTGCTCTTTCAAGGACCGGAATAATGGTCTAGCTTTATAATTGGAAGTGCTCTTTTATTATTAGTATTCTTACAGTCATTAATAACTGTTATTTACTTGATACTACCAGTATAATTGTCAAAAGAACTTTCCAAATGCCATAGCAGACTGAATAATAGAATATCTTTACCCATTTTAACATTTGGTGTTTCACAGTCACCATATAACTTTTGAAGGAGTTGAATAATTTTAATCAAATTTGGTAAACTACTTAAGACTCCCCAAATGCCCTTCCAGTTCAGTGTCTGAATTACTTTTTGCTTTGGAATATGATAGTGATAAGATAAGAACTTCTGTGCCTAGTTAGTTAAAGTAGAAGTGGTTGAAAAATAACATCCCTCATTTTCCAGTGCAGAAACTGAAAGGCAGAAATAAAAGCAGATTTTCAAGGTCATAAGTGACTGATGATGAAATTCAAGGCTTGCTTCTCCCTTCTGCTGCTTTAGCCTTTAGGCGATGATTCTTCACTGTCAAAATCCATCACACATGACTCTCTAATCCATATCAAACATGTGCCAAGTTGGGGACGGGAGAAAAAGAATCATACACTCATTAGAAACCTGGAATTAGTAATGTCTAATTCGATGCATTAGTTTTTTTGTGAGTGATGAGCACACATTCATAAACCACATACATAAGCAACCCGTGTCTGAGTAGTTTCACAGAAATGTTTCTTAATGAAAATAAAAATAAAAACTTAGGTACTGGTCATGAGAATGTAAATAATATAGGAGAGTGTAAAAGAAAGAGATGTAACTTAAAAAGGAGTTGGGGATAAATAGACAAATCATGGGAAAGAAGAAAAGACCTTCCCTTTTACTCCAGAAGTTACTAAGGAAAGAAACTTCTTTGTTTTCTTTTCCTCTTAAAAAAACATAGAACATGGCTCAGGTTGTGTATTCCTTGAATGAATGAGTGAATCTAATGCTTTATAGATACTGAAGCAACAATTCATCCTTCATTTCATTCAACAGATATCTTTGGGTACGTTGAAACTTGCTGGGTAAGTTTCTTGATGTTGGGGAAAACAGGAGTTAACATGACCCTTCTATTGTTATGGAGCTTGTATTTTAGTGGGAATAATTAAACATTTATTTATTCAACAGTCACTATATGCAGACTCTTCTAAACTTCAGTATCTCCACCAGTAGATTGTAGAACATAGTTAACAGCTTGGGTTTGGAGTCAAATCTGAATTTGAGTCCTCATCTGCTCTTCTCTGTTAGTCTGTCCTTGCACAGGTTACTTAGTTTCTCTGAGCTTTGGTTTCCTTGTCTGTAATATAATATGAGCATAATGATATGAGATTGATAACTCAATCTCATAAGTTGCCCTGATGATGAGGATAATAATGCATGGAAGCTCCACATCTGATGCTTTCATCAGCGGTTCAGTGTCTGCCATCTGCAAATCACTGTCTTAGGTACTCTCTGGGATACAATGAAATATAAGGTACCCGTGTCCTTCCCAGAATGTACTGCGTTTTAGCTATACTTACAAAAATGCTTCCAGAATTACTGAGTAGAAAATATAAAGCATCTCAGGGGACACAAGCTGTGAATTTTTAGCAATCTCAGGATTCTAGATCGTGAATACCTGAATATTCCTCATCCCGTGTTCCCAAGATAACACTTGGCAAGCCTGTCTCCTGGATGTTCCTTTCCCCTGTTCTTCTGTGGTCCTCTCCTGGGGCTTGATGAAATTTAGCATTTTACAACTAGAAATTAATAGAAACTGTTTAATGGTAAGCACTTTAAATATAAATAGTATGTATTTGCACATCATACGTCGGTATACATAATAACAATGGGTTTAAATTTACCAATTGGCTTATAGATGAAGTTGACTTTTATTACTCCTAATTTGTAGCTTTTTGGCAATATCAGAAGCTTGGGATTTCACAGTCCTAGACCTCTGTGTGGTCAGCAGTGACTTGTTTCTATTTGAATTTGAAACACTTTCTTTCAATTAATATGGGGTAATTCTGAAGGGAAATAAACAAAGCCACTGTTTTGGAATTGAAAGTGTTCAGTACCTGATGTTGGGGCACTTAAATTAGCTCTAAAAGCTATAATAAGAGCAAAGGGTCTTGAGTTAAACAGGCTGTAGGCAATGATTTCCTGTTCATCAGTGCAATATATCCATCATTGTTTCCCGTTCCACTGTAGCAGTTGTCTTGGGCCTGGGGGTTTTGAGTACATTGTCTGCTATCCAGTCTGACCCTGCCCCTGGCCTGCAAGGCTTGACACCAAGTGTAATTCCGAGCCAGTTCTTCCCTTCTTCTCCCCAGCAGCTTATTTCTTGGCTAGAATCACTGTTACTTGTGGAGATTGACTTGAAGCCTGTGAAGTAACAAAGGGAGCAGACTTACTAACCTAGGGGTATTTTTCAGTTTTACAACTGGAATGGAAGGTAGAAATCACTCTTTTACAACAGCATCATTTTTAAGGCTAGTATAAAGTGTCACAGTCTATTTAACCAATTTTCTTTTAGTGGACATTTATTTTCAATATGTTGCTTTTATAAAATGTAACTGTATCTTATTCCTGCAAAGGAGAAGCTAGGCCTACTGATAATTATGCCTAAGAGTCACCCCCAGAGAGGACCTCTTTTGTTGCTCAGATGTGGCCTAGCTCTCTAAGCCAATGTGGCAGGTGAGCGCACTGCCATCCCTCCTATGTGGGACATGACTTCCAGGGGTGGAAATCTCCCTGGTAACATGGGACATGACTCCTGGGAATGAGCTAGAACCTGGCATTGTGGGAATGAGAAAGACTTCTTGACCAAAAGGGGGAAGAGAGAAATGAGACAAAATAAAGTCTCAGTGACTGAGAGATTTCAAACAGAGTTGGGAGGTTATCCTGGAGGTTATTCTTATGCATTATATAAATACGCCTTTTCAGTTTATGGTGTGTTGGAGTGGCTAGAGGGAAGTACCTGAAACTGTTGAACTGTGTTCTAGTAGCCTTGATTCTTGAAGAAGACTGTATAACTATATAGCTTTTATAGCATGATGTGTGATTGTGAAAACCTTGTATCTGATGCTTCTTTTGTCCTGGGTATGGACAGATGAGTTTAAAAAAATAAGAATAAAGAATAAATAAATAATAGGGGAAGATAAAGGGTAAAAATTGGGTGGCTTGAAATGCTGTGGGTCAATGAGAGGGAGAGGTGAGGGGTGTAAGATGTATGAATTCTTTTTGTTTTCTTTTTCTGAAGTGATGTAAATGTTCTAAAAATGATCATGGTGAAGAATATACAACTATATATATTATATATATATATATAAAACTATATAATATACAATGATATACATTATATATATATAATTATGTAATATATAACTATATAATGATATTGTGAACCACTGATTGTATTATATGGTTGGACTGTACATGTGTGGATATTTCCCAATAAAAACATTTTTTAAAAAATGAAGCTTTATTAGAAATCCATCCATCCACATCTTTAGTTCTTGTTTTATTCTACCACACCTCCCCCCCCCCCCCCCCCCGCCTTTGGATAAGTTTTTAGGGGAAGAATTGCTGTGTCAAAGGGTATACACATCTTTAGATATCTTCAAATGGCAATTGCCATGCCCATTTGTCTCTTCCATGACTAAAATGCAGGAATCACTGGTCTGCCATACTCACTGCATCTCCTTTCCACCCCCATAGCCACCATATTTTCTTTTTCTGACTTCTGCCATCTGTGTGCTCCCCTTTTCCTGACTGTCTTCTGATTCCTGGCATTAACTGAAAGGCAGAATAGTGCAGTGAGATGGGCAGGGTAGGGGGTGGGGGAGTGGGGTGGGGGTGGGAGTGGTAGGCCTTAGGAGTTGGAGAAACCTGAGCGCGAATCCTGGCTCCAGTTTAGTTGCCTCATTGATCCTGAATAGTTCACTCTCTGAGTCTAACTTTTTTCACTAAAGAATGAGAATAACATCTAACATCTACTTCATAGAGAAATATTATGTGGGTTGAGAACTACAAAGTGCTATCACATAATAGAAATTCAATTACTGTCGCTTCCATTTCCCATTTCCCTTTATCCGCCAACATCCATGGTCTGGATATTGGTGAATGATAACCTAGCCTCGCTGTATTGAGCCAGGTTTTGAGCACGCTAGTGTGTCACCCTTTCCTTTTCCTTTTTTCTTGCACTGTCTCTGCACCGTTTCCTATCCAAGATAATCAGTGAGTTTCAGATCCCCTGTGAGGTCTGCTGTGTTCCTTTGTACATTCTTCAGTGTGTTTCTTTTATATGCTTTCTTTTCCCTCCTCTCTACAATGCGTGGTAGTCTTTAGTGCTGCTCACTGATATCTGGTCCCTCTGTCCTTCTGGGCACCTGTTATGGCTTGAAGAATCCATAGGACTTGTTTTGGCCAGTGTGTTGTAAGTCACTTCTGGGTTGGAGCCTTAATTTTGGGTGAGAGGTCATGCAGAGTTCTTTTCCCCTCTGCATCACAGGCAGCAATGGAGATAGTGACTAGCATTCAGTCTGGATCCCCAAATGAGGAGACATGGAGCAGTTCCTGCCAAAACCTGCAGGGAATGTGGAGCCTGAGCAGGAAAAGATCCTTTGTTGTTATAAGCCAATTAATTAAATTTGTTCTGTTGATTTGTTTGTTATTGCAGCATTACCTAACCCATTCTAATAGATTCACTATGTGGTTTCTTTTTGTTGTTATTCTGGTAAAGGAAGCAAGCTGTAGGGTGTAGCACCTAGACAACATCTGGACAAAGATTTCCTCTTATGATTCTCCTCCCCTGTTTGGTAGTCATGAGCTTTGAAATTAGAGTGACAAATCCTTTTAGGAGCTTAATCTTGTGAAACAAAAGTGGGAACCACAGATTAGGGACAGCTGGACTCCCTGCTGACTTTTTTTCCAAAGTGAAAGGGTTTTGTACATTTTATGTATTCTCTAAGTGAGAATCATATAAGTGGGGAGAAAGACTAAATAGGGGTAGGAGGTAGGGCATAGCTATTAAGCATTTCTAATCTATTTTTATAACGCTAAACCAGCTGTCAAATTTTTGTCCTAGATATTGTCGTGTGTGTGTGTGTGTGTGTGTGTGTGTGTGTGTGTGTGTGTGATCTTCATTGGTCTTGTCATGAAGAATATTAACTGGGTCTTATTTAGCTAAAGAGTACATTGACTTTATATAGAAGTCATATAAAAATTTCATATATTTGATGGATAGATTGCCTGCATTTTGTTTTGTTTTGTTTTCAGTTCTGTATAAAAATCATTAACATGACTATGCTTCATCTAAGCTTTTGGTGGTCAGATATAAAGAAGTATTATTTTGGTATATGTTGCACATAAAAGGAACTCCCACTCCCACTTACATATGTCCCCCCTTCTTTTCAAGAACTTTTGACAAAGCCCTTAAATGAAAATTGCACAGCTGGACCAACTTCAACTAACCTTTGGCATTTGAAAGGATCTGATCACTTGGAGATTCTTATATGAAAAGTGATATAAATATGTACAATGTTATTAAGTCCTCCAAGTAACCTTTTTTTTTTTTTTTCTTTTTCCATTTCATTATGAGATCCAGAATTTCAAAACAATTGCCTGGTGCATTTAAAGAAGATGATGATCCAATAGATATGTCTAAAATCAGTCTTTTACTCGTGTGTATTCTGAGCCCATCCCCACCCCTCCTGTTTAACTTTCTTCATTTTGAACCACTTTAAGCAAAGTAAAGACAGGGAGGCGAAGAGTTTCCAATAAGTCAAAGAGCAGATTATTCCGTCAATATGCTGGGTTACTGCTTTTATTTCTAGTTAAAAGGTATTGTTTAAAAAAATAATGACTGCATCCTTGAAATGACTGTTTCTTTATCATTTCTCCATTTTATTGGAGTGGGCGAGGGATGGTATGTTCATTAATAAGGCCGTCAGATAAGCTTATTTGTCAGTGTGAAGAATACGGCTTCTAAAAGTAGCTTCTTGTTCCCTGAGCACCAAGAGCATTAATGGGCGCCAGCTGGGCTATAGCTGTGGCTGCTCTACCACTTCAGCTTTGCACAGCGAGGGACGTGGTGGCAGTGGTGCAGCAGGGCCTCCTGCGCGGAGCCAGGAAGCACATGCTTCCGTCGTCGTTCCCTGGGCAACGCCATGGCTGCAGCCAGCTGGCCCTGCACCACCTGAGCTGATCAAAGCGTACACCCTGGCAGGCAACCCCGAGCTGCTGTCCCTAGGCACTGATGTCGAGAGCTTTTGGGTTGGATTTCAAGGATATGAATGGGTTTCAAGGAATGAAATGAAATGACTGACCAGATAGAGACCACAATTTTGGGTATGTTCAGAGCTACACCAGAGGGGAGGGAATGAAGAGAGCAGAATATAAAAGGCAAATCTTCACTAATTGAAGCCTGTAGGACTGTGTTTTGTGTTTGCTTCAGACAAAAGGCTAGAACAAACGGATTTGATAACTTTGTCGGAGAGTAAAGCACTGTTGGTCTAGGGCAACTCGTTTCTTATGTTCAGGGTTTCAGTGTTGCAGTCTGTTGTGTGTGGAATGGTGGAGTGCCTACACGGAATGCCTGAGAGAAGACACCCACCCACCAGGAGGGAGCACTTGTCTGATGGAGAGGATTCTACTTAGCTAGTGGCAGCAGAAGAATTGAAGGTAGGGGTCAGGACAGCAACGACCCAGGCTGAATCCCAGCAGAATTCCTGATTGAATCTAGTGTTTACTCGTGCCCTCATAGCATTTCCGTCAACTGATTTATTTGATCTTAAATGATCACTACACCTCTTGGCTCTCACTGGTTATCTTTTTTGCAGTGTTGAATATAAAATTCCAGTTTTCAAGAAATTCACCTTTTTTTTTTTTGCACTCCCTACATATGTGTATTTCTGTATCTATACATACACACACAGAGGCAGATATGTGATATGTATATCATGGGGAATTTTGCTCACAATGTTTTTTTGGGGGGTGGGGTGGGGGTTGGTGATGTGTGGCCGGGAATCAAACCTGGGTCTCCTGCAGAACAGGTGAGAATTCTGCCACTGAACTACTCATGCAACCCCCTAATTCACCTTTTAAAGCAGTCTTATATTTTAACTTGGACTTTACATTTAACACTAACTCAATTTAATCAGTAGACGATCCTTTACCATTCAATAAAGGCCCTGGACCATCCCATAGAACCTTCGGTTTTAGTTTTTCATTTATGTTAAAAGGATTTGTGGTTCCTCTTTTTCCTCTTTTTAACCCATATGCAGGGATTTGAAATAAACACAATTATATTGGAAAAGATACAGAATGCACGTGCAAATTATTCATTTTGGAATCAAGTTTTCAAGATAGAATTTTAATTTGGGGTGGGTGGATAGGTTAAAAGAAAAATTATTCAACAGTCAGTATTCTAATTTATTGAATTTAAATTATGTTTTAGATGACCATCTAATGAAAAGCTTTTGAGAAATAGTTCCTATTTACTAAAATCTTTGATACTTATGTTCCTATACACATAGTACATGTTCACATTTTGTGATGCAACTGTTTTTTGAAGTAGCCAACTAAATTGCTGCACTTGTCATATATCTTTTTTTAATCTTGTCTCTTGAAATATTTTTGATTTTCAAACTTTCTATTTGCCTTTTCTCATGATTTTTCTTTGTTTTGTTTTTCCTTTTTATAGAATGATATAAATCTCACCAGGTAAATCATCCTTGGATCTGTTTTGCCTTTCATAGTGAAGATTTCTTCTTCTTAGAATTGCTTTCTGCTTCTCCCCTTCTTCCTCAAGAAAAATGTACTCTGGCTGGTGATATTTTAAAAGAAAAAAAAGGATCTTCCTTCTTATAGGAATGCTAAGAAGCAAAGACATGGCCACCAGATACCACACAGGCACTTTGGGCAAAGTGGAGAAATCTAATTTCTCTTATTTTCAAGTTGTTGACTGGACTTTTGTATTAATTAGGTTAAGCTGTACCACTATTACTCATAGAACAAAAATTGTGTAATGAGTCAAGCACACACAAAGAAAAGGACCCCCTTCTTGGTTGAGCACAGGGTTTGATTAGAGATGGCACCTTTGTGTGCCTAGAGAAGGCACCTGTCCCACCCCATGCCCAGCTGGTGTTCAGAGCGCAGGTAGAGCTGCACCCCCCACATGTCCCCTTGGCTGGGCTCCCTTCTGTAGGAAAGTCTCCACAATGTACACAGCACCCTGAGGAGGAGAGAAGTGATACAGAAGACAAAGACACCGGAAAGAAGGAAAACCGAAACGAGAAAGAGGTTTGACGACAGCAGCATTAATGCAAGGGGCTCTTAGAAATGATGTCGGTGAACATCAAGCACTGGATAATCTAATCACTTAGAGAGCAGGGGGTGAGGCAAAGCAGGTAAAGACAGTGCACATTCAGTGGAGGGGGCAAGTATCCCCAGAACCCTAGCCCTGGGATGCATAGTTTCTTGGCCATGTGTGCAGGGCCTCAAAATGCCCTTGAAGGCAAAATGTGTTGTGTGGAACTGTGCCTTTGGTTGAGTGCTGTCGTACTCGAGGAACACCTTGTTGAAGCCATTCCACAGTTTTATTTAAGGAAAGGATAGACCTCTCTCCATTCCCTGCCACTCCAAAAGAGGGCTTGCTTGCTAATGTTAAAATCAGATGGGACAGGACTTCCTGGAAGATGGCGGCTTAGTAAGACGCGCGGATCTTAGTTTCTTCTCCAGGACACCTACTAGGGGAGTAGAAACGATACAGAAAGCGCCCAAAGCCACAACAGAGATAAAAAAAGACAGCGTACCCCATCCTGGAACGGCTGGCTGGCTGAGAGAAGCAGCTCGGGTGAGATCGCCGAGGCGCGCGGACCTTACCGGGCGGGGTGGCAAGCGGCCGGAGTTACTCCCTTCCCCCTTCCCGGGCCGGCTGGGAGAATTGGAGAGGTGGTCCCCTGAAACCAAGGCGACTGGCGCCCACACCACGCGCAGCCCCCGGACCAACTGAGAGAATTGGATTGGAAACCCCCAGGCCGCGGAGAACGGTGACGGGTGGGGGAGGCCCCTTCCAAACCCGTGACTCCCGGGGAACGTGCACTCTCTCGTGTGGGCCGCTGCCGCTGGCGCCCTCCCGCCACGCTTGTTGCCCAGGGCCGACTAGGAAATTCGGACGGGCTCTTTCCCTGGCTGCAGCGACCAGCAACCCTCCCGGCGTTCGGACCCTGGGCCGGCTCAAGCCGTTTCGGCTAGCGAACCCCCAGGACGGCGAGAGTTTTCCAAAGTTTAAGGTCCCACAGCACCTTTTACTGGTGGGACCCGCAGACAAACGTGTGCCACGAGCGCCACCTACTGGGCAGGATAAGAAAAACAGAACCCAGAGATTTCACAGAAAAATATTACAACCTTGCTGGGTCCAACACCAAGAGAAATCTGAATAAATGCCCAGACGCCAGCAGCAGAAGATAACTGTCCACGCTCAAAAGATTGAGAATATGGCCCAGTCAAAGGAACAAACCAATAGCTCAAATGAGACACAAGAGCTGAGACAACTAATCCTGAATATACGAACAGAAATGGAAAACCTCTTCAAAAATGAAATCGATAAATTGAGGGAGGACATGAAGAGGACATGGGCTGAACATAAAGAAGAAATAGAAAAACTGAAAAAACAAATCGCAGAACTTATGGAAGTGAAGGATAAAGTAGCAAACATAGAAAAAATAATGGATAGCTACAATGATAGATTTAAAGAGACAGAAGATAGAATTAGTGATTTGGAGGATGGAACATCTGAATCCCAAAAAGAAACAGAAACTATCGGGAAAAGAATGGAAAAATTTGAACAGGGTATCAGGGAACTCAAGGACAATATGAACCGCACAAATATACGTGTTGTGGGTGTCCCAGAAGGAGAAGAGAAGGGAAAAGGAGGAGAAAAACGAATGGAAGAAATTTTCACTGAAAATTTCCCAACTCTTATGAAAGACCTAAAATTACAGATCCAAGAAGTGCAGCGCACCCCAAAGAGATTAGACCCAAATAGGCGTTCTCCAAGACACTTACTAGTTAGAATGTCAGAGGTCAAAGAGAAAGAGAAGATCTTGAAAGCAGCAAGAGAAAAACAATCCATTACATACAAGGGAAACCCAGTAAGACTTTGTGTAGATTTCTCAGCAGAAACCATGGAAGCTAGAAGACAGTGGGATGATATATTTAAAATACTAAAAGAGAAAAACTGCCAACCAAGACTCCTATATCCAGCAAAATTATCCTTCAAAAATGAGGGAGAAATTAAAACATTCTCAGACAAAAAGTCACTGAAAGAATTTGTGACCAAGAGACCAGCTCTGCAAGAAATACTAAAGGGAGCACTAGAGTCAGATACAAAAAGACAGAAGAGAGAGATATGGAAAAGAGTGTAGAAAGAAGGAAAATCAGATATGATATATATAATACAAAAGGCAAAATGTTAGAGGAAAATATTATCCAAACAGTAATAACACTAAATGTCAATGGACTGAATTCCCCAATCAAAAGACATAGATTGGCAGAATGGATTAAAAAACAGGATCCTTCTATATGCTGTCTACAGGAAACACATCTTAGACCCAAAGATAAACATAGGTTGAAAGTGAAAGGTTGGGAAAAGATATTTCATGCAAATAACAACCAGAAAAGAGCAGGAGTGGCTATACTAATATCCAACAAATTAGACTTCAAATGTAAAACAGTTAAAAGAGACAAAGAAGGACACTATACTAATAAAAGGAACAATTAAACAAGAAGACATAACAATCATAAATATTTACGCACCGAATCAGAATGCCCCAAAATACGTGAGGAATATACTGCAAACACTGAAAAGGGAAATAGACTCATATACCATAATAGTTGGAGACTTCAATTCACCACTCTCATCAAGGGACAGAACATCTAGACAGAGGATCAACAAAGAAATAGAGAATCTGAATATTACTATAAATGAACTAGACTTAATAGACATTTATAGGACATTACATCCCACAACAGCAGGATACACCTTTTTCTCAAGTGCTCATGGATCATTCTCAAAGATAGACCATATGCTGGGTCACAAAGCAAGTCTTAACAAATTTAAAAAGATTGAAATCTTACACAACACTTTCTCGGACCATAAAGGAATGATGTTGGAAATCAATAATAGGCAGAGTGCCAGAAAATTCACAAATACGTGGAGGCTCAACAACACACTCCTAAACAACGACTGGGTCAAAGAAGAAATTGCAAGAGAAATTAGCAAATACCTCGAGGCGAATGAAAATGAAAACACAACATATCAAAACTTATGGGACGCAGCAAAGGCAGTGCTAAGAGGGAAATTTATTGCTCTAAATGCCTATATCAGAAAAGAAGAAAAGGCAAAAATTCAGGAATTAACTATCCATTTGGAAGAACTGGAGAAAGAACAGCAAGCTAACCCCAAAGCAAGCAAAAGGAAAGAAATAACAAAGATTAGAGCACAAATAAATGAAATTGAAAACATGAAAACAATAGAGAAAATCAATAAGGCCAGAAGTTGGTTCTATGAGAAAATCAATAAGATTGATGGGCCCTTAGCAAGATTGACAAAAAGAAGAAGAGAGAGGATGCAAATAAATAAGATCAGAAATGGAAGAGGAGACATAACTACTGACCTCACAGAAATAAAGGAGGTAATAACAGGATACTATGAACAACTTTACGCTAATAAATACAACAATTTAGAGGAAATGGACGGGTTCCTGGAAAGACATGAACAACCAACTTTGACTCAAGAAGACATAGATGACCTCAACAAACCAATCACAAGTAAAGAAATTGAATTAGTCATTCAAAAGCTTCCTAAAAAGAAAAGTCCAGGACCAGATGGCTTCACATGTGAATTCTACCAAACGTTCCAGAAAGAATTAGTACCAATTCTCTTCAAACTCTTCAAAAAAATCGAAGTGGAGGGAAAACTACCTAATTCATTCTATGAAGCCAACATCACCCTCATACCAAAACCAGGCAAAGATATTACAAAAAAAGAAAACTACAGACCAATCTCTCTAATGAATACAGATGCAAAAATCCTCAATAAAATTCTAGCAAATCGTATCCAACAGCACATTAAAAGAATTATACATCATGACCAAGTAGGATTCATCCCAGGTATGCAAGGATGGTTCAACATAAGAAAATCAATTAATGTAATACACCATATCAACAAATCAAAGCAGAAAAATCACATGATCATCTCAATTGATGCAGAGAAGGCATTCGACAAGATTCAACATCCTTTCCTGTTGAAAACACTTCAAAAGATAGGAATACAAGGGAACTTCCTTAAAATGATAGAGGGAATATATGAAAAACCCACAGCTAATATCATCCTCAATGGGGAAAAATTGAAAACTTTCCCCCTAAGATCAGGAACAAGACAAGGATGTCCACTATCACCACTATTATTCAACATTGTGTTGGAGGTTCTAGCCAGAGCAATTAGACAAGAAAAAGAAGTACAAGGCATCAAAATTGGAAAGGAAGAAGTAAAACTATCACTGTTTGCAGACGATATGATACTATACGTCGAAAACCCGGAAAAATCCACAACAAAACTACTAGAGCTAATAAATGAGTACAGCAAAGTAGCAGGTTACAAGATCAACATTCAAAAATCTGTAGCATTTCTATACACTAGTAAGGAACAAGCTGAGGGGGAAATCAAGAAACGAATCCCATTCACAATTGCAACTAAAAGAATAAAATACCTAGGAATAAATTTAACTAAAGAGACAAAAAACCTATATAAAGAAAACTACAAAAAACTGCTAAAAGAAATCACAGAAGACCTAAATAGATGGAAGGGCATACCGTGTTCATGGATTGGAAGACTAAATATAGTTAAGATGTCAATCCTACCTAAATTGATTTACAGATTCAATGCAATACCAATCAAAATCCCAACAACTTATTTTTCAGAAATAGAAAAACCAATAAGCAAATTTATCTGGAAGGGCAGGGTGCCCCGAATTGCTAAAAACATCTTGAGGAAAAAAAACGAAGCTGGAGGTCTCGCGCTGCCTGACTTTAAGGCATATTATGAAGCCACAGTGGTCAAAACAGCATGGTATTGGCATAAAGATAGATATATCGACCAATGGAATCGAATAGAGTGCTCAGATATAGACCCTCTCATCTATGGACATTTGATGTTTGATAAGGCAGTCAAGCCAACTCACCTGGGACAGAACAGTCTCTTCAATAAATGGTGCCTAGAGAACTGGATATCCATATGCAAAAGAATGAAAGAAGACCCATCTCTCACACCCTATACAAAAGTTAACTCAAAATGGATCAAAGATCTAAACATTAGGTCTAAGACCATAAAACAGTTAGAGGAAAATGTAGGGAGATATCTTATGGATCTTACAACTGGAGGCGGTTTTATGGACCTTAAACCTAAAGCAAGAGCACTGAAGAAGGAAATAAATAAATGGGAACTCCTCAAAATTAAACACTTTTGTGCATCAAAGAACTTCATCAAGAAAGTAGAAAGACAGCCTTCACAATGGGAGACAATATTTGGAAATGATATATCAGATAAAGGTCTAGTATCCAGAATTTATAAAGAGATTGTTCATCTCAACAACAAAAAGACAGCCAACCCAATTACAAAATGGGAAAAAGACTTGAACAGACACCTCTCAGAAGAGGAAATACGGATGGCCAAGAGGCACATGAAGAGATGCTCAATGTCCCTGGCCATTAGAGAAATGCAAATCAAAACCACAATGAGATATCATCTCACACCCACCAGAATGGCCATTATCAACAAAACAGAAAATGACAAGTGCTGGAGAGGATGCGGAGAAAGAGGCACACTTATCCACTGCTGGTGGGAATGTCAAAGGGTGCAACCACTGTGGAAGGCAGTTTGGCGGTTCCTCAAAAAGCTGAATATAGAATTGCCATACGACCCAGCAATACCATTGCTAGGTATCTACTCAAAGGACTTAAGGGCAAAGACACAAACGGACATTTGCACACCAATGTTTATAGCAGCATTATTTACAATTGCAAAGAGATGGAAACAGCCAAAATCTCCATCAACAGAAGAGTGGCTAAACAAACTGTGGTATATACATACGATGGAATATTATGCAGCTTTAAGACAAGATAAACTTATGAACCATGTAATAACATGGATGGACCTAGAGAATATTATGCTGAGTGAATCCAGCCAAAAACTAAAGGACAAATACTGTATGATCCCACTGATGTGAACGGACATTCGAGAATAAACTTGAAATATGTCATTGGTAACAGAGTTCAGCAGGAGTTAGAAACAGGGTAAGACAATGGGTAATTGAAGCTGAAGGGATACAGACTGTGCAACAGGACTAGATACAAAAACTCAAAAATGGACAGCACAATAATACCTAATTGTAAAGTAATCATGTTAAAACACTGAATGAAGCTGCATCTGAGCTATAGGTTTTTGTTTTGTTTTGTGTTGTTTTGTTTTGATTTTACTATTATTACTTTTATTTTTTTCTCTATATTAACATTCTATATCTTTTTCGGTTATGTTGCTAGTTCTTCTAAACCAATGCAAATGTACTAAGAAATGATGATCATGCAGCTATGTGATGATGTTAAGAATTAATGATTGCATGTGTAGAATGGTATGATCTCTAAATGTTGGGTTAATTTCTTTTTTTCTGTTAATTAAAAAAAAAAAAAGAGAAGGGATAATTGGAGATGAAGGGATACAGACTGTACAACGGGACTGGATATAAAAACTCAGAAATGGACAGCACAATACTACCCAATTGTAATGCAATTATGTTAAAACACTGAATGAAGCTGCATGTGAGGTATAGGTTTTTTGTTTTTGTTTTTTTTGTTTTTTTTTTTCTTTCTATTATTGTTTTAATTCTTATTCTGTTGTCTTTTTATTTCTTTTTCTAAATCGATGCAAATGTACTAAGAAATGATGAATATGCAACTATGTGATGTTATTAAGAATTACTGATTGTACATGTACATTGAAATGATTTCTAATTGTTTTGTTAATTCTTTTTTAATTAATAAAAAAAAAATAGAAAAAAAAAAAAAATCAGATGGGACATTTGCACCTGATTTGAAAAAGATAAGTTCATTTGTTCAGCAAACATTTATGGAGTTTTACTTTCTACCAGGCCTGTTGGAGACAAGTGAATTCAATGAATTAGACAGTCATTGCCCCTGCTTTTCTAGAGCTTAAATTCAAGTCGGGAGAAATGTAATTAGCACATTAAAACATTTATCTAGGTAGAAATAATGGTAATTATTACAAATAAAGAAAGCATGCTAGGTCAGCCCAAGGTAGGTTCACCAGCGCTCCACCCTATTCCTCATCTCTGGCCATGGGATTAGGAGAAGTCTTCGCCTGTTCTGAAGGAACTGATGCTGTGCATCCCTTGAGATACCACCTAGAGGGAGCATGAGGAGGTGGAAGGAAGGTTGGGCTAAGAGTTAGGAGACTAGCTTCAAGTTCCTTTTGTGTGAGCTAGAGTAAGTTTAACTGAGGTTGTATTTACTTATCCATACAAAATGTATGGATACATGAAAGTGCTTGGCAAATATTGAAGTACCAAACCTAGTTTAGAGAAGTATTTGCTATATAAAGTTGATAATGTAGAAAGAGAAAAGTTTTGGAATTATAACTAAATGTTCCCTCACCCCATTGCTCAAAAAAGTTAAAAATATAAAGAGAAATTTAAAAACCACTTACCTTTCCAAATTTAAGGAACTTTAAGGTATTTTAAGGTACTTTGTAATGGTGAAACAGCTGGGCTATATAAAAATCAGTTAAAATTTATTTTTTGCTCCCTCTTTACAAAGTGCTACTTGCAGAATTTAATTGATGAACTACAGGCTGTTCTATTTCAACTAGTAAGCCAGATGAGATTCTATTACTTTATTTTAACCAGAGACATTGATGTGTAGAGATATTGAATTCCAGTAAATCATGTGATATGCGGTGTAACATAAACCTGGATGTTTCATGTTGTGTAGATAAAAATTATATTTCATTGACTGACTTGTTGGGCTTTTTGTGACAGTAAAGAAGGCCCTGCTGTTGTTCTACAGATTTTAAAACCCTTGTTTATAGACCAGTGTAGCCTGATCATTCACTGTTCTACATCCTCTTCAAAACTAAATTTTATTGCATGCTATATATCATGAACTATAATAAGTACGTTCCATAATTCATCTCATTTATTCATTTCAAACCCTCTACAAAGTAGACATTATTATTCCGTCTCCATTTTACAAGTGAGGAAACTGAGGCTTAGTGAAATTAAGTAATGATTTGCCCAATAACCTACATAGCTAGCTGTTGAGTAGCAGAGCCAGGATTTTAATACTGATTTGTTTGATGTACAAATTTACCCTCTTAACTGCTCACCTGTGCTGCCTCCTTAGACTCAACGTAAAATAATCAGTATATTATTGAGAAAAAAGTAAATGTTTTTATGTATAAATATGTTGATTGAATTTTTTTATAGGAGAGTGTTTTTGATATTTTGCTCTGGGGGGGGTGAATATTAGAAACCTAATATTAATGCACCAAAGAGCAAATCATTAGATTATCAAAGCAGAAGGAAGCGATTGATTAATTTCTGAACAAAATCAGCTGCCAGTGTAGTTTTATAATGGTGGTAAAAACCTTTCTCTTAAGGTGATTTTTGCTTTAGTTGATGCTGATGAAACAACTTTCTTTGTTTCAGTGAGAACCTGGAGAAGACAGAGATCAAAAAGCAAACATTTTGATGTGAGCAAATATCACTATTGCCTTTTTATAGATATCAAAAAATTACTTGCTGCGTAGAGTGCACATTAATGAGTGTATCAACAATGGCTTTTACCTTATGTGCCAGATTTAGCTTTGTTTGGTTTGAGAGGAGGCTGTTCGACTAGCATGTGGAGTTGGAAAAACAGGTCCACTCTATGCTCCGGGCAAAGCAGCCTCCAAAGTGTCAGGATTATCAGGGGCAGTGGAACAGATACTTAGCCACAGCCTTTAATTTTCTTGAGTCCTCTGGAAATGACTGAATTTTATACATAGATGGGTTTTAGAGGTGGGCAGTCATCTCCCATAGCTGGAGGTCCATCTCTGAAGCAGGCCAAATCGTAAAGAGAGACTCCAGGACTCCCAATGAAGGAAATCTCCATCAGAAGAGATTCTGGTGGAGCAGGCCTGCTGAGTAGTTAGGGCCAGATGGCACAGGGGCCAATAGAGTGGGAGCTGGGCCTGATCATCTCGTCGGTTCCCTCCCTGTCCGAGTGCCTGTGTGGGTCTGGGAAGGAAAGGGCTTTGGACTAAGGAAGAACAGTATCCCGGAGGATGTTACATTTCGATGTGGAAGGTGTTCTCTGAGAGAGCCCAGTTCTGAGAGGTGGAAGACATTTTCCTGCTCGTTCTTGCAGCAGTAGTTTTGAGGAGGTTCACGGTAACAACAGCAGTGGCCTGTGGGGCAGCATGGGTAGACGGTCCAAGAAGTCGACATTTGCATGCAAATTGACATGGGCAGTGGCCAATGGATGGCCCATGGTTGGTAGTTCAGGGCGAGTTGACGGCGGTTCCATAGCAGCCCATGCGTGGTGTGAACAGTAGCGGCCGGCAGAGCAGAAGGATGGCAGGAACGGCAGACGGCTTCTCTGCTACCAACTTAAGCCTTCCTCCCATTTCCTTCTTAGGACTCTTCTAGACCCTTCTAGGACTTGGTTACTATGTGCTTGGAATCGAGCCTAGAAGACAAACTGATGGAGTCTAGGAGACAAATAATAGGAGCTAGTTATAGTTCCACTACAGGTGCAAAAACTCCTCGGTATTCTCAGGAATAGTGGGGGAGAGGAGATCAGGAGTTGGAGTGCTGAGATTTAAAGTGTTAACTTATTTATACTCACTTGTAAATAAAGCCTGGTTATAGATGGGTCTGCCTGTTTTACCACGTGATGTCAATGAAATACCATTTCACATCTAGAAGGACAAAGGAAAGAAGTATCACTTGCTTAGTGCCTTCTTTGTAGTAGACACTTAAAAATCTCCTTTCTCGTTTATTTTAATCCTCACAACAATCTGTGAGTTTCAAAGGTGAGGAAATGAGTTAAATTACTTATTCAAGGCTGTATAATGAAGAAACTGTGGCACTGGCATTCGGATCCTGGCCTCACACCAAAGTCAGTTCAAATTAGCCGACGCAAGTCTTTTGTCTTATCTGAGTACAAGGGAAACCCTTCATTTGATTACTTAATTAAAAAGAAAAAGAACCTTATCTCCGTGGGGGAGGTAGTTCCTACTTCAAAAGGTTGTTATGGAGATAAATTAGATAATATTTGTAAAGTACTTAGAACAGCGATTGGCACATGGAAAGTGCTATATAAATGTTTGCTAAATATTCAAGCCTCCCATTACTTGTTAAAAATTTTAATACTATCCATCTTTTGATATAGGGCCAAGGCATTTTTAATGAATCAAGTCTTCTGATTCTGTATCATCCTTCTTACATAAATTATATCCATAACATGTCATCTATGTTTTCCAATTTTAATTTTAGTGCATTAAAGGAAGAACTGAAAGACACTTGTGAAGCCATCTGAGTGTAGAATCTTCTTATATTTTTAGGTTCCCCCCTAGTGTTTTATTTTGTCTTGTGTATACCTAAATAGGCAGCAATTTTAATAACTTGCTTTTTTCCAGTGGTTTCTAAAGCATTCAACATAGTTTGCATAGAAATTTCTCTTTTATATTTTTAATTAAAGTGCTTAATTACATCAGTGCATACAAGTGGCATAAACAGATTTGGGAACTAAAAGCACTGACGCAATAACCTTGTGACTCTACTGGTATGAGTAGATGCATGAAGGTATATTGAGAGTAGCCTACTGATTCCAAACTGTACTTGGTATATATTTTACAAAAGAAGTAGAATGTGTTTGTTTTGGAGATTGATAAAGTTTCTACTATTGGATCCAAATTGAGCTTTTATTGCATAATAATAGTGCTCATCCTACTTCATAATTTTATTGTCTTCTTACTCCTTATCTTAGTGATCAACTCACAGACTAAAGGTGTTACTCAAAATATAAAATCTTAATGCAAAAGAAATTTGAGTAAACTGACCCATTAATGCAGGTGTTAACATTTTTAACCTAATAATGTGGATGCCTTTGTTTTTTAGCATTTTTTATGTTTAAAATTATGTTCCTTGTTATTTACAACCAGCAGCTCACAACAATTGAAAGCATCAGCGTCTGATAAATGTGTTGACCCAAAGTAACTCTTCCCAAAGTACCCACAGTTCTAGGAATGGAGAGGATCAGGCAATCATTATACGCTTTCAGAAACAATGAGAGTGAAGATAGTGGACTGAGGACTCTGTGCAGTCTTAGACTAAGTAATACATGGACCATCATATTTCCAAAGCCTAAGGTATAGATAACCGTTTGCAGAAAGTATAGATAATGGGCCAAAGGTGGCTGGTTGCAGCAGTAAAGAAGATGGTGCTCTAGAAAGTGAGAAAATTGTTTTGGAAAAATCTATTATACTTTCAGTTTTTCAGAAAGACAGAAAACTATATTTTACTTTTTAAGTGTTACAAGAGAAAACTATTTGTAAAACAGTATTTTTCATGAAAGGAAGTTTCAAGGCGGTGGATAAAGTCAGTTCCTATTCAACTGAGGATCCCACTCCATCCACGGTTTGTAGATAAATATTTGGTGTGTCAGAATAGCTGTGTTGACCACAAATCATAAAAGAAGAAATTTTAAATCCTCTGTACACCATTTACAATAGCAAGGAAGTAAACAGTCCACTTCAGATCAGTTTTCACCCTAAATGACAATTGAAAAAAATTGGGGTACATTTATCTTGAAAATGTGCTTACATATAAATAGCATTGCCTACAAAGCTGAATTGTCTCTTCACTGTAGTGTGGTCCTTTCTATTACCTGCCTTCCTATTTTGGTAATGTCTTAATTATTTATTTGATTAAGGTCATTAGTACATACATGTTATGGACTAGAGAAAGCACTGGTGTTTTGAGCCAGAAGCCCTGAGTTCTAATTTGTGTTCTGCCATTCACAGTTGTGGGTCATTAGGCAATTTATTTAACTGCCCTGGATAGCAATTTTCTCATGTGAAAAAGATCTTACAATTTTATGATCCTTTGACATATATGATTACCTTACTTGAGTCCATGTGTTTTTTTCCTTTTTAATGGTTAGATCATTTAAATCCACACAGTATTTGCATTGTTTAATTTCTGCACATCTTCAATTCTAGCTTTTGGCATTTAATTGTGTATTTGCAGTGACCTTTCACCTGCTATGCAAAGTTCATTCTTGTGAAGACAACTCTTTTTTCATCCTTTATTCGCTCTTGGTTTTCAGAAATTTTGATATTGATGTGGAGTCTCTTTTCCATGGTGGGCACATCAGTGAAAAATATGATTATTTTATACTAATTGTTTGAAATATGTTAAGATTTTTTAATAGTCTGTTGTATGCCTAGTTTTCATATGTTCCATTTATGCTTTAGAAAAATACTTATTTTGGATGTTAATTGTGTTCAACTCTTTTATAGCCTTACCATTTTTATTTTTCTTGCCTGCTCTATCAGTTTTGAGAGAGGTGAATTAAAGTCTCTCCCACTATGATTTTAGATGTTTCTGTTTTCCCTTGTTCTGTCAGTTTTTGCTTGATATAGTTTGGTGCAATTTTATTAAGTACATGTAAGACTTTTTATTTTTCTGGTGAATTGAGCTTTTTGTTATTTGTATCTTTTTTGTTCCTTTTGCCTTAAAATTCATTTTGGTTAATATTAATGTGCTACATAAATTTTCTTTGGTTAATATTTACTTGGTATCTTTTTCTGTCCTTTGCCTTTCAATTTTTTTGTTCCTTATGTTTTAGAGGTATCTCTGGTAAACAATATTTTGCTAATTAAAAAAAAAATCCAGTCTGATAGTTTCTATCTGATGAATGTAGTGCATTTTCATTTATTGTGATTACTGAGCTAGTTGGAGTAATTTTTGTCTTATTTTTACTGTGTACATATCATTTATTTTCTTTTCTTTTTTAAATCCTTTCCTGGTCTCTTTTAAATGATTTATGGATTTTGTTTGTTTTTCCATTTTCTAAAAGAAGTTATCTGCTCTTTTTTTTTTTTACTCTTTTAGTGGTTTACCCTTAAAATTTTAATGTTCATATTTAAAATAAGGGTTGAAATTAAGTATTCAGTATCTTACCTTTTAAACGTTATTTAAAATCTTTAAGAACACATTACATCCACTTTCAGCCCCACTCCTATCTTGCTTATATTACTGACCATTGTTTTATTTTTACCATTTGGCCTTTTTATCAACCTCAAAATTAAACATTATTATTATCGTTATCATTATTTTATGTCATAAAAATAGTGACAGTTAATACTTAACATTTTCACCATTTGTTTTCCTCAACTTTTTTTTACTTCCAATATCAGATTTTCTGGAGTCATTTTCCTTCTTTCAAAGGTACATCCTTTAGAAGTTCCCTGAGTGAAGGTCTCCTCGGTAAATTCTCACAAGTTTCATTTATCGGAAAATGTCTTTATACCTTGAATAACCATTCAACAGACAGCACAATTCTGGACTTTTTTTTTCTGAAGACTTTGTTATTTCACTGTTGTCTTGTTCTCGTTGTTGCCTTTGAAAAGTCCGTCTGTCTAACCAATTGCAAAACACTGTGAGCTTTTAAGAATTTTTGTCTTTGGTGTTCTATGTTTTCATTAGAATGTGTCCAGGAATGGATTTATTTTAAATTTTTGTATAACTTGGAAATAGTTATGCTTGCTGGATATGTTCATTTTTCTTTAGTTCTGGAAAATTCTCAGGCTTTATCTCTTACAATATTATATATCTCTCTATTTTTTTTCTCTGCAACCCCAATTAGATATACAGTAAACCATTTCAGTCTTTCTACCATAAGTTCATCTCTTTTTCTTTCTGCGTAATTTCCTCACAACTTTATTCCAGTTGATGTAATTCTTACCAGTTACTTCTAATTTGCTGTTTAACTTGCCAACTGAGGCTTTGATTTAACACACGTAATTTTTATTTCTAGACATTTCGTTCAATTCTTTTTCAAATGTACTGATTTTGGCAGTCTCTTGTTGCTTGCTCATATTTGGATTCTTAGCAGAGACTAATATTTAAAGGGCAATTGTACCTACTTTTCTAGTTTCAGCAACCTCTACTTTTTGCTCCTGGTCATATTCTCCACTTTCCTGAAAGCATAACATGAATCTAAAAATATGCCTTAGTATTTTATAAAAGGTAGGTTTTTTTTTTTCAGAATGTATAATTGGTTATATTACTAGAGTCAGAAATCCTAGAATTTGTTAAATTGATACATGAAAGGAAATGCTAAAGATAGTGGAATAGAAAAATAATCTCAAACCTTTATTTCCATCCTATGCCTAATATACAAATATCACACTGCCTGGTAGCTATTTTCATTTAGCTAATCCTTGAGCACCTCAAAAGCAGTACAATCTTAAGTATTTTTTCCTCTGAGTTACTCGGATTAATGAATGATACCACCATTCATTAGATACCCAGGTGGGTTTATCGGTCATGGTTAAGAAACTACGCTAAGTATTTCAAACAGAGTGGATTTAAATCAGGAATTGGAATACAGGCAAAAAGGGGATGCTGAGGTAACAAAGGTAGTAGTTACTATACAAGGCAACTACCACCCCAATAGCAAGGAACAGGGGGAGAAGGTGTTATTAGAATGTAGATGCTTGCAGGAGGGTCTATGCCTGACACACAGTCAGCAGACAGTGGGGTCCCTGGGAGAAATGGCTGGCCTCCACAGAGTAGTTCTTGAGAACAAAGACTCAGCAACTCTTGGTGAGCATTCACATGAATGATCCATCCATATACATTCCTTGTTTTTACTCCTATTCTTGTTTTTTCATACGACTATATGTAAGCCACCTCCCAGAAAAAATAACTTGTGTTTGACCATTCCTCCATCTGGTCAGAGAGCCGAGTATACTGCTCAGAATTTTTGTCTTCTGAGATGATTTTTCTTTACCACTTTCATTCGGGGACACTTCTGATTAGAGCTGCAGTGCTGCAGCACTCCACTTCCTGTTGGTGCTGGTATATCAGGCAGAACCATCTGTAAACCAAGGGAAAGTTTTTCTTCCTTCGCCAGTTGGTCACAGGAAAGTCCCCATGAGACCCATTGAGTATCTTGAGAGAAGAGGGAATGCATTAACTCGGGATATGTAGGGGTCTGAGCCGCCTGGTTATGAAATTGATTTGTGCTTGAGACCTGCTTGAGCCTGATTCTGTTTGGAATAAGCAAAATTTCTACTTTATGACAGAGTACTGCTTCCTCTTCCTATCATGGATGGATCAGATAACACTTTGTTACTACCAGGGTCAAGTAGTAAGCCAGGGTTTTTCTGAAAGCACAACATGAATCTAAAGATATGCCTTAGTATTTTATAGAAGGTAGGTTTTTTTTTTTCAGAATATGTAATTGGCTATATTGCTAGACTCAGAAGTCCTAGAATCTATTAAATTGATAAATGAAAGGAAATGCATTTTAGAACCTGTAAGAAATAAGAAGTAGAGTCATATACCAAAAAATACAATATGATAATACTGGCATTTATAATTACTCATATGGTCACCATTACCATAGGTTTTTTTTAAATATCTTAAGTCTCTTCAATCCACTGTCTAGTTACCTTTCCTTTTAGTCTGAAGAACTCCCTTTAGCGTTGCTTGTAGGGCAAGTCTAGTGGTGACAGACTTCCCCAGCTTTTGTTTTTCTGGGAATATCCTAATCTCTACCTCATTTTTGAAAGAAAGTCTTGCCAGATATAAATCCTTATTTGGCAATTTGTTTTCTTTCAGCACTTTAAATGTATCATCCCACTGCCTTCTTGCCTCCATGGTTTCTGATGGGAGAATCCCAAGCACTTACATTTATTGGGATTCCCTTATATGTAACTTGTTGCTTTTCTCAGCTTTCAGGACTCTCTCCTTTCCTTGGCATTGGACAGTTTGATTACTGTATGTTTGGGTACCAGCCCACTACCTGGGGAACCCAGGCTGTAGTCCCCACCCCTGCCTGCCACAAGGCTGGGAGAGGGGGGATGGTAGCCATTGCAGGAAGGGTGAAGTGCATTGGTATTTACCACAGTTTACAAGCCTCTTCCTCCCCATCTTTGTTGGGTACTGCACAGTGTTCCATGACTCTGCAGTTTCAAAAGAGTTGATTTAGTTCTTGCCAGTTCATTTGTTGTATGAGTGGAGGGACTGATTTCTGAAGCTTCCTACCCATCACCTTCCTAGTTCTCCAGGAGCTGTTTCTTGAAAGAATGGTCGTGTGCAGAAGAGGGCACTGCTCGGCTCCAGACTCTTATTGAGGTCTGGGCTGTGAATGGAGTTTGCTAGGGGCTCCATCAGCATTCTTATTTGCCACTGACAGTTCAAGTACCATTGGGAATGTTGGGAGAACCTTCTCTTAGTCTGAGTTCCACTCAAACTGTCAGCCTTATAGGTTGCTGGATTGGAGGAGTATAGCCAGTGTGTTATCTGTTGCCTCCCAAATTTAAAAAGCCTCACCATAGATTGGGCCTCTTAGTGTCAAATATACCAAACATGCTTGAGATCAGTGGACCCTTAGAAATGTCATGAGGTGGGTCTTGGAATGTCCATGGGCAATTTCCCACCCTTTGTTTATTTAGGCATCTAAGGCATTTGATACTTCATTTTTAGTAGGTCCATTCAGCATGATGTCAATATGATCAAGGCATTTGTGGACTACATAAGGGGTGTATCAGTCAGTCCAGTCAGGAAATAGACACTAGACAGTTGGTTAAACAGGGAAAGTTTAATATGAATAATTATTAACTAAGATAGAAAAGCAACTAAAAGATACAAGGAAACTCTATATACCTAGGTACTTAGACCTGAGGGAAGGTACCTAAGGAAATAAAAATTTGGAAGAACTTGGAAACTTGTTGAGAAGGCATATAGTCCAGCCTACTGGCTAGTAGAGATGTTTGCTGGTTTCACTGGACTGGAGTTGGTCTGCAGCTGCTGGGCAAACAGGTAGTCGTCTGAGTGCAGGTGGGCAGTGGGTGATTAGCAGCCGGTGGCATGGGTGTGCACTGAGAGTGAAGAGGGGGTGAGAATTCTCTGGGATACAGGTAGGGTACAGTTGGGCAAGTTAGGGAGCTGATAGAGGGAATCAGAATGCTGGCATGGGTATGAGGCCTTGGGACACGGGCATGGGGAGGCTTTCCCATATGGGTGCAGGCGGGAGGTCTTCTGGAGCTGGTTGTGGGCAGAAAGTCTTCAGGGCTTTGGTTTCTGTGTTGAAGATGCCATGCATAGATTATTATCACGCCAAGGCTCTCAGGTTTCTGAGAGACCCTGTGTTCTGGGCCCCTGGCTACTACAGAGCAACAGGCTATGTCCTCCACCTTTCAACACTCACTACCACCTACGGTGTCACTCCAGCACCCTCTACTGATAAAGTTTAGCATCCTGCCCGTTTTAAAAGAGAAATGCTCAAATGAACTCTGTTTATCACAAAGCATATATCAAAAGGCCAATTTGGAACTGAGAAGCAGAAATTGATAATCAACTCAAGATGTTAGCAAATATTTTCTGTAAGGGGCCGGATAGGTAATATTTTAGGCTCTGTATTCCACACACAATCTCATTCTCAAGCTCTTCTCTGTTTTCTTTTACATCTCTTTAAAAACACAAAATCGTACTTAGCTCACGGGCCATACAAAAGCAGACAGCAGAGCAGATTTGGTCAGTGGGCCATAGTTTTCCAACTTTTGGGCTACATTGTGGTAGAAACCATAAAAGTATTGATGTAAATTTTGAGGCAAGACAGGGAACATGTACTGTTGTCTGTGACAGGTGATAGTGAATTGCTTCCGATGGCTCTTTCAAATTGGTGCTGTGAAAAAAAAACTGCTAGATCAATATTTGTGTATCGGGAGCTGGAAAGAGTAGGTTGTGTTGCTTTGCTGCTGGAAAAATAGCATATCTGAATTAGCTGAAGTTGCAGTCACCTACTGATTTAAGTTTATGATTCAAGTTTATGATCCAGTGTCATTCTTTAAGAACCTTCTGCCTGCTATACAATCCAAACAAGCAAGTTTAACGGGGCTGTGATAAGAAGTCAGCATTCCAAAGAAAATAAGTCAACATTTCAACGTCTTATAAGACTTTGATGTGGTCCTAATCATTCCATTTCTACCAGTGTTATGGTATTTTTTTTTTTTTTTTTTTTGGTTTTCTATTTTGATAAGGAACTTCCAGGGGCTTCCATCAGATTCGTCCTATGTGTTCTGTTATCCATGGAATGAGTTTTATGTTGGGATTCTGCCAATGACAAGTATATCTATTCCAATTTATACTTTCAGGAATAAGGAAATAATTGCAGGTTAGATACATAAACCCCACTGGGCCTTCTGTAAATTGGACTTGGCTACTACTTCCTCTTTGATTTTTAGATCTCAGTGATGAGTCGAGTTCCCAGGGATTAACCTCAATTCAGAGTCTTTATGGCAACCCTCATAGGTCTGGATATTTTCCTTTCACCATAGCATTGTCATCCTATAATAAAGCTGCCCAGACCTTAGGTTTTTCCAGTTGTATAGGCCAGGTAAGATTTGAGCATCCCTTATCTTTTTTCTCTTTTAGCCATTGCCAAAGATGTCTTTGAGTTAAAATACTCAGATTGGTACTTGCTTGTGGCCGTTCAGCCTCTCCCCTTCTCAATGTTATTCTTCCTATTAAATCAAGGAGCCAGTTTCAATGATGGCATCTCCCACTGTCACCTCCATCCTTCAGAAGTCAGAAACCACAGAGCCTTTCAAGGATGCTGGTGCTGCACACTAATACTTGGAGAAATGGAGGTGATAGGTAAAACCTACATAGTGGGAAACATTGATATCATCAGTCAGTCTCTTCATCAAATTCTCTCTTTCCTTTGTCCTCTTATTACAATCAATCTTTACTTCCTGTACACTCAGGCTATATAACTTATACATGACTACTCTCTCTAGAAGATTTTAAAGTTCAATATAGAAAATAATTTTAGCACAAATCTCTAAGCCATACTATTGTGTACACCATGCTATGCCTGTATTAGTTGATTGCCATAGTGGAGCAGTATTCTTCATTTATCCTGCTCACCTGGGTCAGACTTATAGAGATGGCTAAAATCTCTAAAAATAGCTTTAAGATTCTTAATATGCTCATTATGTTGCAGTACCATACAGAAGCATTCCTCCTCCTACAGCTGGGGATCAGATTATGTCCGGAAGCTGGAGCATTGTTAGCCCTTTAGCTGGAGCTAACTGTCGATGCTATTCATGCTCATAAAAGGTTCTAATCTCCTTTGAATTCCTCTAAGCCTTTTGACTCAGTAATCCCTTACAGCAGTACACTTCTTGGGTACAGTTGGCAGCCTGAAGTATGCCTCTTCCATTCATTTTGCCTTGATTATCTTTTTATCTCATTAAGTGCCTTTTGGCACTTGTGTTATGGGTAAAAAATAGATAGCAGTGTCAAAGTGGCTTTAAAGACACAACTTAGTTATTTTCTATTTCAAAGTAATGGGCTGTTTGTTGTATGAGTCAAGAGACTTCATTTCAGCTCTGACTGTGCTAATAAAGTATATGACCTTGGAAGAGTTATTTAACTTCAGTAGGCCTCAGTTTCCTCATTTGTAAAACAAAAGGGCTGGATTCATTGTGTGATCTGATCTCTCTTCTAGCTCAGATATCCTCTGGTTCTATGATTTATGTCAGGGTGTATGGGGTTACCATGTCATAGACTTGGTTTTGCATAGAAGTCATAGTCCCTGTCTTCTAGGGGCCCTAATCATAATATTTATTCACCCTGGGTAATTACAGTACAAGACCTAACTTCAGGACATAGTTAAAGACAGAGATAAAAGATGAATGCTTTGCTGGTTATTGCAGCAGTTTTCCTTCAATGATAGGATATTCCTTCTTCAAAGTACCTTAGTTTCTTTGATAGCTGCTATATGTGAGTTGAATGGCCTGTTGAAAGTCATACAGATATGGAAATCCCAAGAGTTTTAGAACCAATTTGTATATCTCTGTGGATATGCTTCCAAAGTTTTTCAGGTCGTATTGTTTTTCCTCAATTTCATCTGCTTTTGAAAATTCTGATAATGCCTACCATATTCCTTGCACCTAAGGTGCACTCTTTATTCTGCAAATGCAGCAAATTTGTACATTTATAGGGTCAGTGATGTTGACAGATTCCTACTATATGTAGTTAACTTTCTGCAGCTTTCTAGTTTTCTTCAGACTGATTTCTAGTACTTACATTTTTTTTTCAGTAAGAGAATTGAGACTCACCTCATACCCACAAAATTTTCAGATAAAGTATTGGAAAGTAATTTTTATAATCCTTCAGAAAGTCCAAGTAAAATTTCTGTACATTAGAAATTTCTTTAAAGCTTTTTCCCTTTTACTTACCAATTTTTAGAAAAAAATGTATTAGTTCATTAACTTTTTGCAAATCTAATGTAGTATTTTTTCTGTATTGTATGAACCCATACTTGGTTAACCTAATTGATGTTTCCATTTATTGTAGTTCTTATTCATTCTGATCTTTTTTGTCCAGTGAGACCCACTTTTTGGCTTCTGGGTCCTTTTTTTTTTTTTTTTTTTTTTTTTAAAGGAAAGACAGAGAGAAGGAAGGAAGGATAGAAGGAAGGAAGGAAGGAAGAAAGGGAAACATTTTCTTGTTTTTATTGTACTCTGTTTCTCCGTATTTGTTACATGGGCTGGGGCCGGGAATCGAACCGAGGTCCTCCGGCATAGCAGGCAAGCACTTTGCCCGCTGAGCCACCGCGGCCCGCCCCTTCTGGGTCCTTTTAACATACCCCCTGTAGTTTGGAAGAAAGTTTGATAGCTCCCTTGTTTTTAGTGTGCTGGAAATTCTTCATTCAGTTTTTTATTCAATTCATTTAAGACATGGCAAGTTGAAGAAGATTAGAAAGCTCATTATGCCTTTAGCATCATAGATCCTTGTATTTCCATAATGGAGGGTATATTAGTTTACTAAATGCAGCTGGAATGCAATATACCAGAAATGGAATGGCTTTTAAAGGGAATTTATGTAAGTTACAAGTTTCCAGTTCTAAAGTCATAAAAATGTCCAAACTGGGGTGCAAGCGTAGTTTAGTGGTAGAATTCTCATCTTACCATGCAGGAGACCAGGTTTACTTCCCAGTCCATGCACTTAACAAAAACAAAGAAGCAAAACAAACGATCAGAAAACAGGCAAACAAGAATTCAACAAATGGTGCTGCAATAACGGGATACTCACATGGAAAAATAATGAAATGTGACCCCACCATGCACCATACAAAAAAAAAAAAAAGTCCAAACAAAGAGAAAGATACTGTAACTCAAGAAAGGCCAGTGCCTGTTACATGAAAAGACACATGGCTGGCATCTGCTGGTCCTTGTTCCCAGTTCTGTTGCTTCCAGATTCTGATGCCACTAGTTTCCTTTCTAAGTGTCTGTGGGCCTTCACTTAACTCCTCTGGGACCCAACTCTGGCTTCTGGCTTACTTAGCGTCTCATGGGAAAATTCATGGTGATGTCTGCTGGGCTCTACATCTCCAAACATCTGTGTCTGGGCATCTTCTCTCTCTCTCAGCACTCTAAGCATCTCCAGATGTCTGCATCTTTGTCAGGTCCGAAGCAACTGCTGTTCTCCAAGCATCTCCCCTTTTAAATTAGCTCTAGTAATAATCAAGACTCACTTTGAATGGGTGGAATCACATCTCCATCTAAACAAACGGTCACACTCACAACTGGGTGTGTCACATCTCCATGGAAACAATCCAATCAAAAGATTCCCAGTTGACAATATTGAATCAGGATTAAAGGATTTGACTTTTCTGGGTTGCACAACACTTTCAAACCAGCACAGAGGGCAGTGTAAGTTGACTAGCGCTTTGTGTCCATGAGCTCACTGAGTAAATACTGGGAGCTAGATGTGGTGTCATAGGAGATCAAACAATAAGGAGTGTGCATTCAGAGATTCTAAAAACAACTTTTTCTCAGTTTGTGAAAAATAACTTTTTCTCAGCTGTCCAGTCTTCTGATTTTATGGGTATCATCATTTCTTAACTATGTTAAAATACACTATGATAATAACCTCCTAAATTGCTTCCCAGCTACCAAACTGTTTTCTGATTCAGTCTCTCTTACATACTGATGCCACATCATCCACTTGAAAGCATAACTTTAACCATTTTTTATATTTACTGAGCTCTTGCTCCATGCCAGGCACTGTGTCCTCATTCTAAATTCTCAGCCTTCACCCCCAGTCCACTACCCCGTTATCTGAAGCAGATATGTTACACTTCCTAGTCCAGTATTTAAGACCCTTCATGCTCGTGTTCCAGTATGGCTTACCCACCTTACTCCTTAGAGCTTTAATTCACTTATGCTGTATCCCAAATTGAGTTGTTTGCCATTCTTTATGCTCTCATGCTTCTAGGCCTCTACACCTTAATCATTCTTCTAAATAGAGGTTTTTGCATTTCCATGTATCCAAATGTTCTTGGTAGCTTAGGTTAAATAGTACCTCTTCCAGGTACCCTTTCCTGATAATTCTTTCTCTAATGGACTATATCTTTCTCTCCCTCAGCATTTTACCTGGATATTTCTTAAATCATTCATCAATCTTTACTTAATATTACTCAGCCATTTGATTATGTTTTACATCTTTGTGGGCAGTCCCTATATTTGACTCAGTTTCGTGTTTTCAGTCAAATGGAAGCAAGCTTTCATATTGTTGATTATAATTAGTGACCAGATGATTTTATAAGTCAGCTTGTTGGTGTGTAACAAAGAACCACAAAATCTCAGTGACATATAAGAAGCATTTATTTCCCTCTTAGCTATCTGCAATTTGGCTGTACATTAGCTTATCCCTTTTGGGTTTGTCTGGGCTTGCTTCCAAGCTGCTGGTTGGGTCCAGGCCATTTTACATGCCTCTCACCCTTCTTAGAACAGGGGCTACCCAGGGCATGTTCTTTTCATGGCAGTGGCAGAAGTGTAAGTGGTCAAACCCAACTATACTATGCAAGTTTACTTCAAATCCCTGCTTGTTTCACATCTGCTAACATCCCATTTTCCAAAACAAGTAACATCAAGTAATATGGCCAAAACCAGGACTAATGGGCGGGGGAAAATATGGTCTACTTCTAGAGGGAGGAACTGCTCAGTGACATTGCAAAGGGTTTGAATACAGGGAAGAATGAAGAATTGAGAACAATAATTTTATTTTGTACTGTTCTCTTGATTTAATTTAGCTTTTGAGACTAAGATTATTTATTGAAAATAAAAGAGGCTATATTTTGAGAATAAAAGAGAAAATATAAGTAAAGCATGTGTCATTGTGCCAGGCATGTTACAGGTACCCAATAAATGGAGATTTCCTTCCTGTCACTCCTTTTGGGCCATAGCTCACTTTTACTTTTTGGTGTGTCGTTTGCATCCTATAAGAAGCAGACACTGAGTCAAGGTTTGGATTGCAATGGGCTTATTAGAAGGTAATGCCTATGAAAGTGAGAAAAGAAAGAAGTGGGATTGGGCAGTGTTTTAGTTTCTCAACTGCTAAAACAAATCTTATACAATGGGTTAGTTTAAACAATGGGAATTTATTGGCTCATGGTTTTGAGTTTAGAAGAAATTCAAAATTGAGGCATCATCAAAGTGGTGCTTTCTTCAAGAAGGCTATGGCATTCTGGGGCTGGCTGCTGGTGATCTTTGTTCCTGGGCTTTTCTGTCACAATGCAATGCACATCGCAGCCTCTACTAACTTCTCTCTCCATATGGCATTTATTTACTCTGCCTATAAAGGACTCTAGTGATCCAAATTAAAGCCCAACCTAGAAATAAGCCAGAAACAAAAGGGCAAATACTGTATGGTTTCACTAATATGAACTAAATATAATGAGCAAACTCTTGAGAGTTAAATTCAAGAGCATAGGTTATCAGGAGATAGAAAGAGGCTAGATATTCGGCAATCGATGCTTAAGGAGTACAAAATGTTTAATAACGTGATTGCAAATGTTTGGAAACGGATAGCACAATACTGGGTGATGATAGCTCAATACTGTAAGTATAATTAACAAAGCTGAGCATCAGTATGGTTGAAAGAGGAAGGCGAGTGTCATGTATGTAACCAGAAGGAAAGCTAGAGAAGAAAAACTGGGACAGCATAATTTAGCAAAATCTAGAGTGGACAATGGTGGTGGTTAATTGTACAAATATAAGAAAGTTCTTAATGAATTAGAACAAATGTATGTCATTATTACGTTAATAATAAGGTGGGTATATGGGAAAATACAATTAACACAAACTGGGGTCTGTAGTTAACAGTAACACTGTAATGTTCTTTCAGTAATTGTAACAAAGGCACTATACCAAGGCTAACTGTAAGTAATATGGGGATATAAAGGGTATGGTTTTTTGTTTTGTTTCTGTTTTTTTGTTTTGCACGGGCAGGCGCCAGGAATCCAACCCAGGTCTCTGGCATGGCAGGTAGAAACTCTGCCACTGAGCCACCATCGCACCGCCCTATGGGGTTTTTTTTTGGTGGGGGGGAAGAAATTAGAATGTTCTCATAATGACAGTGGTGGTGAATGCATAACTATGTGATTATACCAGTAGACACTGATTGCATACTTAAGATAAATTGTATGATACCTGAATAAAACTTTTTTTTTAAGTCCCAACCTAATATAGTTGTGCCACACCTCAACCAAAGTAACATTTTGAAGAGATCTTATTTAAAATGGGTCCACGCCCACCAAAATGCAAACCAAAGACTAAGAACATGTCCAAACTGGGGTACACAATTTATTCCACCACAGGCAAGGAAAATCTTCAGACCGTGATGCCGATCTGATGCCTGTGAAAGGAAGAGTGGAAAGGAAGCAGGCCTAGGCAGGGAGAGCCTCTGACTGCAATGAAGATATAACCAACGCTCAGCCAACCTAATGAGGAACTCGGTAGCAATGATTTCTCACTAAAGAAGCCCCATCAGATGACCAGGCCCAATATCTGTTGTGCTCAGTCATTAGTTGAGGGCCTCCTCATTAAAACTTGAAAGCTGAGTCAGATTATGAAAGTGCTAACAGCTGGAGGCCGTCAGCTAGCAGCACCCCTTGCATTGACAGCAAGTTCTTTTCTGGGGGAGGTCTGAGTAGTGCACTTGTATGGCTTTCACAGCCCACCTCTCAAGCCACACAGGTCCACTTCTACATATGTGTTTGGAAAGCTGCTCTTCCAGGGTTCCCGTAGGCCTCTCTTCTTGAGCAGGGACACAGAAGGGTTAGGTTGGTGGGACAAACTAGTCTTTGTGGTTGCAGTTGGCCTTATGGTCACAACCAGCACCCACTGTCTCCCTCCTCCAGTATCCATTCTAAATACCCCTTCCCTCAGCTGTTACCTCTGGTGTGCTTAGTGACTGCATGTTGGGGTGCCCCAAATTCTGAAGTCCTGAGCTCTAATTTATCATGTCCTTTCAAGGTCAGGGTTGCTGCACTTGTCTACTCATAATTAGGTGAAGAAAGGCAAAGAGGTGCTTAGGTGTATCACCTGAGTTCTCCATATATTCTTCCCTGTTGTGTAATAGCAACTTTACCTCTCCCTGCTGGCTTATTTTCCCCAGACAAGATGGTGATTCCTCTTTCCTGTGGATTCCTATAAAAAAAAAAGTCCAAAGGCAACAGGTGTAACTTGTAGTTGGATGCAATTCCTACCCGCCCTCCCTCTTGGGAACCAATACCTCCAACTCTGCAGAGCCCAAAATTGTGGACACAAGAAAAAAGTCCTGAGTGGATATATATGGATGATGGTAAATGGGCTCACCCTGGTTTCTTCTCTTGGGTTCTCAGACTCATGCAATCTTTTTGTTGGGAACATGGTACCATATAAAATTGTCTATTTCAATACATATGCTGCATTCTGGAGAATGGCACCTAGCTGCACCTTCTCCTGGCCGTTCCAATGCTTGGTCAGATCTGCAGTTTCTGGGTGGTATGAAATGTGAAAGAAACAGTCGATCCCATCATTATGGCCCACTCCTGTACCTGTAACACAATGAAGTGGATTCCCTCATCATATGTTCTTTGTTGTGGGATTCTCTGCCTAAAGTTCAGATACTTTTTAATCTTTTAATTTTCAAATTGTGGTGTTGCCAGTGGCTCTGCAGACAGGGAAGACAGACTCATACCTGAAATAGATATCTCTTCTGGTGAGAATGAATCCTTCCATCCTTCTAAGATGCAATGGGCCCAGTGCAGTCACCTTGCCACCAAATGGCACCACTGGTCTCTATTATTGACAGGTTGGTTATTCAAAGCAGCAGTAGTAGATCAACCTTGGTAAGTGAAGTCTATGCTTTTGGACCTGTGCCATACCCCTGTTCCTGTCACTGTAGCCACTGATTAAGGCTGGCTGCTTCAACTGACCAGTCGTTTTTGTCTACTTGGTTATTTAATTCCTCTTTCATAGTAGCTATTTTCTGGCTGGTGTTAACATATGATAAAATTTTATTTACATTTTATACTCATTCCCATATGTCCATTCACATATCTCTACCTCAGACATCCCTGTCTCCAATCTTTTGGTCTTTTTCCTTCCAGGCTGCTGACCAGTTGTCAGGCCAGTTGCCACTGCCATTAAGTCTATGCCACTTCTCCTTCATCACAGTGAGGATGCCCAGGCACAACATTCAAAGATCATGCATTGGGAAGATTTTCATTCCCCATTATCATTCAAGTCCACCCTCAGGTGTAGCTGTTTTGTAGACACTGCCCATTTTTGTCTTGTATCCACACACTAGGCCCACCCAGCTGTAAACCAAGCTCAGGCATTTTCTCCCTTCAGCGTAGGATCCCCAAATGACCATAAGCGTGATTGGAGAGAGGGTGCTGGTGCATTTGTAGTGGGTAATATGAGGTCTGGGTACCTACTCATACAGTTTATGCTTATCCTCTAGTCCTGCCCAGCCTTGATCCTGGATAAACTGTTTTTATTTTATAATAGATTGCTGCTGCCTTTATGATTTGGTGGGTATGATTGAACTCACTCATGACTGGCACATGGCCCACTTGGTGCCCCGTGGTCAAAGGTTCCATTTATTAGGTCCCTGAGTGTGGTCATCTCTTCTTCAGCCATTTGGTTCCAGATCTGAAACTGGCTGGAAGGACTATGACTTTTATTGGAGTGATTCCCCTCTACCCCCTGCTCATTCATTCTTGTTTTCTTCTGAATATACAGTATGCATGTATTAGGCAAGCAGTACTCTCATTGGATGCCCCACTACTTCCCCCTAGGAATATCATCTCCTATTAACCATTTTCACAACTCTGCCAGTGGAGCTTCTTTAGCTGGCACTCTAGCCTTCTTGGCCATTAAGATAATTGCTACCCCTGACTTCTGGCAGTAAAATACCATCACCAGTCCTCTGTTGCTTTGGGGCCAGATTTAAATGCTGGAAGTCAGGGGGATGTCACAACGCTTGTTATCAATAAGCCAGGATTTGTGACAGCCTCTTTTAAGAGTGGAATAATTAAGTCATATGGTAACTGAATATTCAACTGCCAAAGTGTTTTCCAAAATGTTTGTACTATTTTACTTTTTCCAACAGTGTATGAGAGTTCTAGTTATTCTACATATTTGCCACTATTTGATAGATGGTCTCTCTTTTTTTAAAAATTTTTTTGTGTCTCTCCATTTCTCTTTAATACTGAACAGTATTCCTTACACAGTTTTATATGACTTCAAGAGCAGAAATAAGAAACATTACTGATAAGACTTTAGGGTGTAAAAATATCACTTTTAGAGATGGCTAGGTGATTTTTTTTTTTTTCACAAGTGTTTTTAAAAAATTTTCAGGTTGGTAATGTTCGTCAAATTTTGTTTAATGTCCAGGTTACAATCAAGCCACAGATGTTTTATTTCACAGGGATGTATTATTATAAAAATATTAGTTATTCTACTTTTGTGTAGAGTATCTCATTTTGGTTTTATTTTGCGTTTCTCTGATTACTAATAATGTTGAGCGTCTTTTTGTGAGCTTATTGACCATTTATATTCTTTTTCTTGTGAATTGTCTAATTCAGTCTTCTACCCACCCCCTCCCATTTTTGTTTATGCCATAGTGAAACGGCTAGAACCTCCAGCATAATATTAACAAAAGTGGTAGGACAGAACTTTCTTGCCTCATTCCCATTCTCTAGGGGATAGCAGTTACTATTTCACTACAACTATGATGTTTGCCATAGTGTTTTTCTTTTTCTTTACTTTCTTTTTGTCATCTAGAAAAACTTCTTTTTTAAAATTCTATTTTTAAAGTTAACAAACAAATTGACTTTTCTCTTTTTGTGCACGTTCTGTGAATTTTACCACATGTGTAACCATCACCACAATCAGGGTCCAGAACCGGTCCATCACGTCTAAAATTCCTTTGTGCTACCCATGTAGTCACATCCTCTCTGTGTTCCTAACTCTGGCAGCCATTGATCTGTGTCACCAGATTGTCATCTTTTTTGGAATGTCAATAGATGGAATATAGTATCTGTCCTTTTGAGACTGGCTTCTTTCACTCAGCATAATGCCTTTGAGATTCATCCAGGTTGTGTTTGTCAATGGTTCATTCCCTTTTATTACTGGATAGTATTCCATTGTATCACTGTACCACAAATTGTTTATCCACTCACAACTGAAGGACATTTGGGATGTTTCCATTTCTGGTAATTTGAGTAGAACTGCTATAAATATTTGTGCAAGTTGTTGTGTAAGCATAATTTTTTTATTTCTTTACTTTTCCCCCCCTAAAACGTAGATTTCTTAATTACAGGAAAAAAGTTTCCTTCTTTTCCTAGTCTACTAAGAATATTATTAGAACTAGGCATTGAATTTTACCAAGATATTTTTCTACATCTTTTGTGGTCACATATTTTTCCTTTATTTTGATAATGTAGTGAATTACATTAACTAATTTTCATATGTTAAATCACCAGTTATACTTGGAACAAACCAACTTTGCTTTGATTTAGGGCTCTTTTTAGATATCACTGGATTGATTTGCTAATATTTTGCTTAGGAGATTTACATTTATTTTCATGAGAAAGAATGGCCTATAATTGTCCTTTCTTGTAATTCTCATCTCAGGTTTTGTTGTCGAGGAACTATTCCCCCAATTTTTCTTTTTCTTCTCTGGAAGAGTTTGTGTGAGATTGGTATTATTTTTTCTTTAAATGCTTGACAGAATTCATGGTGGGGGGAATAGTCGTCTATACTTAGGATTTCTTTGTGGGAAATGTTTAAATCGAATCAATTTATTTAATAGGTATTAGTTTACTTAAAGTTTTTATTTCTTCTAGTATCAGTTCTATTTAGATTTTTCTAGGAATCTGCCATTTTGTCAGTTTTAAACATTGTATTAGGTTGTTTATAACATCCTCTTTTTTGTGAAATCTTTAGTGATGTTTACCTTTTTATTCTTGATATTTATGTCATCTCTTATATCTACTTTTGGAACAGATGTTCAAACAATCTTTACCTTTTAAATTTTAACTACCCTCTCTTCCCCATTTATTCCCACTTCTGGAGGGACCCTGCTGCCACCAATTCCCAAACTTTAGGGGAAATAGAAATGGGGTTGGTTCTCAGCTTTCCCCACTGTTGGCATAGGATTCCATCTTCTTGGGTATGCTACATGATTTACCCCTGGTTTATTTTGCTTTGCAGCTTCTAAGATTGCATTGACATTCCTCCTGACTTTGTGGGTTTAGGACTTTAAAAAGATAACAGAACTAAAAAACTCCTCTATATTATAATACTTTAAAGCTTTCAGGATGGAAAGAAAGTTGAAATATGCATATATTCAGTTAACTGTTTTTTCTTGGAAGTTCCTTCATTGCTTTTTCTACTGTATCAAATTGATGGACTCTTAGGTAGGTAAACAGGGTGCCTTAGGTAAACAGGATGTATTGGAAACTTAGAGGTCCAGCCTCGTGATTTAAGCTCGTGATTTGAAGGAAGTTAGTTTGTTAAAGAGTGAAAAATATTATTTCATCAGCATCATTTTGGCATATTGAAAAGTAGTATGGGCATAGATGAGGAGCTTGATGAGCTGGCATTATAAGAAGATGGTTATTTTCTGACACCTGAACAAAATTCTCTACGGGATAATCTTGTACAGTCGGGAAATTTTTCCGCTAGCCATTTCTTCATTATAATACCTAATTTTACTGTCCCATACCTTTGGTCATTTGTGCATTTCATCCATTTTGAAATGCAGCCATAATTTGGTTCTCATGTTATTAGTTCTATCGCTTTTCAGATTAGACATTGCTTTTTCTACTATTTAAGAAGATTAATATAATCTTTGCTTCTATTGGGTTAATGTTTCAGGCACTCACTTTTTCTTTCCCTCTCAAAGTTGCCAACCCTTTTCTTACTATTCTAATATTTTCAGAATGCCATTGTCAATCTCATAGCAGCATAGAAAGACTGTATAACTGAAAACTTCAGTTAAAAAAATTAATTTATTGTGCCCTACAGAAACCATTGCACATTACTTTTTTTTTTGCACGGGCAGGCACGGGAACCGAACCTGGGTCTCCAGCATGGCAGGCGAGAACTCTGCCTCCTGAGCCACCATGGCCCGCCCCACATTACATTTTTAACTATACAGTTAAAAATGGAAATGTTAACATTAGCATTTTTTATTTCCAGTCTTTTCTTTAAGCCATAATTCCATATTCTTTTAAACCCAGCTTTGGCATCAGAAAATCTTGGTTGAAATCTTGATCCCTACAGGACTGTTTGATCATGGGTAATAATGTAATCATAATAATAATATCAACAAATGTAGGTTTTTTTCCCATATGTTCACTGCTGTATTTCTTGCTTAAGTAGTTAAGTATTTAGATTGAAGGACCACTGTAGTGAATAAGAAATGGCACTTTTTCTAATGTAATCTAAGTTCTTCCCATTTTATAATACCATATTTATTTTCTTATTTGTTCATATGTGGGAAGAAATATATATGGTGTTCTTGTTCTAACGTAATACTTTTACATTCTGCATTTGATGCCAGTTGATGAATTAATATTGAATGATTTAATGTTCATTATTCTGTCTTCATTTATTAGAGGTCATCTTTAAAAGCAGAAGTTGTTTATTAGTACTGAAGGGAAAATAAATTTTGAAAGGATTTATATTTAGGAATTTATGATTAAATTTTTGTCACCTAGTGTTATATCTCATTTTCCTTTTTAATTTGGGTAATTTTAAATTTTTTAGTACAGGGTAATTTTCTAGAGAGGCAAAACCTAGAGCCTGGCACATTTCCTAAAAACAAGTGACCCCAGTCTTTTATAAGTTTTGCCTCTTTATCTACAAAAAAAATGACTTTTTAAGGTGCTCCAAGAATACACAGATTCCTGGAACATTTTGAAAGTATAGTGTCATGATCTCACCATGTGCCTTCCAGTTGAGAGAAAAACCCTGAACGTCATCAGCCTTCTTGAACCAAGGTGTCTTTCCCTGGACGCCTTAGTTGAACATTTTCATATCCTTGCTTTAATTTGGACATTTTCACAGCTTTAGAACTATAAACTTGCAACTTAATAAGCTCCCCCTTTTTAAAAGCCAAATTAAAAAAAAAAAAGTGTGGTGCCAGGATTTGGGGAGAGAGGTGGGATACTGGGCAGCTACCATCAGGAACACGTGAGGCAGAACCCTGTTGTTTGTAGGGCACGTATGCCGTTGGCATGCTTGGAAACATGAGAGGCTACAACACCCGGCATTGGCTGTGCTTTACCTGGTGCGGGGGCACAGTCTAAGCTGAGTTGCCCCATAAGAGCTGTATGGACGCAGTTTGTGGCTTTGCTGAGTGATTTTTGCCTTCTGGTTTCCAATCAATTGTCACCTTAGATACTCTGAGGTAGAATTATACTGACCAAAGTATTTCCAAATGGAGTATTTCTCCCTGTGTTTAATGTCTGTTTAAGATGATCTAATAAAGCTAGAAGAAAAAAAAATCCATTTAATGCAACTCTCAGGCAGAAAGGGACAAGCGGCATACATGGTGATTATATCTCCAGTCCTCTATTTTGCTCTGTTTTTTGAAGAACTGTTGAAGAAGAACAGAAGAAAATCGATTTTGAAGAAATTAAAATTTCTTTTGAAACAGAATGATGGTTTTTAAAACAAGGAAGAAGTGGGTTAAACGAATGCTAATGACGAGCTGTGCCTGGTTCTGCCTGCTGACTCTCGGTCTGTGCTTTTCCCCCTTTTCCCTCTCTGCTGCCTCCGATTTGAAATATTCTAAAGAGCAGATGTGCCCCGCTTATGGATTTTGTGTAAATGTTGATGCGCTGTATACAGAATGTGGGCCGCGTACCATGCTCTGTTGACATTATCCTCTATTGCTTAGCTTCAGACAGTAAAGTCCTGACATGTGCGGCTGTGTGGAGGATGCCGAAGGAATTGGAATCAGGCAGTCATGAATCCCCTGATGATTCATCAAGCACCACGCAGACCCTGGAGCTGCTCTGTCACCTTGACAACACAGCCCATGGCAACATGGCCTGGTAGGATTCTGCATATTTTATACGCCCAGAACAAGCCTGAAGGTTAGACGGGTGCTCGAGTTGATACAGATTTATACTGCAAGAAGCTACATTACACATTTTTCAAAACTCTTCTTTCATTAAAAAAAAAAAAGTGGTACAAATTGATTTTTTTTTCAGTCCCAGTTGTTTTCTAGATTAGAAACATTTATGGAGACCCTGCCACATACATAGTATAAAAGCCTGCATCATGTTCTTTTTCCTTTTCACCCCAAATCAGTTGTTGTACAGTTACCTGACATAATAGTAAAACAAATTAGTCACCATACGACACTTAATTTTTATATTGTTTTCTAGTTATGTTAATACACTTTTATTCAGAAGTTTTATACATAAGTTTTTTGATTTATTACTTTGGGTTGAAGGCCTTTAATTTCTTATTTCTGTGAACTATATATGAAAATACAGTGTGCAAGTTTTTGGTGTAGCCACAAGTATTCTTGTCTTCATTCTCATATTTATTTTTCCCCATCTGTCATATTGAGTGTCGAAGGATGGAGAGCTGTGAAACGCTTTCATTCCCTGGCCAGTTGCAGTATAATTGTTGTAACAGCAGGTTTTACTGTATCCATCCACCAAACAGCTACCAGGTAACCACTAAGAAACCCTACTCAGAATAGTTACTCCTGATCTCTGAGGTAATTGAAATCTAAGTAAATTTAAGAAAACATATTTGTAGAAGGGACTGTGAGAGCAGAACGCTGTTACGGGCATTAGAAATCTGGGAACAATACTACTTCCTTGGTGTGTGTGTGTGTGTGTGTGTGTGTGTGTGTTTGTGTTTGTGTTTGTGTGTGTGTCTCTGAGGAAGGACCCGCATCCTCTCTACACTCAAGTTGTCTTAGTCAATTCTACCAATTGAATTTAATTCAACAGATATTTATTAAGCACCTGCCAAACCTTATCAGACTCTAGGGATTTCAAGGTGAATAGGTCAATGGACCTGGCCTCAAGCAGTCATAATCTCTTAGGGGGAGACCAACAGCGTAGACATCTCAGCTTGATATGGACAAATTGGAGTATATACGGAGATCACCAGGATCCGGGTTCCATGGGCCCCCAGAGGGAAGAGTAATTAATTTTATTAGAGTAATTGAGGAGGGATTTGCTTAGAAGGTAACATCTGGAGCTGGGACTTAAGGAGTGATTCAGTTTTCCATCAGTAGGTTGTGGGTATTGAAGTCATAAAAGGAGAAAAATACATCAGAAACACAATTTCTGGCTCTGGAATACATTTTATGTGACAGTTTGTGATAGATTTACCTTTATAATTGTGCTACGTTAGGTCAATGAGTCTTCTTCTTACAGAGGTGTACTGATTATTAACATCAGTACCCAGTCTTGAAGAGTAAGGGTAGGCAAAGTTTGACTTCTGAAGTCCCCAAGAGAACGTGCCTACCCTTAGTTGCCTAAGTGCAGAGTGGGTTTGTTTCTTACAGTCCCCATCTCTATGTAAATTAAAATCACAGTTAAGATTTTCACTTTTTAAACAATAACAAATTTTCCTAGCAAGCACTCGTGTATTTGTGTGTGCGTGTGTGCACACATGTGTGTTCCGGGAGATACCCCAGGCACTGGGGGAACAGAGATGAATAAGAAATAGTCTGGAGCAGCTGTCAGCGCAGGGAGAGACATATACAGAGAATGTCAGTGTCATGTGACAAGCTCAGGGAAAGCTCAGGGAAAGCGCTTTGGCTCTGCCTAGGGATGAAGAGCTAAGGGAGGGGCTGTCAAATGATCTCCCCAACTTTCCGCCTTGGTGGAAAGAGTCTAAAATAAACCAGCCAGAAAAGCACACCACACCTTTCCATGTGTACATTGTAGGGAAAATTAAATTGTAAAGTTAACCTTAGATCATACCTACACATACATATGAAAGGGAAACTTGGTCTGAGGTAATTGTTGACATTTTAATACTGTCAAATCTAAACTGTCCTCAAATCCACCTTGGAATGCTATTTATTCTGATTTTGCTGCCATTTTTTCCAATATTTCTTAAATTATTTTTTGTTATCTTATACATTATTGCATGTTCTTTTTTTTCTTGTTTAACTTTTATCTTGAGATCATTGTAGGTTCACGTGCAGAAATAATATACAGAGATTCTGTATGTCCTTTCCCCAGGGCCCCCCAGTGGTAATATCCTGCTTAATTTTGATATCATATCACAACCAGGAAATTGACACTAATATAATCTACTTATTTTATTCAGATTTCATCACTTGTACATGCAGCCATGTCTTTATATTTAGTTCTATGCCATTTTGTCATGTGTAGATTCACGTGACCACCACATTAGTCAAGATACAGGTCACATCACAAGGCTTCTCATGCTATTATAACCACAGCACATTTCTCCTTCACCATCCTGTCCCTAACCTCTGTCAACCACTGATCTGTTTTCCATCTCTACAATTTTGTCATTTTGAGAATGTTATATAAATGGAATTATACAATATGTAACCTTTGATATTGATTTTCTCCACTCAGCATAATTCCCTTTAAATTCATCCAAGTTGTTGCATGTGTCAATAGTTTGTTCCTTTTTATTCCATGATATATATATACCACAGTTTGTTTAACATCCACCTATTGAAGGCCATTTAAGTTTTTCCCAGTGTTTGGTCATGTACAGCTTCTATATGAACATACCTTTTCATTTCTCTTGGATAGAGTTTAGGAGTGCAATTTTGGGTTCTATGGCAAACCTGTTGTTCTGGTTTTCTAGCTGTCAGAATGCAATATGCCAGAAATGAAATAGCTTTTAAAAAGGAGAATTAATGAGTTGCTAGTTTACAGTTCTAAGGCCAAGAAAATTTCCCAGTTAAAAAACAAGTTTATAGAAATGTTCAATCACAGGCATCCAGGGAAAGATACCTTGATTCAAGAAGGCTGATGAAGTTCAGGGTTTTTCTCTCAAGTGGAAGGGCACAGGGTGAACACAGTCAGAATTTCTCTCTCATCTGGAAAATCACATGATGAACACGGTCAGGGTTCCTCTCTCATCTAGAAGGGCACATGGCGAACATGGTGCCATCTGCTAGCTTCTTCTCCGGGCTACCAGTTTCATGAATCTCCCCGGGAGGCATTTTCCTTCTTCATTTCCAAAGGTCACTTCCTGATGGACTCTGCTTCTTGTGACTGTATCATTCTCTACTCTCTCAGAATCTCTCTTTCTCCAAAATGTTTCCTCTTATAAAAGATGAATCCAGTAAACTAATTAAGACCCACTCAGTTGGGTGGAGACACAACTCTACCGAATACAGTTTAACTACCACCCTTGATCAAATCACACCTCCAGGAGATGATCTAATTACAGTTTCAAACATACAATGCTGAATAAGAATTAGAAGAAATGGCTGCCTTTACAAAATGGGATTAGGATTAAAAGATGGCTTTTCTAGGGTACATACATCATTTCAAACCAGCATATTCCACCCTCTGGACCCTAAAAAAGACTTATTTTTCCCATATACAAAATACATTAATTTCATAACAATATCAGAAATCCTTAAACCATTTCAGTAACAATGCAAATGAAATACAAAGTTAGAAACAGTGCAAACTCCTATCAAAGTTAGTTACAGGCATGGTCTGTTCTAAGACAAAGTTCTCTTCTGGCTCCTGACCTATAAAAACTCATAACAAGTTACTTGCTGCCAACATACAAAGAAGGATCAGTCATGGGATACATATACGGATTTCCATAGGGAGGAAGGAACACAGGGGTCACTGGACCCATATGGTTTCAAAAACCTGCAGGGCAAAGTGCATTAGTTTTCAAAGTCTGAGAGTCATTTATCTTAGGGGCTTTAGAAAGCAGCAGTCCCAACCTTTCCAAGGGCCTACACAGAGGCCTGCCTCTCTCCAAATGCAACCTTGGAAGATATTGGGAAGACCACCCTTTTCTTGGTTCCACCCTCTCCAAGGAATGAGATTGCACCTGGGCTCTCTGCCATCTCTGAAGTTCACAGTCAACCCCTCTGTTTGGTGGCAGCCACGCTCTACCCAAACCTCAAGGAAGGTGCTTCACCCTCTCCAAGGTCTGAGGCAGCATGACTCTTCCACTGCAATGAGGTGGAAGGCTCATCCTCTGCCCTTGGGGCAAACTCACCCTCTCCACAGGCTTGGGTGGGTCCACTCTCCTGGCCCGAGGCTTCTTGACTTCAGACCCCAGCCTCCATGGTTTTGCCTCTGAAATTATTTTTCCTCCAGTGTGTCCCTTCTCTGAACCCCCAGTCCAGACTAGTAGTGGCTCTGTTTATAGAGGTCCCACAGCACTCTCATTGGCTTTCTATGCAGTAGCCTTGGGTCATGCCCATCAGACATAAGGAGTTTCCACAAATCCTTCCTGAATAACTCCATGGCTGATCCTGGCTTTCTCTGAAATGTCTGGCTGGTTCCACATTTGGCCATATCTTCACGTGGGGCACTATCCTCTGGGGTCTCCCTTCCTGGAAGCCCAGAATTTTCCAGAACATCAATTTCTGGTTTCTTTGTACCCAAGAATTCAGTTCTCAGCTTATCTCTTTCCTGTTGCATTTCACTGTAAGCCGCAAGGAGAAACCAGGGCTGCACTTTCCACATTTAATTTGGAGATCTCTTCTGCTAAATATCCAAGTTCATAGCTATTAAAATCAGCCTTCCGGCCAAAGCCACTAGTCAGTTTTGCCAGATTATCTGCTATTTTAAAACAAGAATCACCTTCCTTCCAGTTTGCAATAACACATGCCTCATTTCTGTCTAAGGCCTCGTCAGAGGTATCTTTAGAGTCCACATTTCTACCAACAGTCTCTTCAAACATTTTAGGCCTTCTCTATCAAGCGTCTCACAATTCCTCCAAAACTTTCCCTTATCCGTTTAAAAAGCCATTCCAACATGTTTGGTATTTGCAAGCCACAGCAACACTCCTCTCCGGTACCAAAATCTGTTCTAGTTTGCTAGCTTTCAGAATGCAATATACCAGAAATGGAATGGCTTTTAAAAAGGGGAATTTAATAAGTTGCTAGGTTACAGTCCTAAGGCTGAGAAAATGTCCCTGTTAAAAACAAGTCTATAAAAATGTTCAATCACAGGCATCTAGGGAAAGATACCTTGATTCAAGAAGGCTGATGAAGTTCAGGGTTTCTCCCTCAAGTGGAAGGGCACATGGCAAACACAGAGTTTGTCTCTCATTTGGAAGGACACATGGTGAACACGGTCAGGGTTCCTCTCTCATCTGGAAGGGCGCATGGTGAACATGGCATCATCTGCTAGCTTCTTCTCCTGACTTCCAGTTTCATGAATCTCCCCGGGAGGCATTTTCCTTCTTCATCTCCAAAGGTCACTGCCTGATGGACTCTGCTTCTTGTGGCTATGCCATTCTCCATTCTCTCAGAGTCTCTCTTTCTCCAAAATGCTTCCCCTTTTATAGGGTTCCAGTTAACTATCAAGACCCACCCAAATGGGTGAGACACACCTTTACTGAACCCATCTTAACAACCCACTCTTGATTAAATCACATATCCAGGGAGATGATCTCATTACAATTTCAAGTATACAATGCTGAATAGGGATTAGAAGAAACAACTGTCTTTACAAAATGGGATTAGGATTAAAACATGGCTTTTCTAGGGTATATACATCATTTCAAGCCAGCACACCTGTATTTAGTTTGTAAGAAACAGACATATTCTGTTCCAGAGAGGCTGTACCCATTCATGTTCCCACCAGCAATGCATGAGTATTGCAGTCTCTCTGCATCCTCACCAGCATTTGGTGTTAATGTGCATCTTTTTTTAAAATGTCTTTAGTGGTATCAAAGCTTTATGATTAGGTAGGGAATTCTATTTTTTTTGAAATTTAATCTAATGAATACAATGAAGGTGAGGAATGTTGTTTTGGGTCAAAAAACAAGGTGTTCAGCAGTGTTTTCTTATTTGTATGCTTTACCTTGTAGCTTGTAAATTGGCCCTGAGAGCACTTCCAGAAAAGATGCTCCCAAACATATTCTAGGTAGTAGCAGAATTGCTGGATGTAAGGAAGCAGCTCAGAGTGCTGTACCAATTCCATATACTCCAGAGCTATTACTTCTCCTAAGCTATGTCTCAATGGCTGCAGTCCCAGGGCCCTTGCAGAGTAGAGTTATGCTCCCTGCTGAAAGAAAGTGTCAGAGGACTCAGGTCCTCTAGGCCATTTCAGCTCCTGTTTGTTCTGGAGTCTGAAGTCCTAATTGAGATCATCACGCACATTTCCATTGAGCTGTTGAGCAAGAGCTATTTCAGCTCTGCGATGAGTAGGAATTAAACAGAAGTACAAAGTTGGCCAAAACCTCCTATTGTCTTTAGCTCCCATTACTGAAAACAATAAAGGCTAAAGAAGGAGATAATAAAAAGGCTTTGTGATAAAATATGTTCAATTTGCACATTAATTATATGTGTTCTAAAGCAAGGCTGCTTAAGAAAGCAGAACAAGCACTGGATTGGACAACAACAACCAAAACTGATTTCTTGTCTTCATCATCCTATATGGTAATAGGGTCACAGAGAAGTCACTTCATTTTTCTGGCTCAATTTCTTCAACTCTAAAATGGAGATAATGGTTCAAAATTACTGTCATGATTGTGTGGCATGATATATATTTATATGTCAACTAAGTATATAAATGGTACATATTGTATTTGTTGAGAGTAACAATAAGAATGTGGAAATGAAAGGGTTGGTATAATGTACCCTCAGATCCCTTCTAAACCTAATTTTCTATAATTCTGCACTGTGGGGAAGAAGCCTCCTGAGCCACCATGAGGTGAGTTGGGCTTAGAGGGACCACTGGGTAACCAATAGCACTTATATCCTTGTGTGTGATGAAAGGGCATGCAGCTTCTTTGTTCAGCTACCATCTCTTTAGAGAGGTCTTAGCCATTCTGTCTGAAGTAATCACTACTCCACAACTATCCCCAGGACTTTGTCTTATTTAATCAATTTAATGCTTTTTTTTTTAAATAGCAATTATCACTGCTTGATAGTCCATTGCCTATGTTTATACTTATGTGTTTATTTTCTCTGTTAGTCTGTAAGCTTCCTAAGGTCAGGAGCTGTGTTAAGTTCAGTGCTGTATCCTCAGCACCAAGGACAGTGCTAGCACTGTTGGCCTTCCTCATATTTAAATAAATGAATTATAACAACAACAGTAAAAATATTGAACCCGTCCTATGAACCAGGCCCTGTTTCAAGGACTTTACATGCAGAACCTCATTTATTTCTCACATGATCGTATATAATAGGTGCTACTGTTATCTCTATTTTGCAGATAAGGTAATTGAGGTCCAGAGAGAGATTAAGTAGAATTGATCCAGGTTTACTCATCTCCTAAGTGGTGTATTTGGGATTCATACTCAGGCTGCTGAACCTCAGAACTCCAGAAACATCCGTAATTGCCTCTACTGAGTAAATGAAGAGTCATCTGTGGTCATCAAATTGTGATTTGGAAGCTGTTTGAGATTCTGAGAATTTAAGCTTATCTTTATCAGAAAAAGTTTTGTGATTGTTTGCATATTTTCTAGCTAGTCCTTTTTGGAGGATAAGCATAAATAAATCATGCTTTAGATGGGAGTTACTCATTTTGAAGATAATAAAGCCACCTTCTTTACTAGCATACTTTCTCCTCTTCACTCTTGATTTGCTTCTTCCGTCAGCATGTAATTATTTGTGACAGAAATGATAGACTTCAAGTTAGAAGTTCTGGGCTCTAATTTCAGCTCTGTAGCTAATTAGCATATAACTTTGGGCAAGTCATTTCTGTTTGGGCTTCAGGTTCATCATGTGTAAAATGTGGGTGATTGTTAGTGATCTCTAATGTTCTTTCCAGCTTGAAATTGAGCTGCAATCACCTCTCTTTCACGCTGACTCAGTGCCATATAACTTTTTTTCCTAGAATCAAATAACAAGTTACAGATCCTCTTCCCCCCTTGTCTGTGACTTTGAAATGGATGGTACACACTTGTTACCCTGGCCAGTGCAACCTATCTTGGACAGTACTAAGAACCTGTGTATATATGACCCTGGAGTATTCTGGACAAAAGGACTTTAGAAATCATTTAGATTAATTTCCTCATTGGGTGGTGTTAGTTCAGAGACAGCTGGAGATCTGGGTGGAGTTTTGTTGACCCCTTCATGATGCTTTTACCAAATTGCACCTCGGGTATGCTATTAACCATTTTCAACATATCTTATCCTATTGTAGTTTAGGTTTTATTTCTAAGCTGCTTTAAATTCTTTCAGTAACAGGCTGAGATATAGATAAGTAAACAGAAGTAGTAGATTTCTACCTAATAACTGCTAAAGAAACTGAGGCTAAAAGAGACTAATCCAAATGTCCCACATATAGTTGTCAGTACTTTTTCACTATTCAGGCATAGGTAAGGAAGGTCTCGCAGAAACTGCTTCCCTTTTGTGTTTCATGTGCTTGTTCTTCTACAGAAGATTAGGTTTCTCCTTGAACCACTGATTAGAGTGATGGCTTAATGCATTTTATCAATATATGCAATGTATATATTGATACTGATTGCTGGGCAATTGACTACACACTGACCAAATTCTCTAGTGTCTCTTGGCACTTTACTGCTACCTATCTAATGTTTATACCAGTGTCTTTTGGAGTCCTGATAAAGGGGGGGTTTCCTGCGACTCTACAGGTAAGAGCAGGAAGGAGGTACTTATTTTCTGAGAGTATCGTCTTCTTGTGACAGCTCACCGTGAAGTTGTGATGTTGAGTCTCTGCAATGCATCATCATCACTATTGGTTCGATGTCTGATTAGCCACAACAGGGTAATTTTATGGTTCTCCATCTCCTTTTTTTTTTTTTTTTTTTTTTTTTTTTTTTTTTTTTTTAAAGGAAAGACAGAGAGAAGGAAGGAAGGATAGAAGGAAGGAAGAGAGGAAGAAAGGGAAACATCTTTTAAACATTTTCTTGTTTTATTGTATTTTGTTTCTCCGTTTTCGTTACATGGGCTGGGGCCGGGAATCGAACCGAGGTCCTCCGGCGTAGCAGGCAAGCACTTTGCCCGCTGAGCCACCGCGGCCCGCCCTCTCCATCTCCTTTTGATGATAAAGAGGCTCTCCAGCTGTTAAAGAGTTATGTACCTTAGCTTTAGATTAATGCCTCCCTGCTGGCTAGTGGAAGCAAAGTCAAAAAAATAGAAACTTCAGAATATTCTTGTGTGCTCCATTTCCCAAGTGCTGTATCAAGAGCAGTCATTCAAATTGCCTTGTTTCGTGGATGATGAAAATCTCCTTTAAAGGAGAAGTTACTAAAATCAGTTATCAGAAGCTTTCTAAGGATGGAAGTAAAATTAATGACAGGCAGCTGCAGCTTCCTCTCAGCTAATTCACATTGCATGATCCAGAATCTGAAGGAGTCCAGGCTATACTGGGGTTAAGCAATCTTGCATTCAAGGCGCCAGCTCTCTCTCTGGTGGCATTCCAGATGCCCATGGCACTTCTACACAGTGACCCAGTTAACCTCTGCTTCCTTAACCAACTTTTGGTGGGGAGGGATGTCCTTTCAGTAGAGGTGGAGGTAAATATCACATTGAAATGCCAGACAGGCTGTGAGTGTTTAGGGATACCTGGGAAAGCTAAATGTACATGTTAAGATTATTATTAAAGGAAAGTGAAAGGGCACAAACAGTGCAGTTGAGATTGGAGGAGAAGAAAAAGAAAAGCAATGTGGGGGGTCAGAGTGGCTGAGGTGTTTGAGGTATTTTGACTAGAAACAAGGATTTGGCTTCATTTCTCTTCTCCTTTTTCTTCTTTTTAGTTCAATATGATAGTGGAGTTTGGCTTAAATTGAATGTTGCAAAGAGTAAATCAATAGTTATCCTTAACAATTTGATGAGGCTGTATTTGAGGATCAGAAAATATGTTTGAAATTTTTAGAGACCCTAGAATATGATTCTACTGCTAATGACAAAAGAGAATTGTCAGTAATTATAACAGTATCATCGTTGAAGATTTATGAGATCTTTGTAAGACTTGTTTTAACACTGTTGTACCCAACCTAGATGTACTCGGATGTAAGATTTTAAAAACTGGAACCCAGGAGTTGTTTCCAAAGTTATCGTTTCATTACTGAAGTTGGCCATTAGCTTTTTAAGAAGTTCCCTATGGAAGCCCAGAATAATGTGTGACATCTCTCATTCTGTGTGAAAAAAGAGCAATCTTATGACATTATAGTACAATAGAAATATGTTTTCCTCTTTTAACTTTAAAAATTTCCATTGTAAAATGGGGGAATGGTTGTCAAAGTCTCCCTTTCCCCATATAAATGTTGTTAAAGAGAATGATCATTAAAAAATAATTAGGAAAATGTGCAACATACAGATAAAACTTACTCTAGGAAGATTTAAGATTTAAAAGTCTGGATGTAGAGTGCAGAAAGTATGGATAATTATTTACATTACAAGAAAAATCGTGTTCTCTTTAATAATTTATTACAAGGTTCCATTAAATAATGTAGTTCAGAAGTGAATTTCAGTTGATCCAATCATGACTCAAATGTCGGCTTTACAAAACATCTGTAGGTAAAGAGAGGCATAGAAATCCATCCAGTGGAATAGTTTAGAGGGGTATGTTTTTTAAAGTTCTATTTGTGATTATTTAAACAATGTTTAAATAATTAAAAATATTTAAACCTGAAGGTATATACTAACCTTGTGTATGGGAATTTTTAACTACAGTTGTTTTTTCTTCTACTGGTTAAAAAAAAATAGGGGGCAGGAAGGAGAAGGAAAAGAAGTGGAAAAAATGGAAGAAAAGAATGAATTACTATTCAGAATTTAGATAGTATGTTTTATTTCACATATATTATGATTTAAAAGCTGACTTTGGTCTTAGTGAGAAGACCCACGGAGAAGAAGATTTTGATTTAGTAAATTTACCCTTCCAAGTAAGGGGAAGTAGTTCAGCTAATGTCATTTAGGCCTCCTTGGAGGAAATCCTGCGATAAAAGAGAGCGTGCCACCATGAGCCTGTGTTGTGACAGTCTTACAGAGGACAGAAAGTGTGATAGGCACCACAGTAAAAAATATGAGCATGAGTAGAGATTGGGACTATTTTGATAGGTGTGAAATCCATTCTTCAAAATGATATTCTGAGTCCAAACTCTGCTCCTCCAGCTTTCTCTGAGACAGGAGAACAGGAGAGATGGAGAGTCCAGTGGCTGAGCCAAGGTCTGGGAGAAACCATAAAAACTGTGTCTATAGTCAGCCATATCCACCCTGAGGAGAAGCATCTCCAGACCGTTGAACATTTTCCACCAGAGGATAGCTTATGGAGGAGGAGAGGTCTAGAAGCTTAGTGCCTTTTCCTGTCCACAAATCAATAAAAGGGCCTCTTTTCATTTTTGAATTCTTAGTACTACTGAGTGCTTCTTTCCGCATGTACTATGGGGCATTTATGTAGACTGTTAACTGTTTTTGTTAGCCTCACCAAGACAAAACAAAACAAAAACCCTGAAAAAAATACCTTTTCCCCTCATGTAAAGCTTGCATTTGGCCTTTCCTTTTCGTTGGACTGAAAATGGAGTTATTTTGTTAATAGAGCTATAAGTTTGTCTAGGCCAAAGATGTCACAATAAACATGGACTTTCTAATACCTAAGTTACCCACTGTCAAAATTATATCCCCATCTGTGAGAAAAGGTTACCAGACAGTGTAGAAACATGATTCTGTTACTCGAAATATTCCATGTGTCACAGCCATAAAAAACTTTTACATTTACAAATTGAATCATAATGTGCTTATTGGCTTAATAAGAGTTACGGTGTAACTCTTCAAGATTTTTTTTTTTTAATTCTTTTGTTGCACCTGTGAACCTCTATAAGGTGTTCAATTGTAAATTCTCAAGCAGGAAAAATAAACCAGATTGCCTAATCTGTATGTTTTAAGAGAGAGATTTTTAAGCTGGTGAAATAATTTACTGCAACCTTTTTTAAAAAGTGTTTTGAAAAATGTGGCTAGTAACAAATGACTTAATCACCATCATATAGCTCTATTTCTTCTTAAGTGTTTGCCTTTTTCAGTAAAATTATAAACTTTGTAAGAGTTTTAGGATATGATTGGAATAAATTGTCTTAATGCTGGCAATCCTTGTATCATCTAAAATCAATATATCTTAGTAGTCTCTGGTTGTTGCCTCATGCATACTTTAAAGCAGTGGTTTCTAGCATTTTAGTAGTTGTTTGATTTTTTTACACCTCAGCTTCCCATCCTGAATGGCTATGGGAAAATGTAAACATATGGAAATGATGTGACTGTGAATTGATTTTATATTGAGATTGTTTTGATAATTTCTTAGTGTCCCTTGCTTGAGCTGTTTGTCCTCACCCTAGGTTCCAAGACCCAGAGTGGTGAATTATTCATTTGGGAATCACTTATTTGAAGAAGAGAAGTGTATATTTTGTTTGATCAGCCTGAAACATGCCCAATTAGAACCACCATTCCCACTATCATTCCCCCTGTTAACTACCTCAAAAGGTTTCGATTTTTTATTTGCATGTTTTATTTTATTCAGATTTATTTGCAGAAACAGACTTTTTCTTGTGCTTTCCTCTCAATGACTATGGGATAGAGCATATTTATAATAGGTTTATGCTACTTTGTTCTTTACTTGTTAATATCATTTTATATCCTCTCAAATTCACTGTTGGTGTGATAAAGCAGAAAACTGGATGATTTTTATGAACGAACAAATAAACTTCTTAGTTTAGAGTAGCAGAAATTCCAGGCTTTTTTCTTATTGTTTATAGCACTAGTTTCATGGTGATGATCCATGATAAAATAAAATTTCTCTTTTTATTGCACTTTGCATACTCCACTTATTCCAAGGTATGCTGCAAACAGTAATAATTATAGGGATTGCTACGTATAACATAATAACAGTTATTTTCTGATGTATCACCCATGGATAAATAATGAAATGTAAGAAAAAAGAGCTCTCCTTACAGTAATTTTACCTGGTATTAGGCCCCCATGTAATAACTAGTATCTAATTTATATGACAGTTCTCTGTAAGCCCCTTAAGAATGCTTTTCTTCTTGGAAGGATCCTGTAGCATCTTGCAAGTGTGCCATTTTTCATGTCCTGGAGAAGAAAAGGGAGAATTTGTTGATACTCTTGTCTTATTCCTAAATGGAACTGAAGCAGCCTTTGCAGATGTATGTTATAGGATAAGAAACATACATGAAAGGAATAAGGTAAAAAGAAAGTAAGAGTTAGATGAAACCAAGGGTGAACTTAATACACAGGACAGCAGGTTGTAAGGTTTGGCACGCAAACCGAAGTGAAAGGGGACACTAGTAATAATTAGTCTGGGACCATCCCAGGCAAATCAAGAAATGTGTTCACCTACTTAGTGACCAAATCGAAAAGGGAAACGTGATAACCTAAAAGATTAATGATGTCATAAGAAAAAAAATCCCACAAATTGTTCAGGAGATACATACACAAGACACTCTGGTAATATGGCAAGATAGGTCATCCACACACATCGTCTTGTTGAAAACAACTGAAATCCTGGATTAATACAAACAAATAAAAAAAACCATATTCTTAAGAAGCACTGGAGAATTGAAATAATGATAACAAAATCTGAGGAAAAGTGGAAGCTCAGAGAAGTGAGTAAAATACTGAAGCCATGTTTGCCTTGAGGACATTTGCCAGTCCAGGTAATGGTGGGATTTGGTTTTGTCTGGGATGGTGGTGATGTGGGAGGGGATTGGGAGTGGTGGTGGGATTTGGTTTTGATACTGTCAGGAGCTCAAACGCAAATTCATAACCCAGAGCTGCCTAAGGTGGAAAGATTGACAGTAGATCTTTCCGTCCCACAAAGCTGGGGATCCCGAAGAAGTTCACTTACTTAGTCTGACCCACGTCTGTTGGGAAAGTTGCTTTGAAGTTGAACAGAGCAGGGGAGAGAAATATCCAGAAGTTGTAACGAAAAGCTGGACCTTAGCCCTTGAGTGTAATTTAAGAGGGTGATAAATGTAGTTAAGTTTTAGTTAATGGCCCAGGTTCCTTGTTTTATTCAGAAGGGTTAGAGTTAACTTTAAACTTTGATCAGCTTAGTGAAATGTGTTTTAAATTACAGTATAACCACCAAAAGAACAGAAACAGAATGTGTAATTTCCAAATTACTAAACAGGGAAAAGATGGAATGCTGAGAATAATGTAAAGGAAGACAAGAAAAGAAAATAGATTAGAATAAATAGTGAGCATTACATAAGATATAGATCCAAATGTATCAGCAATTACGGTAAACATAAAAGGACTGAATAGCTCATATAAAAGACAAAAATTATCAGGTGGAATTTAAAAATAAAATCTCACTAAATCCTGTTTAGAAGAGACATATCTGAAACGGTACAGTAAGGTAAAAGTAAAATAATGGGGAAAGACATACTGTGCAAATACTAATCTGAAGAAGGCTGATAGATGAAATACATTAATAAGCATATCACTAGAGATACAGAAGGTTGTTTCATAATGATATGATGTTCAATTTACCAGGAAGTTAAAACAGTTTTGAATTTGTATTCACCCAAGAACTTGTCCTCAAAATATATAAAGCAAAAGTTGACAGAACTGCAGGGAGTAATTGACACTTTGAGAGACCTAATAGGGAGATTTAAACACACTGCTTTCAGACAAAAATATCTGAAAATGTAGAAGATGTGAACAACACAGTTAACTTGCCCTAGTGGGCATATGTAAAATATAATACCCAGCAACTGCAGGAAACAGTACTATGGTCAGATAAAGAAGTTTCATTTTCTCTGGGCACTGATTTCCAGTTTCTCTTGTTTGTCTCCAGCATGGACCTAAATTGAATGTTTCATCTTTGATGTAGTTGGGTGTGTTATTATGTATAAGATAACTTCTCTGGGTGACTCCTACTTGATCATACTATGTTCTGTGTGAAATTCTGTGCACAGAAGTAAGGCAGTTAGATGATGCTTGATTTTGCCACCTATTTTAGATCAGTGCATAGGTTTCCATTCTCAGAAGCCCTGAGTCTCTTTGAGTGTAGAACAGCCATGCAATCATTATTAAAACATTCTAAATTTGTGTGTGAATGTAAGGTTTATATTTTATATCTGGAAGTTGCTGGAGTAGTAAGACAGCTAATCTTCTGGCCTTACGTCTCTGGTTTTATAGTCTCCACCTCTGCAAAAATCAGGTACATCATCAGAACATGCATTGCCTTCTCTTCTTTGATTCTCACAACAAACCTATGAATTGTAAATGAACATAAGGCCAGGAGAAATATAATGGACTTGTCTAAAGACTCAAAGTGTACTAGTAATGGAGCTGGGACTAAAACTCTGGGATACTCATGTGCAATCCAGCAGTCTTTAACCTATATCACACATTGCTTTCCCTTGTCTGTAGACCACTGAATAGATTCTTAAATTCTTAAACTGTGGCACATATTTGCAGATTTTATTTTTTTAATTAAAAAAATGCACAGAAGTATGAACTTAATGAGTTATAGGTACATAATGTATTGTCGTATGTCTGAACATGTATGTATGAACTACAAAAAATTGTTTCCTAGAAAAATGAGAACATAAGTTTTATTTGTATATGCATGTTCTCTAATTCTGGTATTTATTGTTTGATGGCAACCTTGATTTGCTTCCCCTTTTGTATGTTTGCGTGGGGCTTTATTTTCTCTTACATCTTTTAATAATGAACTGGAGCCAAACTCTCCTGTAATAATGGGTTGAGGAGACATAATAGTGTGATTGTTCCTGTCACCAAATAATGCTTGAATCCTTAATTCCTTGTCTTTTTAGATCATCTCTCATAGCTCTTTACTGGGATATGAGAGTGTAGAGACTGCAAATGAGAAGTTAGGATATATCCATTACTTGAAAATGCAGTATTTTATAAGTTGTCAGTGTATATTCACGGAATCTTTCTTTCAGTGCTCTATCAGAGTCTTTAAACCTGTTTTAGACTAATCCCAGGAAGAAAAATCCACGAGCTTTCTCATCCATCTCATGAATGGTTGGTTGGTTGCTTTCTCTTTAATCTAGTCTAAGTGCAAGTTAGCAAACTGTTAGTGGCATACTTAATTAATATGTTATTTTTTTATTCTCTTTTTAGCTTTTGGATCAGCCATATAAGTAAGACAAGATTAGCTCTAACAGCATGTAAAAGGCAAATTTGTTCCCTTTCTCTTTAAATTCATGTAATCAGAGATAACAAATATGAATCCTACTAAAAACAAATGGCAAATATTCAAAGACATTGCTTAATTCATACCCTATAGTTATTCAGAGTCAACCTTCCAGATTGGGTATTTGCTCTGTGAAAAAGAAAATTCTTCAATTTAGATATATGTTCATCATTTGGCAGTTAGGAGACTGTGCATGAAAACTTAACTCAGGCATATGTTGCTCTAAGTTCTAAATAAAGGCTTTAGCTCCAGCTTACTTAATATACTTGTCTGTGTATGTTTCTGTGTATAATTCAAAACTAGTTAATGGGATTTTAAAGTAGAATTTGGTATCATTCTCTCTTATATTTATTTTGTCTTCTATCAGTTTATTTTGAAACTCAGATTAAAGTCCCATCTTCTTAATGACTTGCCTTCAAGTCTTTGACACTTACTCATCCTACCCAGAGTGGAACAGCATGACGCCGCTGAGAACATAGAATCCTTCTGCTCTCTTTTCTTGGAGGAGTGCTTATGGTGCCAAACTTGAATATTAGCATCAGGTCAGACTCTTTCTTGGAAACGTGGGAACCTAAAGTGTCTTTCAGAACTAAGTGGTCTGAGGAAGCGTACTTGGAACTATGATATCGAGTGTATATGTGTGAGTGAGAGATTGCGGGAGGATGAGAGGTATGTCCGTTTCCTATTTTGCATATTAGTCTTTAAAAAGAACAAAAACAAAGCAAGAAGCCTCCTCTGGAAGGGACACTTAGAGGACAGGGCTTGTGAACTCAAGTCACCTGTGCATGTGACAGTAACTCCCAGGGCTTTAGAATTTTATCAGACCTCTGCAAGTGATATCAAGTGATGCCTAACTAACTTTTGGATGGAAGACCACCAGAGGGAAACCCAGATACTATAGAAAGTGATGTTCATGACTCAGACTCCCAAGCTGCTTGGTATGAATTGGGTAGAACAATGAAACATGACTAAGTGGGGTGCCTTTCAGAACAGATTAAGGAATTGAGTTCCTGACCCCTCCTAGAGATGTTTTATTTCTTAAAATAAATTTCATGGTTTTTTTTTGTTTTTTTTAATAATTACCTGGGCAGGCACTGGGAAATGAACCTAGGTCTCTCGTACAGCAGTTGAGAATTCTGCCGCTGAGCCACCATCGCGCTGCCCTCCATGGAAATTTTTGATGCATGTAAAGGTGTTAATTTTAATGTGCCAGCCGTTTTTCAAAGTCACTTTTAATGGTTTTTCAAAAGGAGGCTATTGGCATTTGGGGTAAGATAATTCTTTGTTTTTCAAGGCTGTTTACACATTGTAGCACATTTATCATCCCTGGCCTTCGACTACTGACAGTATTGTCCTCCCAGTTATTATGACAGTTGAAAATGCCCCCACACTTTCCCATATACCCCTGGAGGTCAGCACCACCATGCCCAAAGACCCAACTGCATCAGAGGATAATGGCTAAGGCTTTTTGAACACCTACCATTTGAGGCACTGTTGTAAACATTGACTCTTTTGAACGTCACAAACCTGTGAAGTTGGTCCACTACTATTCCCATGGTATAAATGAGTACAGGAAAACCCAGAGAGATTATGCCACGGAGAGCTGAAACTGAGACTTGCTGATTACAAACTGTGTGCTTATCTGCTATATTTTACTGCCTCTCAAAAATCTGCATTAACTGTATTCTATTTCTTTAACTGTGTTTGTGTTATATATGTATGTGTGTATGTGTTTAGTTTTTTTAAAAACTTCATTATTGAAAGGTTATATATTTCTTTAGGTTAATTATTCATTACATTCCTGCATAGTTCTTCCTTTCCCCTCCATGTGTTCTCCTCAGTGGATATGCTTGGGGAAGTATAAATTGAACCAGTTCTCAGGTGCATGTATATGTCCCTATAAGGGATCAGTGGCAGATTCCACTAATGCCTAAGCCACAGTTGCCACAGACACATAAGAAACTGTCCATCTGGTTTTGACTCCCTAGAGTGTGTTAACGCAGTAAGAGTCACTATAATTAAGTGATTTTAAATCTTAAGGTATCAGGTAAAAATCATTTAGGCATTTTGCCTCATGGCGATTTTGAAGCTTAACAAACTTTCTTGAAAATTATGAACTATTTCTTAAGACCTGAAGTTCTACAGTCAGGCACACACACACACACACACACACACACACATATACGCACATACATACATACACAGTTATATATATACCTTGGTGTATATTTGCATATATACTATAAAATATATATAACTATATAAATATATAAAAAATAAGTATATATATACATATAGTATATATACCTGGGTATGAATTTCAGTTTTGCACTTAGATCCATTAACTTTTGGACATATTGCTCAACTTCACATGTCTGTTTCCGCATCTGCAACATAAGGAAATCAATAGGATTCACCTCCTGGGCTTACTGTGCAGTGTGAAAAAGGAAATACCTGTCAAAAGTTTAACTTAGTGCCTAGTACAGAGTGGGCATTCACTAAATGTTGCCTGAAAAATGAACCAGCCCTCTCTAGGATCCCATCCAGAAAACTCATCTGGTTCAGATTACCCTGATCTTTCACAAATGACATTCCTTCTTTTCCTCTGCCCTAGTATACTTGCCCACTGTCACTCTTATTACCTTTCTCAAATGCTATTTTCAGCCTATTATTCAGGAGCTGCTAAGAGACCCCTGTTTTCTCTAATATTAAATGTTACCCCTGGGCTAGGCTTTCATGCCCCCCACATCAGTTTCACTCATCCTGCATCCCTGGGTGGGCAGCATGGGATAGGGGGACAAGCATTACGGTAAGAATCAGAGACCAAGTTTGGTCCTGACTTGCAAGCTGTGCAGACTTGCCAGGTCCCTTAACAACCTCTCTGAGCCCAGTTTCTTTACTTGAATCATTATGTCTCATTTTCTTGCCTACCTTGCAGAAGTTTTTTTCATATATGTTTTGTGTATATAAAAATATTTATAAACTGTACAATGTAACATATATGCAGGGTGGCATTATTATAATCTCATTGTTTTCTTAAAAGGCCATTTCATTACCATGCCAGTTAATTCCATGGTGCTTGTGTCTGGTCTTCCTCCTTTCACACAAGTGACTGTTTTTCTGTGTCCAAATGGCATGTTTTCTCCTTTTTGAATGCCATTATATGGTGGGATTTCCTCTTGGTATGACAGTGCCCCAGATAATTATCCTCCCAGTAAGATTCACTGTTGTCTTTTATCAACACATGTTGATACATGTGTTGATAAAAGATGTCTTATCTACAGATCCAAGGACCATATTTATGAAAGTCATCTTTTAGTTTTTTTGTATAATTAAGGAGGTTCCGAAATGTCATGTGAGTGCACAACAGTTGAACCCCGAGTCAATGTGGGTAACAAGTTAGCCCTCTAGCTGTATGACCTTGGGCAAGTCATTGTATCCAAGCTTTAATAGTTTCATTGCCTAATGGTATATTAGACAAATAATGGTATTATTGAGTCTAAATAAAGTGAGACAATGCATGTGCAAATGCTTTAAAACTTTGAAGTAAGTGTAAGTACTAGTATTAGGTAGTATTGTTGTTCTGTTGCCCTGAATGCTAACGCTCAGTTGGTAAAAATTCACTTTCCTGCTATGTGCAGGCACTGTTCTGAATATCAACTTATTTGGTCTTCACAAACCTGTGATGTTTGTACACTATTATTACCCCCATTGGACAGTTGAGGAAATTAAAGTACAGAGAGCTGGAGTTCAAACTCAGGCAGTCCTAAACTAAAGTTCTCAATTAAAGGTCTATATTAAAATTCTAGTTTCAAGTAGATTTGGGAATGCTGTGAGCCAGACAACAGGTATCAAAAGCTATTACTTTGAAATTGTGGACCTTTTTCACATCTAGGTCACACATCAGATCAAATGTTGATTAGAGTCAAAATATAGGAATTCATATTAATACAAACAAATATTACTCCAGGAAAATAATTTTTTTATTGATTTTCTGGTAATTCTGATCATTTTAATTTTGAAAAGTTGATGATTTCTCTAATTTTAGGAACTCTTCACCCATCCAGGACTTAACTCTATGCAAATTTACCTAGTTGCAACATTAATGAAGAACTGGTAAGTCTGCAAAAATTCTTCTGAAGGATCCTTAGCTTTACGCTTTCAAAATAGCTGCCGTAAGTCAACAAGTAATTCACAGAAGAAATTTGAGCAGCTGTTAAACATTTGACAGGATATACAACCTCCCTTGTGATCAAGGAAATCTAAAGGAAAGCAGCAAGATGACCTTTTTTGGAGGCAAGTGGGTGTAATTTAGCAGAATAGCCAAGATCACAGTTATGACTAAAAGATAATATTGATGAAAATGTGGGGGAAAAGGCATTTTTTGGGGAAGGACAGTTTGGGAAATGTGTTTAATATTTGCCCTAGCAATTATAAGAATTTATCCTAAAGTGTGCCAAGAAGTGTATACCTCCAGGAAATTTATTGCTTCATTGTGTATAATAGTGAAAAATTGGAAATAACTGAAATGTTATAGTGTAGGTAATTAGATAAAAAATTATGAAAAGTTATACAGTAGAATTCTGTGTAGCCTTTGGAAAGAATTATATCTAAGTTACCCAGGGTATATTTTAAGTTAAAAAAATAAGTTATAGAATAGTAATAATAGCATAATCATATTTTTATAAATTATATTTATGATTATACTATATATTAGTATATATTTAGAAAAGACCTGGAAAAATATATGTCGCTTAGTGTAAATAGTTATCTCCAGACGGTGGGATTGCAAAAGACTGACTTTTCTAAAGTTTTAATTTTTTATTGAGAATATATATAATGAGCATATATAAAATAGTAAAGCTTAAAGTAAGATTTCATGAAGGCAGTGGCTATGGCTTCACGTATTCCACTCAGGAGAAAGCTCCTTCAGTGACCACTTAGGGCTACTTATTATTTTCTTAACAAAACGTATTAGACACGTGTGTATCTGTTTTTCAAGCTCATGGTCAATTAGAAAGAAAAGGAACAAACTGCTAGTAGGAACACATTCAGTAGCCAGAAGGGACAGCTATCAGCAATGTTGCAGACTAAACTGACATAAAAACAAACCCCAGATTAAAAGAAAAAAGACCAAGCAATTTAGGTCCATTTGATATAGAGCCAAGCAGTACTATACACCTGAGAAGAATCTAAATGCACCACTGTATTAAAACAGAGTGTGGAAATTGATCATGAAGACAAATCTCTGTATTCAGTGTGGTCTTTAAAATGGCAAGAGCAAAAAGAGTGTAATGCATTTTAAAGTAAATTCTAGCCAAAATGCTTAACATAACTAAAAAAAAAGGCAGTATAGTCTAAAACAGTACAATACTGTATATATGTCTGTAGGTTCCTAAGCTACAGAAAAAGATAGTTTTACGTTATGATCCCCTTCACACATATAAATGTATACTCACAAAACTGAAAAGTTTCATGAAATAATACTTTGACTGACAGCATGGTAGCACACTCTTCTATTCCATTCTGTTCTAAAGTAACGCTCATCAAAACTCCCTAAAGTGACTCCGGAACCCATTAGTGGGTTGCAACCCTCAGTTTGGGGAACTCTGGGTTGCTGGAACTCATAAATAGCTCATTTTAATCCTTACAACAACCCTTAGAGTAGCAAATCCCATCTTCCATATGAGGCAAAGAGACTCCAATAGGAAGGGTCCTTGCTGATAACATAGCTAGTAAACGAGTTGGGTGAGTCAGATGTTCAGGTCTTGTGCTGCCACATCTGTTGAGCTGACTTTAGGGAGCTCCTGATTCAATTAGGAAGATATCTACACTTGAAACTATTAGAGGATTCCCAGTAGCAGAATCTTGCTCCTCAGAGGGTGTGGTGGTGCTGGAGCTGAAGCAATTATTAAGGAGGGGTGATGGCCTTTGCTGGAATGGCCAAAGCATTTCAAGGCCTGCTTCCTCTTATTAGTCCATACGCCTGGCAGACATTATTAAAAGATCACATCACTCTTAACAGAGCTTGAAGTCCTCACCCAGGCTCTTCTGATCCTTTGATGTGTGCTTACTTACCAGGTGAAACCTGCTTTTGCTCCCTGGATGGTTAAGAACAGAGACCAGTTAGACAGACTGGGAGTTCAAAACCCATTTCTGAGTCTTTCTACTTGAGTGACCTCATCTGTGGATGTGACAATAGTATATGGAAAGCTTGGCATATGGCAGGTGCTTAATAAACATTGACTGTTGTTGTATTTAGTTGAGGCAGTCTGCCTATTAAAGGTGGCTCTTTTTTTTTATTATTAATTAAAGAAAAAAAAGAAATTAACACAACATTTAGAAATCATTCCATTCTACATATGCAATCAGTAATTCTTAACATCATCACATAGGTGCATGATCATCATTTCTTAGTACATTTGCATCGATTTAGGAAAAGAACTAGCAAAACAACAGAAAAAGATATAGAATGTTAATATAGAGAAAAAAATAAAAATAATAATAATAAAAATAAAAAAGAAAAAAGAAAAGGAAAAAGAAAAAGAAAAAAAAGACACAAACAAACAAACAAAAAACTATAGCTCAGATGCAGCTTCATTCAGTGTTTAAAGATGGCTCTTGAGCTAAAAGTGTCTGGGTAGTGTTTCCAAAGAATAAGACAATGTATGTTTTGTTTGTGTATGTGTTATGTGTGTTTGCTGATGGTAAATAGCAAATAAATACAGAGATGTGGCTAAGCATGGATAATAGGTGGGCGGTGTTCTAATGTGATTACTGTGGTGGTGGTGTGCAAAGTTAGCATGGGAAGGGTAGGCCTTAGGGGAGCTGTGGTTCCAGACAATGGAATGGAGCCAAATAGTGGCATCATGGGCAAATTGTTGGGCTACATGGAAGTAAAAGCAGCAAGTCGGAGAATATATATAAAAAAACAAGCTTTGTTTGTTTTGCATTTGCAGTTTGAGAGATAGAGAGGTGTAAACTATTACTCCAAATTTTTTGTTGCTGAGAGAATTGTAGCACTATTGACAGAAAAGATGGGGGCAAGGGGGGTGTGTGCAAGCAGAAGAGTTCTATTCGGTAAATTTGAAGTTTAAGGTGATAATGGGACATCCAGTTAAAGATACCTTTGGAGAAGTATGTAGTACTGGGACATGAAACCTGGGTGTATCAATTTTGACCTCATCAACATGAATGCCATACAATTTAAAACTGTAGTAGGATGGATGAATTTCTGAAAGTGGGAATATTTATAGAGAAAAATGGCAGGTGAAGAAGTAAACTGTGGAACTTTCCTTTACTGCTTCACTTTAATCCGTCTTCAAGATGGTCCTTATGAGTGTTGATTAACAGGCAAAATCTCTTTGTGATGGAGGTTTTTAAAATTATAAGTAGCAAACTTATAGATTGGTTCTAAGATGGCCAATCTTTCCTAAGCTGTACTCGACTAATAAAATTTTTTTTTTTTACCAATTTTATGTGTTTAAAAGTGTACTGGACACATATCAAGAAGGAGCATAATTAGTTCGTCTTCTATTCTTTCTTTCAGCAGATATTAAAGTGCCTCTTCTGTGACAGTCAGGTTCTGTGCTGGGTGCTTGGAATTCATCAGTGAGTAAGACAGATCTGGTGTGTGCTTTTAGAGAATTTATAATTTAACGAGGAAGCCAAACATTAAATAATCAGCAGTGTGCTAAATGTGTGAAGAGGAAGTGCAGTCTGCTAAAGAAGCAGTACAGAGAATGTTTTCCAAGGGATGGGGACAGCTTTGTGTGGGGGGAGTGGTGCTTAATCCACACCTGGAAGATTGTACTCCCCAAGATGAATAAGAAAAAGGTGCTGCCTTCTGGCAGTCTCCTCTATTCTTCTCCTCATCTGCAAACCATTTATTTTATGACAAGTGATTTGATCCTTAAAAATTTGTTCTCCCCAGTTCCTTTTCAATCCTGGTTCTATGAAGACTAATCATACCACTCACCCAATTTCAGATAATTGGAATTTGTAGGATCTTGATGTACTTTTGTTTATAATCTCCTGGATTTTCTCTCTTGATCACTTCTCCCATTTGCCTTGACATTTATCTCCAACAAGAGACTCATACTCCAGAGCTATGATTGTTTGCAGAATTGCCTGTACGCACTCTGAAGATACATAGCTGCACACACCTGTTTTTGTAGAAATTGAGCAAGCTTTTTTTTTTTTTTGGTGTATGTAGTTGGTTTCAAAACCACTGCAGGAATAAATTTTATTTGGTCTCTCTAAAAGCTAGCACATGGTATCACTGTGTACCAGATGGACCCAGTTCATAGCTTTTTACCCTTTGTAGTGAATTGTGCTTCAGGGGTCTTCCAGCATGCATTTGGTTCTTCCAAGGTCTCAGTTAAGAGGACATCTCGGATAGAATGTCTCCTAAGGATCTCCTTTTTCTTCTACTTCCCTGTGTCCTTTACAGTAGTCATTATAACCTTATAATATTCGTTGTGACCTGCAGAACAAAAGTAACAGATTTTGTTTCCCAAGAAATTAAGCATTTCGTAAAACCTTCACCCATAAGAGCTCAGAGCCAAATTTACTTTATTTTCTAAAGTAAATAAGTATTACTACCTGTACTCTTTAGGCTTTTTTTTTTTTTACTTCTTTTTGAATTATTATTCATTTCCCTTTTTAAATATAAAAAGTTACTTCAGCTGCTTTAAATTCATTTTATTGTTTCCTCTGATAATATCCCTGAGATACATAAGCTTTCTCTCAGAGAAATATGTCCCTTGGCCCATACAAAGGCAGACAGAAAATCTGTTGGATGAGAAAATGAAAAGAAAAGTACACCACAGTTTTCGGAAGGAAATCCCTTTTTTCTCCTCTTCACTTCTTTTCTTTTACTTCTGGGACAAAACCAGACCAAGGTGACCCATTTTCTTTAAGCCAAAGGAAGATTTTTATTACCAGTGATTAGGTTTGGAAGGGATAATATTCTTTGGAGCGCGCTGCTTCTTCATAATATCCTATTGCTGTTGGATTTGGTTTCCAACGTGATTCAGTTTTGGTTCTCTATGACTTAGTGTGCTGGTTTGAAATTGTTAGGTACCCCAGAAAAGCCATGTTTTCTTTCTTAATCCAGTCTTGTGGGGGCAGACCTATTGTTTAGGGTGGAAACTTTGGATTGTTTCCATGGTGACTGGACACACCCAAATATGGTGTGACCTTTTGATTAGGTAGAGATGTGACTCTGCCCATTCAGGGTGGGTCTTGATTAGTTTACTGGAGTCCTTTAAAAGGGAGACATCTTGGAGAAAACACAGTTGCTTCAGAGCCAACAGGAGACCTAGACATTTGAAGATGCAGAGACCACCCCTGGGGGAGCTGTTTGAAACCAGAAGCCAAAGACCCCAGCAGACACCAGTCACATACCTTCCCAACTGACGTAGGTATTCTGGGCTCATCGGCCTTTCTCTGGATGCCTTAGTTTGAACATTTTTATGACCTTAGGACTATAAACTTGTAATTTAATAAATTCCATTTTTAAAAGCTATTCCATTTCTGGCATATTGCATTTGCAGCAGCATTAAGAAGCCAAAATGCTTTGGAATCGATACTTATTCAAATGTGTATGTATGTGTCTTGCTAAGCAAAAAGAAATGAGAAGGCAATAGGGACAAAGTTCATTCTCCTCATGGCTGCCTCTTCCAGAACTCAGTAGACAGGCCTGGGGCTGGCACTGGAAGCCAAGGCACTCCCATTCCCCACAAGGATACAGCCCCAAGATGAAGCTGCAGCTAGTCCTGGCTGTGCGGATGGCCTGCCGGCTCTCCTAGCCCAGAACAGCTTGCTAGAACTCTATGGAACTATAAAGCAAGCACTGGGCAAGTGGCTTCTCTGTAAGTATCTCACCTATGTATGTCACTGTGACCAGGGAATCTAGAGGTAGCCCATGGAGAATGGCAATGGGGGCGCCCTCCACTGAGTGTGGATACCAGGTTGCTCCAGCCAGACTGACCACCCAGGGACAGCCTCTGGTGTCTAACGTGGCAATTAGAGAAGAGGTACTGGCCCTCAGCTGGCATCCAGGGACTATTCCTGAAAACCCCTGGTGTGCCTGAGTCCCTGAACTGCTCTTGGTTCTGTTTTCTCCCTTTGTGAGCTGGAGTTGAAGACTGGGGGACAATGACTGGAGCTCAGGGTTTGGAGCCAGGGTCTGAGGACTAATCCTACCTCTTGCTGTGTGACATTGGGCAAGTCTCCTAACCTCTCTGGGCCTCAATTTGCTAGTTGGGAAATGAAGGTTCTCCATAGTCCCTCCTGGCTTTCTGTTGTTTCACACACCCAAACACATGTCAGCTTGTGATGTGGTTTTTATTACATCCAGCATCCCTTGCCCACAAATTATTCTCTGTGTCATCTGGATACTGGAGGTCTGAACTGGATTGCCCAGTGAAAAGGGCTTGCCCTAAAGCCCCCTCCTGGGGAGCTTACCAGTAAGACATCACCCTGCCTACCACCTCACCCTGACGGGAGAAGGAAGGAGAAACTTGGGTGTCACAAATGAAGAAAAATGGCATTAAGAGTAAGGCTCTCGATTCCTCTACCTGCCCATTTAAAGTTGGGAAATGACTTTGATGAAAACAGTTTTCTGAGGCAAATTGGGCATTTAGTGTTCTTTGTTGCATTGTCAAATGCAAACATTTCTTAAAAACAAAAAACCAAAATAAAACAAAACTAGTACATTCAGTGTAATCTCAAAATTAAATTTTTGAGAAAGTTTTCAGCATCAGAAGGTTTTAAACACAGCACCCATTTGTCATGTGGGTATTTTGGGTCCTTTCTTGAAAAGGCCTCTTCTCTGTTTGGAATATGTCCTTTCTTCTTGCAGTCTTGATAATAGAATGCCCTTTCTTTTATGAATTGATAGAGTTTGGTTTTTAAATGTCCTTACTTGGTAAAAATGATCCCCCTAGCTGAACCCTATTTGAATAAAATAAAAAATTCCTGCTCTGTGAGAAAAAAAAACAAAGAAAGAAAAGAAATGAGAGGAATGGGGAAATGGATTTTCAGGGATATCTGGCATTAACCTCCATCTTCCCTGGCTTTGTAACAAGTACTCAGGAAAGTACTGGAACTATTAGATACATTTGTCCCTGACTAGCAGGCAGGTACCTCACCAGCGTCTCCAGCAATGATTAGGAGGAATGAGGAGAGTATGACTTCCTCTCTGCACAAAAAGGCAAACAGGGAATTTCTCAGGTATGGGGAGCTCTCAACTACACAGGGTTATAGCATGGACTGCCAGTGGGACCCTTTGAGGATTGAGATGAGTAGGTCCCAGGGAGCCGTACCTCAGACTAGTAATATGCTATGTTTTTGCTATTTGTAGCGCTTTGTTTGATGCCAACTTTCTGAACATTTGCCTTGAAATACCTTTAACTCGTAATGTTAGCATCTGTCATCCATTATCTAGTTGTGACACAACCCAGAGCGTAACTGAAGAGCCTCATTTTATCTGCAGTAATATATAATGTAGATTTATTTGTACCATATTTTCCGTGAGGTTAACTCAGTTTGCTTTTTTTTTTTTTTGAATTTTTGAATATGTTTAAAACTTAGCTATCTGAAATCCTAAGGATTAGCTTATTTTTATTTTTTTATTTTATTTTTCCCCGGGCAAGCTCCGGGAATCAAACCCGGCTCTCCAGCATGACAGGTGAGAGTTCTGACACTGAGCCTCTGTTGTACTGCCCAGGATTAGCTTATTTTGAATGATTTGACTTTTCATGATCATCGAGGTTTAGTGAAGTTAAACATGAAAACTTTAAAAAAAAGAACATTCTAGATGGAAAATTTTCTAAAGTATATTTTGATGTTTACTAGTTTTTGCACAGAGCTTACTGAACATCAGTCACAGTGATTCTTGGCCATGATTAAGAGCTATTAGGCGCACAAACTATAACACAGTGTAACCCTTAAGGCTTTGCAGAGTCCATACTACTGTTTCAAATTCAGTTCAACATGAAATACCCCCAACTATTGCGTCTTTTTTACTTCCTACTTTTTGCTTCCTTCCTTTTAATCCACTGCTCTTAAGTAATCCTTTTTGACAGCTTGCCTTATTACCACGTTCCTGCTTAACACAGCACCTCTCACAAACACACTGATTTTTATTTTCTTATAGACTTAGAAATCAGATAACCAAATATGTTCGAACTGTGTGGAAATGAAAAAGTAAAGGAAATTCTGAGAAAAAGGCCCAGAAATGTTTCTATTAAATAGCAGTAGTAATAATAATAAGTAGTGCATGAGTTTTAGTGCATGGATTTTGATAGTTCAGAGACCTTCAAAACTTTTTCTCAATTAGGATTGTTGGCTATATTCCAAACATGAATATACTAGTAGTTAACTAAATTTAATATAATTTTTATAAGGCGTAGTTACTCTTAAACCTGGAATTCCTCTCTCTTACTTGGGACTCATCAGAAAATATTTATTAAGTGCTGTGCATCCCAAATTTTGATGGTCGTTGTGGGTAATACAAAACAGATATAATAAATTACATCTGTCCTCCAGAAGCCTTTGATCTGGCTAGGGAAACCTTAGTCAAATATTCGTAGCACTAAAGGAAGAAGGTAACCTTGATTCGTGGTTTAAGTAGTTAAAAGTGGTCTGTGAGAAAGGCTGTGAGTAACCTGAACTCCGCTTCATCATTAGGTAGTTAATCTTCCACATGAAACTGGCTAATCCTTATCCCATAGTTTGCAAGTTACTTGGGTGTCTTTGGCTTTCTGGAGTTTCCGTGAACAATTTCAAGTTATTACCTTGGTAATAACTTTTAGACTATAGTTTTGCTGACACAGTATTGACCAGTTAACTTTGCTGTGTTCATGGTCAAAAATTCTCTTTGCTCCAATTTTTTTTTTAATTTTTGTTGCGGGGGGGTGGGGGCATGCATAAGTTGTAAGTGAGATCTGGTGAGGAGCTTATAAATCAACCTAAATTTATTGCTGCTAATATGAAGAAAATGTCAAGCACAGGTAAGAGCATTGCTATCTACCAGGACAAGAGCTGTGTATTGCCATTTTCATCTTTCTCTCCCTGCATCGTATTCTTCCTTGGAATTCTTTGCCAAATTGCCTGAACTCTACATGAGTTTACCTGTGAAAACAGACTACCAAGAGAAGTTTGATCATCTTGCTCTAAAGGAGTGTCTTCAGAATTAAAAATGGTCATTATCTTAATTACATAGGAGCAGAGGATTTGGAAAGCAGATTTTTTGGCATTCTTCTAGCTATTGTTTAAAATTTTGTTTCCTGGATATCATGTATGTTTTGTTGCTGATGTTAGAAAAGGTAAAGTGAATTCTGTCTAATTTAAGAGTGGTGTCCCTGGAATCGTGCTAAATATTGCTCTTTAGAGCTTTGTATGTGTCTCTTAAGCTATAAGTGAGGAAAAGAAAAGGTGTAGTTTTGACTTATATTAATGCTGTGATTAAAAGAAATTAAAGTTACAAGACATTGAAAGTCTTGAGATGATAATATAAGGAATGTAAATCTGAGGATGCCCTAATCAATTGGTATTACGTTCAGTATGAAAAAGAAATATTGCAGTCTATTATTGGTGTCATCTCTGAATTCTAGGACATAGTACTCAGTTACACATTAGAGTACATGAAATGAAATTCTCTTCTTTATAAGCACTTGAAAAATCAGGGAAGACAAAATCCATATTTGTGGTCAAATTGAAATGATTTTTTATGGCTTTATCACAGAGATGATGTAATTTTTAAGTCTTTTGTTAATATTTCAAATATGCATTGTATCATTTAGGATGCTTCAGCTGCAGGTAATGGATAACTTGGATGAAAATTGGCTAAAACATTAGAGCATTTTCTCATGTAACAAGGACTCCAGAGTTAGGACAAACACGGACCCTGGCATATCAGGGTTGCTGCCCTCTTCTCTTTCCTCCCAACTCCTCCAGTATTTTAGCTTTATCTTTGAGCTGGTAGGGAGATGGCTACAAAAGATGTAGACATCTGTGTTAGTTTCCTAGGGCTGCCATACAAATTACAGCAAATTTGGAGGCTTAAAGCAATATAAATTTATTCTCTCGTATTCTTGAGATCAGAGGTCTAAAATCAAGGTATTGGCAGGGCTGTGCTCCCTCCAAAGACTTAGGGGAGAATTATTCCTTATCTCTTCCAGCCAGATTCTGGTGGTTCCTGTTCCTTTGCTTATGGTTGCATAACTCCAACCGTTGCCTCCATCTTTACGTGGCCTCCTCCTCTCTTTTCCATTTGTCTCAAATGTCTTTCTGCCATTCTCATTTAAGGACATTCGTCATTGGATTTAGGGGCCACCCTGATAATCTAGGATGACCTCATCTCAAGATCCTTAACTTAAAAAAGACCCTTTTCCATATAAATTACCATTCACTGGGTCCTTTGAGGGGGCCCATCATTCAACCCACTACAGCATTTTATCCAAAATCATAAAGTACAAGGGATGAAAAAGAACATCTCTCCTTGATCCTCCTAAAGAATCCTCCTACCCCACCCCCCCACCCAATAGATCTGCCTTCATCCCTTGTTGGCCAGAATTGGCTCAGATGTCCTTCTTAAGTCAGTCACTGGAAGGCATTGTTAACAAGTGCGTTAGACTGATTTTTGGGGGATAAAACAGATGTTGATGAGACAACCACAGTGTCCACCATAACTGTTGTCAATTAATAATTTAAATAAATAGTTTGAGTGATTATGGGCCCAGAAAAGAGCTATATATATAACGGATGTATATATAAAAGCTCTTACGTACAAGTTTGGGTATCTCAAATGTACCATATTAATATTTGATACTTGTCTTTCTCTTAGTGTTTCCTGGGAACCAATGGGAGATGGGAAAAAAATCATTTCATTGGCTGATAACCATATCCTGCTGTGGGATTTACAAGAAAGCTCAAGCCAAGCTGTGGTGAGTACAAAGAATTACAAAGTATTTTGTTTTGTTTTTTTTAATTGGCCCTCAGACTGAATTCAGAATATACTTCTTGATTCATGTATGTTTAGAATTTTGACATTAATTATGAAATAAACGAATGGACCAAATCACCGAAGAATTGCGTGACTGGCTCTTTCAGGTAAAAGTAGTCTAGGAATTGACCCTCAGAGCTGCATACAGATGTTACTCAGAACTCAGGGAATTGTCAGAACTCCCATTCTTTGTCATAAATCTGACCAAAGGAGAAAGTGAAACATCCAAAAGTATATTCTTCTGGTTCAAGTATGTTATCTTTTTAATGAATGGATTTTAAAGTAGATTTGGTTAAAATCACGATTTTATGTAGGAACACATAAAATAATTATTTAATAGTGTTGACTAACTCTTTTAATGTTGTAAAAATATGAAGCTGTAAAAATAATGATGAAGACTGGACTTGATGTTCTTTCAGTTTATCTTCCCTCCACTCACATGTGGACTTACAGTTATATGGATTTGGGTTACCAAAACATATCAGCTATTCCTATATATGTGATCCTGTGACGACTGGGGCATGTAAAAAGGCCTTCTCACTCTCCATCTGGTACTCCACAAATCAAACTGCGGTACAGAACTGCCGCTTAGAAGAAAGAATGCGCTCTTCACACTTCCCATCTAAAAGATTATGTCCCTCAACCGAGCTCATTCATTTTCAGACCTTGTTTAATATTTAGCACATACTGACTTTGGAACCACTTTTTCCTTTTGAATATTTATCTTTTGGAATGCCTTTTCTTTCATAGGGCACATATTCTTCTTATTTGTAGATGCTTTTCATAGTCTTCATGTTTGATTATTTAAAAATTTTTCTTTTAAGATTTAAAATGTATAGGATTCCTATTTGGAATGATGGAAATGTTTCTGTAATGGATGGTAGTGATGGTAGCACAACACTATGAACGTAATTAACAACACTGCAATATGTATATCTAAATGTGGTTAGGTTATATATATGGCAACAGAATAAAAATTTAAAAAATAAGTCTATGGAACTGCAGTACATGAACCCTAAGTTAAAATATGGACTGTAGTTAATAGAATAATTATAAAAATTCACTTTCATTAATTGCAACAAATATTTTACACCTATGTAAGGTGTTAATAATAGGGTAGCATTTGGGAGTCCTGTATTTTATGCATGGTTACTCTTTAAAACTACAACTTCTCTAACAAAGAAAAAGGAAACATGGACTATACCCCCACCTCCCCCCACATGCACAAAGGCAATTTCGTATGCATTCATAATTTTATTGAATTTTCTTATGTCAAAGTAACAACTTTGTCGAGCAAAATTAAGAATAAATAATTTGAAATGACAGAGCCTATAACGTCCTTTATACCTAGGGAGGCCAAATTGCTTAAACATAGTAGAATGGGAATTGGGGATGATATCTATTTGATAGATTTCTTTAGTTATGGTTCTTGTCTTACATTTATTTGTTCCTGTGATGCTTATATAGCGCTTTCCCTTCCTGATCCCTTACAATATTAATAAATCCTTTTTTTACCCCTCTGAGCTGAAGAATGACATGAATAATGATTTATCATTATTAATATGTGTCATATAAGCCAGACTTGTAAAAAATATTAAGTGACCTGTTAAAGTTTTAAACTCCCAGTGGTCAAAAAGGAGTCTTAGGACATTTAGTATGAAATAAAGAGTTGGCGTGTTTTCCTAAGGCGTCAATACTATTTGAGGAAAAAAATCACTGTTTGTATTTTAAAAATTTAAATAAAATATATCTCTGTATGATAAAGCAGAATGCAAATTTTTAAGATAAAATAGGACATTTGAAAGAAATTTAGTGCTTAAGATCGTCCTCCATGGACTACACCTGCAGGTCCCCAGAGGGTGACTCTGTGCTCATAGTCCTCCAGCTTGTAGGAGGACTTTGATGCGAAGTCTAGGGCATATACAACAGTATTCCCTCTCTAATCCCCTTCCTTCAACTTGCATTCTAATAGGGTATTCCTAAGGAAGTGTAAATGTAAGGGAAGAAGAGGCAAAAATGCTTTCCTATTGCCCCATGACAGGCTTTAGAGGGGAGATTTTGGGGTACAGAGCCCAACTCCTGGTCAAAGGAGATGCAGAGTGGAGTCATCTGGGTTCTTTGCATGCTCTACCAAGAAGAAAATAACCCTAAAATCCAGTGCCTTTGCATTAAGCTGTTCTCATTTGCCTCAACTTTGCAGTCCCATTTCACAATCAAATGGTGAACACATCTTTGGACCCAAAGTCATCTCAAAATGATTTTATGGGAGGGTCATTAATCTGTAACTTATTTTCTGCAGAGACCAAATTTAGTTTTCTCTCCCCCTTTTGTATCCCCTGTCAGCAGTTCTGTCAATATCACTTTGTGACCCTCTACTGTAGTATTTAATACAGAAACCTTCCTATTGATTGCAGCCATCTTCACACAAAGCTTCTCAATTTTTTTTCTTTATTGTTTGAGGATATTACCTTCTGTGGTGAATCTAATCTTATGCTCACTGCATCATTACCTTTTGCAATTAAATTGGAGATTCTTTGCCATTTATAATCATTAGCAGAATTCAGGGGAGGTCTGGAGTGGGAGTTTCCATGGGGTCTATGATCGTGATGAAGGCAGAGGGGATGATTTTCCTGTTTCAGTATGTGCTCGTTTATCTTTAAGTCTAGCAGCTTTCACCAGCTATGGAAATAAATAGCTTTTATCAAGGTGCGGACAGTGGCAGAGCAAAAAGAAAGGTTGCAGTTACTCCTACACTAAGAACTTACTGCCTCCTCCATCTTATTTTCATGTGTTAACGTAGGCATGTCTCCAAGAGGGATACTCAGAGAGTTTTGTGCATCCAGGGTGTTATCTTTATAGAGCCTAAAAGCATCTGCTCATAGTAACACCTCCTTGAATGAAGGCAATATGTTTCAAAAACAAACTTTTTGGACAGAAATTTTCTAATCAAAGATTTAAAAAAAAAAAACTACAGGAGGATCAAATAAATACAAATGGGGGAGGAAGGAGCTTATAGTAGAGGAAAATCATTAAATGCAACCAAAGTAGTGTCCAGTGTGCCTGTAAATATAAAATATGTGTTTTTTATTTGGGGACAAAGAGAGGAAGATCGTTAGAAGCTGAGTTTAATTTCAGGAATCATGAGAAGAGGCAGGTCAGAATGTGGGTTAGGTTGGGGAACTCCTCTGTTCTCTTGTAATGCCTCGGGCAATGGTTTATCCTAGCACCTTACCACAGCATATTGTGATCTCTATTTTTTTTCATCTTCCTTATTCTCCAATCTGCATTCTACAAGAGAAAGAGGAAAGAAAGAGATTTGTTAAGTTAGTTTAATCTATTTAGTTAGTTTTAAAGTTTAGAATTTAAAGTCTAAAACCTGACGGGCTGGAGTCAAATGTTAACTCCAGCATTTATTAGCAATATGACCATGGGTAAACTGTCATTGTCTTGTCTAGAAAACAAGAGTACTAATTCCTACAGTGTTCCTACCTTGTTGTGATTGTCGTGGGGATGTTTTAGAAATCGGTATTCCCCAATATCTTTCTTTCTTTTCTACATGGTAATAAAACCCAGAATAAATGCCTCATTTCCTAATTTCCTTTGCAGCTTGGTGTGTCCTTTTGACTGCATATTAAAATCACGTTGGAAATTGTGTGTGTGTGTGCGTGCGTGCACACACACACTTGCTTTATCTGCACCTGGTCTTAATCCAGATCAAATGAATTAGAATCTTCTTATTCTAGAACTTTTAATTAAAAAAATTCTCCTGGTGACTCCTGTTTTTCCATGGTTGGGAACCATTATCATAGGAGGAACAAATCAGGTTTGCCTTAGGTTGATTGAGTAGGGCCTCAAGATTTTTCCCCCATGTTTTTATTTTTATGGTTTTTTTTTAGGGGGCTACATGGTCCGGTAATTGAACTAGAACTGCTGCATGAAAGGTGAACATTCTACCACTGAACCACCCATGCACCCTATTTTTATGTTTATAAATTAAACTTTTATTTTGAAATAATTATAGATTCATGTGCAGATTCACATGTAAAAACTAACACAGAGAGAACACTTGCATCCTTTAAGAAGTATCCCCCAAAGGTAACATCTTGCAAAACTGTAGTGCAATATTATAATCAAGAGACTGACAATCATACAGTCAAGATACAGAACCTACTTATCACCCCATGGATCAGGTGTGTGGTCCTTTTATACCCCCACACACTTCCCCCGCCACCCCTCCTTAATCTCTGACACCCACTAATCTGTGCTCTATTTTTATAATATAAATGTCATCATATAGTAAGTAACCTTTGCGAATGGGTTTTTTCATTCAGCGTAATTCTCTGTTGAATCATCCACGTTGAACTATATCAGTAATTCATTCCTTTTTATTACTGAGTAGTAGTCCATGGAGTGGATGTACCACAGTTTGTACACCCAATCACCTGTTGGTAGACATCTGGTTTGTTTTTGGCCGTAATAAATAAAGCCTCAGCATTCTATACAGGTTTCTGTGTGACCATGTCTTCATTTCTCTGGGATAAATGCTCAGGAGTGCCATTGCTGGGTTGTATGGTAATTGCATACTTAGTTTTTTTTTTTTTTTTTTTGCATGGGCAGGCACCAGGACTCGAACCAGGGTCTCTAGCATGGCAGGTGAGAGCTCTGCCTGCTGAGCCACCGTGGCCCACCCACATACTTAGTTTTTTAAGAAACTAGATGAAAAGGGCAATTGAGGTGAGGGAAACTCAGAGCAAGGTACTGTTGTTTTCATTGTAAGCCTTTTGGAACAATTTGATTTCACTTAACCATCTTCATGTATTCCTTTAATAAAAACTATTCTTTCTTTAAAAAAAAAAAGAAACTGCTAAACTGTTTTTCCAGAGTGGCTGCCACAGGTCGTCTGCATACTGGCCAGCATTTGATGTTGCCACAGTATTTTCTTTGAGCCACTTTGATGGAGGTGCCCCTAAGGGCTAGTCCTATTGAGCATCTTTTCATATGTTTATTTTCCATTTTAATATCTTTCTTGGTGAAATGCCTGTTTGTGTCTTTTGCTCATTTTCAAATTGTACTGTTTCTACTTTTACTGTTGAGTTTTGAGGGTTCTTTATATACCAGTTCTTTATAAGATACGTAGTTTGCAACTATTTTCTCTCAGTCTGACACTTGTCTTTTCATCTTCTTAACAGGGTCTTCTATAGAGCAAAAGTTCTTGATTTTGTTAAAGTTCAACTCATCAATTTTTCCTTTTATGGATTATACTTTTGGTGTCAGGTCTAAAAACTCTGATTAGACCTCAAAGATTCTCTCCTACTTTTTTTTTTTTTTTTCAAGTTTTACATTTAAGTCAGTGATCCATTTTGCACTGATTTTTGTATAAGGTCCCTACTCAGCCTTCTCTGCCACCACCCCAGTGGGGTGGCTTGGGCACTTCCTTATAGCTTGGTGAGGGTGGGAGTCTGACTCCCACTCAGCCTTGGCTAGTGTGCATGGGTCTGGGGATACAAATTTTTCTATGGTGTTTGTTTAAAGTAGAGTAGTTATTGTGTGAGATTTTTTTGTCTTGCTAGGCTGCGTCTTTACTTGTCTTTTAAGTGGAGAGGTCAGAGTTTTCTTTGGGCTTGTGTGTGTGTGTCTGTGCCTGTTTGTGTTTTTAGGTTGTTGGCTTCTTCTATTCCAGATACCAGGTACATGAGGCAAAAAGAAAATCCGGGGAACTCACCACCGTTTCCGTGTCATTTCTTGTGTCCCAAGTTTCCTAGCTGGTCTGGCTTCTTCTCTTCACCTCTCAGAGTCTTCTTGGTTTGTTTTAGATATAATGTCCAGGGCAGACTAGGGAAAAGTTTATCTGCTCCATCTTCCTAGAAGTAGAAGTCCCTGCAATGATTATGACAACACCTGCCCCTCCTCAAGTTATCCTTCCCTTCCACCTTACTGATGTCTGAAGATCTATGATGAGATAAAAACTCTTTCTATGTAGAATTAGAGAGAAAAGTCTTAGTAGTCCAAGTACCTGGTTAGTGTGTAGTAAATTCTGTTCATGCGCCATCACGCTGCCATTGTAAGTGGCCAACGTGATGAATGCCAATAGGAGGAACCACAAGACAGTTTATTGGAATAAGCCATAAAATCTAAAATGTGCTTTACACATGTGTAAAATGAACTCACCGAGTATTTATTGTGGAATTTAGATTTGAGTTTTATCTATGAAAAATCAGTCATGTTCCAAGCATACCAGAATGCTTATGGCCAAATTAATTTGGCAACTATTTATTGAACTCACTTTGGAGAAAGTATATGCTTTTTTCAACAATTTGCCATTTCTTGATAAAGGGGTCCCTTAAAAAAGGACATAGACCATGCGATCATGTTGCATCTTCATTTGACAGGTGAGAAAAATAAGGCTCAAGGAAGCTAAAAAAATTTTCTGGAGTGATACAGTTTGAGTAACAGATTTGGGACTAGAATTCAGGTCTGATTCCATTCCCATCCATTCAACAAATAGATTTACTGAGGGTATAATATGTCCAAGCCCTGGGCTTATCCTCCTTTAGAACTTGTGGCTCATTATTTTAATATCTTGAATGACTGCTAATATTTGATCCTGTGAGGGTGGATTTGATTTTTGGAAACAGTCAAAAAGTTCTTTCGAGCCAAATCTGGTAAGATAGTTAACCAAGCTTTGTAAAACTGGTTTAATGGAGAACATGTTAAAACTACATGAAAACTAGTTTTCTTGTGAAATGAATAAAGAAGCATTGCAAAATGTTTTGAGCAGCAGCTGTGTCATTAAAATAAAGGTAATTTTTAGAGCCACGACTTTCAGGCAGTAATCATTTGAATGCATGTTTTAGGATACTTGTTTTTTTAAAAAAGGCCAAGATCCTCAAGAAAATATGGAATATAGTAATTTACTAAGTTGCTTATCTGGATGTCATCAAGTAAAGCTACATGTATCTTTTTAGTTTGGAAATATTCAAGACAACTGGTATTTTTCAGTTTTCTGGTAAGATCTTGAAAAAATCATTTTTTAAGAAATTGGCTCGGTATTGGTGTTTAGCAAATGAGTGTCATACACAAGTGAGTATTTGTTTCCCAAGTTCTCAAAAGATTTCTTTCTGGTGATAAAGAGTAAATTATACATTTTAAAAACTAAGTATATATAAGAAAAAGGAATTGCTAAACCTAGGGATGTTTGAAAAACAAGCTCATAATCAGCACCGATTTGAATGCCTGCCATGTCTAAGGGCTGTTTGAAGTGCACCTATAGTTTTGATTACAGAGATACAGCCTCTGCCTATTTGTAATTTGTCTTGTAATTATAGGGTCTGTAGTAAAATATATAGAAGATGCCATTAACTTAAAATTTAAGGTTTTGCTGGATAGGCTGGAATGGGAAAGGACTGTGATTAAGGGTAAGGAAGTAAAAGAGGACAGTGAGACATTAGACTTTTAAAGGCGACAGGTATTCCTGTGGTCAAGGCAAGCATTATAAACTTCAATATTAAGTCCCATTTTTGCACAGTATTACTTTGGGCAGGTTACTTGGCCCTTCCAAACCTCCATTTCCGCAAGTGTAAAGGAGGGGTCATGTGGCAATTTGCTGCATAGAATTTTGTGAACAGTGAAAATTATGTAGAGAAAGTATCCTCCACCCTACCTGGCTCATGGCAAAGATTTGGTGCACACTTTTTGAATGAATGAATGGAATGGAATGACTGGAGTACATGATTTCCCAACTGGATCCTATGTGAAGGTCACCAAACAGGAGAGTCACCAATAAGATCCTAGCACAGAGGCAAAATTACAAAGGAGAAAAATAGAGACATCAAAAAGCAGTTTGTGTTTATTTCATAATTAAATTACTATCCTAAAAGTCAGCCAGTGATAATCACAATTCAATTGTGGAAGATATAATGTACTTTCAATATTTCAATACTCATATAAAAACTATATGCTATAATTTTTAAACCCAAATTATTCCTTTAAAAAAATACTTTTTCTTCTCTCCAAAGAATTGACTACAAATAGAGCCATCTCTTTAATAGATCACTAGTATCTAACTGGTGTTATGGAAACATTTTTCATATTCTAGTTCATCTTCGTAAAAAAAAATAAATAAATCTGTACTCATCATGGCATTTCCATTTTGGAATGCAAAGAACCCAAGTCAAGCCTACATTTATGGTAAAGAATACACATTTTTCTCAGGAAACAGAGCTTGGATTTTGGTGCAGCCAAAAGGAAAAAATGAAAAATTTGTTCTTTCAAATCTATTCTTACTACGCATTCCCTGCAAATAGAGTCTGTGCTGGTTTGAAACTGTTATATACCCCAGAAAAGCCATGTTCTTTTAATCCTATTCCAATCTTGTGGGACAGACTTGTGCGTAGGATCTTTCTTAGGTGTCTCGTGGAGATGTGACCCACCCAGTTGTGTTTTGGACCTTTGGATTAGATTATTTCCAAGGAGATGTGACCCTGCCCATTCAAGGTGGGTCTTAATTAGCTTACTGGAGTCCTTTGAGAGGAGCACATTTTGGAGAAAACATAGGCACAGACATTTGGAGATGCTTGGAGAGCTGACATAGAAAACCACTGAAACCATAAGCTGAAAGCAATGCAACCCAGAAATAAAGGACCAGGAGATGCCAGCCACATGCCATCCCAGCTGACAGAGAAACCCTGGATGTGATTGACCTTTCTTGAGTGAAGATATCCTTTTGTTGATGCCTTAATTTAGACATTTTTATGGTCTTTGAACAATAAACTTGTAACTTAATTAGTTCCCTTTGTAAAAGCCAATCCATTTCTGGCATATTGCATTCTGGCAGATTCAGCAAACCAAAACAGAGTCCTTTTTGAAATAAAGTGAAAAGTAATACATTGAAAGCAACATCAAATTCCCTCACTGTGTGCTGGCATACTTTTTTCAGAATGTAAGTAGACTTCAGTTTTCCAGAATGCCACTCTCAAAATCCTAATGGCTGTCAGTTCTTTGGCACATGGAATGCATCTTCCCAGAGGAAGATGGTGCTTGGACCCCAGACCAGCCCCTCTGAATCTGCTTGTGCAGTGTGAACCAGGTGGATAGGGTCACACTCACATGACCAAAGGGTCTGCTTACCCTGTGTGACCATGCCACTGAGATAAATTATTTGATGCTCCAGTTTGGGATGATGGATCTCCACCTATTTCTCCAGGCCCCTGGTGCTATCCAGTACCCACAACCTGGAAACAGAACTTCAACATGTTATTGGCTTAGAGTCAGCACAGGAACCCTAATAGTGGGGTTTTCTGTCAAGATAAGCCTAGTTCTCATCCAAATCCCTCTTAGCCTTTTATTCTTCTTCAATATCCTGAAGGTAGAGATGGACTTTGGGAACTGTCTTGCCAAATTCCATTTCCCCCAGTGCCATCTCTGGCTTCAGACCATGGTTATGTTTTTTCTCCTCTTGCGCTCTTTGTTCCAGAAGACACCTTCAGGTTTCTCTCTGAAGATTGTTCATGATTCTCTTGAGTTCCCCAGTTAGTTTGTTTTTGAGTCAGAGTGAAAATGAAGAAATGAAGTTTTTTGAGGTACCCTCTGTGTGCTACACATTGTCCTGGGTACTTCTCATGTATTATCTCATTTTATCCTAATAACCAATCCTGCGTGATTATCTCCTTCATGTAAATGAGTTACAGGTGAGAAAAATCAAGTAACTTGCCTAAGGTAACTCATTAAAAAACAGAGCTGAGATTCAAACTCAGGTTTGTTCATGCTCAAAGCAGTGACTGGAATTCCCATCCTTTGATAGAGAAGGAGATTTCTCACAGCCGTAGGGATTCCCTGTTGGTATCATTCTCAAATGGGCATTGTAAGTATGCTGGTTGGAATATCTTTGACTGCAAGATACAAAATGTTCAACAAGAAATGGCTTAAATGATGAGGAAATCTCATGTAACAAGCAACACAGAAATAAAGTGATTCTGGGGTTGGTTAATCAGTGGCTTAAAAGCATCATCAAAGACGAAGGTACTTTGCATCTGTGCTGGTTTGAAAGGATGTATGTACCCTAGAAAAGCCATCTTTTAATCCTAATCCCATTTTGTAGAGGCAGCCATTTCTTCTAATCCCTATTCAGTACTGTATGTTTGAAGCTGTAATTAGATCATCTCCTTAGAGATGTGACTCATTCAAGAGTGGTTGTTAAACTGGATTAGGTGGAGATGTGTCTCCACCCATTCAGGTGGGTCTTGATTCGTTTATGGGAATCCTATAAAAGAGGAAACATTTTGGAGAAAACTGGGAATTCAGAGAGAGCAGAGCAGAACAACACAGCCACGAGAAGCAAAGTCCTCCAGACAGCGGCCTTCAGAGATAAAGAAGGCAAATGCCTACTTTATGAAACAGGGAGCTTCATGAAACAGGAAGCCTGGAGAGAAAGTTAACAGATGACGCTGTGTTTGCCACATGCCTTTCCAGATGAGAGAGAAACCTTGACCGTGTTCACCATGTGCCTTCTCACGTGAGAGAGAGAAACCCTGAACTTCTTCAGCCTTCTTCAACCAAGGTATCTTTCCCTGGGCGCTTTGGATTGGACATATCTGCAGACTTGTTTTAATTGGGACGTTTGCATGGTCTGAAAACGGTTAGCTTGCAACTTATTAAATTCCCCTTTTAAAAAGCCGTTCCATTTCTGGTATATTGAATTCTGGCAACTAGCAGACTAGAACAGCATCCTTCTGCTCTGCTGTACTCCACATACTGAAAACGGTTAGCTTGCAACTTATTAAATTCCCCTTTTAAAAAGCCATTCCATTTCTGGTATATTGAATTCTGGCAACTAGCAGACTAGAACAGCATCCTTCTGCTCTGCTGTACTCCACATACCACTGCTATGTCCTGTCACGATTGCAAGATAACTGCTGCCGTTCCAGCCATTGCATCTAGACCCTCACAACATCCAACAAAGAAGAAAGCCGATTTCTCCCATTCATCTCTTTCTTTTTGTAAAGAAATCTTTTCCCAGAAGTCCCTTTATCCTACTGTCTAGGCACATATTGTCCACATACCCATTCCTAAACTAATCATTGCCAAGGGAACTAAGTTCTTCATGATTGCTCAGAATAGTGTTTCAGTCCCTGAGGCTAGAAAGCCCATGGCTGTGGAAGAAGGCTATTATGTTGAGGACTGTCATGGCTGTTGTATAAGCAAGCCACTTCTGCCACAAGTACATAAGTCATAACTTTCCTATTCTGAATGCTTGAATATTTTATATACTTTAAAAGAACAAAACCCTGCTGTTTCTTAGCCTTGTTCTCCTTCTGCAAAGATGGTGCTTACTTTTCTCAGCTGGTCTTCCATTATCCTCACTGATCCACGCATATATTTTAAGGATCTATTGTATGCAAAGTACTGTGTTCTTGTAGTCTCTTTTCCTTTTCACCCAATTTTGTTACCCTTTTCAACTCTGTGTCTCTTGATTGCAAGAAGCACAGCTTTTTTGTCTTTGGAAATCTTAGACTGAGATTCTTCTTAAATGTTGCACTGCTAAAGATGATGCAAGTCACATCATTTGTTCATTAGAAGCTATATTCTTTTGTTCATAGCCAGACATTAGTAACATCTTTCTGCAAAGGTTTGTGGGAGGCCTTTAATCATTCCTTTTGGACTGGGAAGCACTGAATATTTCTCTTTAATGCTACAAAACAGATTACCATGTGCATTGCATCCTATGGAGCTCTTGCTGCATTCTGTCTCCAAGTTACCATGAAGCAAAAAATGTGATTGATTAACCTTACAACTTATGCCACGCTGGCTGCCCTGAGTAGACTCACAAAAATTGATGGTGGAATCTCTTTCAGGTTTTTATTAAACTTAACCTTCCAGATTTTTTCTTTGCGTCTGGACATAAAGTTTTCATTGTTCTAGGAGTACCTGCATTAGAATGAGCAATGGAGTAGAATCAAGAGACCGGTCCTGTTTCTGCCACTAGCTAACTGTGTAACTGTGGGTGAGTCACTTACCCAGGTTTTCCTGTCCCTGAAGTAAGGGGGCTGGGCTACTCCCCATATCACACCTGCTAAGATGCACTTGAGGTCTTTTCCCCTTACGTCTGGTTAAGGCCTCATATTACTTATTTATTGCTGTGCAGCAAATTACCATTCACTTAGCTGCTTAACATAACTCACAGTTATTATCTCCCAGTTTCTGCGGGTCAGAAACCCAGGCACAGCTTGCTCGGTCCTCTGCATCATCATCCGTCCCTAGGCCAGAGTCACGATGTCAGTCAGAGCTGGGGTCCTCGCTGAAGGCTTGACTGGCAGGTTTCATCTTCCAAGCTCACTTGCAAGGCCCAGGGCAAATTTACCTCCTTTTGGGTTGGACTGAGAGTTTCAATTTCTAGCAGGCTGTTGACCAGAGGCCATCGTCAGTCCCTTGCCACATAGATCTCCCCAACATGGCAACTTGCTTCATCCAAACCAGCAAGATAGAAGTCAGAATCATTTATAATCTGTTCATTGAAGTGCCATCCCCTCCACGTGAAGGTAATCTATTGTTTAGAAGCCAGTTACTTCAAGGAGATGGTCATGAAGACCAGGAGGAAGCCATCTGCCACCAGTGCCTCCATTCTCCCCCGTTTTCCAGCTCAGCTTCCTCACTGCTAACAGATGACCTTTCCAAAACCTCTGCTCTTTTTATTCTGCTTCCCAGCCCAAGGACAACCTGACTCTCCAATTCCTCTTTCTGACCTAGTCTAGTTCACTTTATCTGTTACGCCCAACATGCAAAGCCCCAGGCAGTCATGTGTATTTATGTTACCCATCGCTCAGCTTTTGTTTATGCTTTTGTTTCTCTCAGGAATTCCCTTACTCCTCTACCTCACTGATTTAAGTTCTGTTTAATCTTTAAAACCTATTTCAAGACCCTAAACCTCATGAAGTCTTTCTTCAATTACTCAATAACCTGGATATGTTTACTTTCTTTGAAATTTCTTAAACTTACATTATTGTCTTTTATTCTGGCTATGTCATTTGTTTGCTAGTTTTCTTTATTGTACAATCATTTAGTCTCTGAGGCTCAGTTTTCTCATCTATAAAGTGGGAATATTAATCTCTATTTGATGTGAGTGCTGTGATATTTAACTAGGAAGTGAATATAAAATACTTAGCCCAGGACCTGGCACTTGGCAATTGATAATTCATTTTGTTCATATTGCCACCTAAGTTAAATATTTTCTTGTGAGGAATGCATTTACCTCTGCAGTCAGATAGTCAGTGCTGGAAATCAGAGACAATGTTTGATACATATTCTGTAATTTCCCTTAGAACTTGACAGGGGACTGACTGGGCAACTCACTCAATAAATACTTGCTGATTGGTTGCATGGTTGTTTGGTGGTTGCTTGATTGACTAAATCATTAACTAACTTATTGCTTCAAAAATCTAGACTAGATGGTACAACGGTGGCTCAGCGAAGGAATTATTGCCTGCCATGCCAGAGACCCGAGTTCCATTCCTAGTGCCTGCCCATTAAAAAAAATTAAAAAAAAAAAAAATTCTAGAATAGTCCATAAGCTAAAATTTAGGATACATTTTATGCCTTATGGGTTTTGGAAGCAGGTGATGCTTAGTTTTGCTGATTTAACTTCTCCAAGGAGTTCTTATGGAGTTAAAAGTAGATAGAAATGCATAGAGCCTTGGATGCCTAAATAATTCTATGGAGGATTCAACTTAGATTGCTGTGCTCAAGGTTACAGGTCTTTCCCTTTTAAAATAGCTTTATGGTATTCTTCTCACATAAGCTTCTTCAGGAATTAGCTTGTCTAGTTCATTCTGTTGTAACTTGTATTATCTATATTCTAAAGATATGACCTTATATTTTTATTGTTCTGAAGAATTTGATAATGAATCAATGTGTCCAATAGAAAATGTGTTTAATTAAACTCTGAATGTTGATTAGATAAAAAATATATTGTAATCCTTTCATTTTCTTGTTTGTTGTTCATATATATAGATAAAAGCATATTTGGTGTCATCACTGAGTAATCGTTCACTTAATCTTGGACTTCATAAAATTGAAATAGCACCTAAAAAATTTTTGTCTCCTCCCCCTCCCCTCCCCCACCTCCCCCACCTCCACAGAGGGGCATACTACAAAAATTTTTCATTGTCTATGAGGAGAGTAAAACATTGAACCTAACTATAAGTTGCCCAAGTTAAAGCCAGAAATCAGCTCACCATGGATCTCTAAGAACATCTATACTAGAATCATTTTTGGTTTTTGAAATAATGTTACCACTGATTTTTCTGTTTAGGTATTAGATATTAGAAAGATTTATTTTGACCTCACCCCCAATTGGCTTTTACTAAACACTTTGTGGCTTATAGTTTAGGTTCATGTTATTAATTTTCTGCCATCATTTTATTTTTCAAACATGGCTTTGTGATTGCCACTCTTTCATTAGCCTCTTGTGTGGTTACCTGCATGCAAACTCTGCATGATTACCTCTTTGAATTTTACTTAGAAATCACACCTTCTTTCATTATGGTTGTCTGTTTCAAATTCTTATCCAAGCTGTCTAGGTGTTTACCGGGATCCCAAGCTCCCATGTACCAACTGAAAATAATTGTACCTTTGCAACTGAATTTGCAGCATTGTATGCTGCAATGGTTATAAAAGAAAAGAAAGCTGCAAAATCTGTTACAGTGAAATAGAAAGTGTAGGAAGACCGCTATTATTTTATTAGCAGAGTATCCCCCACTTTTTAAATAACTCCTCCCGTCTCCCCACTGCTGTGCCCATAATTCCCACAAAATCTGCTTTTTTCTTTATGACTACCCACTTGGCACCTGACCCAGGCTAAGCCTATTGAAGTCCTATCCAGGAATTTGGGAATAAGAGCTGAGCATCAGCTAGGTGTCAGCTCAGTATCTCCTTGGATGCTTGGTTTGTGGGATGTTAAGCTTGGGCACACTGGGCAGCTTTATTTCCTGATGCATGTACCTGGGTAAGCTCATGTAGAACAAAAGCAAGAGAGAGTGAGAAAGAGGAAAGCAAAGAAGGTGTATAGAGAGAAGCAGAGATGAGTCTTCATGGCACCGAGTCCTTGGGGCTTATTATTCCTGAAGATCAACTGTATTTCTGACCTTGATTTTCTTGCACCATTCCATGTTTCATTTATTAAATTTCCCTTTCTGCTCAAGCTAATTCAAAGTAGGTTCCTGTGCTAAGGGCAAGGGCAACTGTGACCTGCTTTGCATGAGCTGCCAGTAGTCCTGGGAAGAGTGCACAGACTACAGGTACTGGTTTGTCATGGGAGGTCTCTTTGCACATCACTCACAATCTGTTTCTGTTTCAACAATCACTATTCTAGTTCCTGACACCTTGCCTGGACTTTGGCTTTAGTCCTTAAATTGAGATCTTGCCTCCAGGCTCTGTCCTCCAATTCTTCCATACATGACTGCCAGATCCATTTTCCAAAAGCAGGGCTCTTGCTGTGTGTCTCTGCCCCACTTAAAAATTGTCAGTGACTCCCCATCACTTGCCAGAGTATTAACTGCAAATGTTTCAACCTGGTTCTCAGGGCCACAACCTAAATTTCCTGCTTAATGCTTCTGTATTTAAGCTAAAGTGGACTGTCTGGTAGTCTCCAAATATGTTTGCATTTTTCTGGTTCCTGCCTTCTATCCATTGCTGCAATCTCTCCTGTTTCTGCCTTTCAACATTCTACACGTTCCCCAAGGCCTATCTTAAAAGGATGCCTGCTCCCTGCAATCTTCCCTCTCCTCCCATCATGTTGAATATCATCTCTCCTCTGAATCCCCAAAGCACTTGGCACTTCTCTTTAATTTCTGCTTTATTTCCTAGTAACTTATTTCTGTTTCTTTCCTCTTTGTGGTCATACCATGCCTCCCAAGTATCTTTCACATGGTAAGAATGCAATAAATATCTCTTGAATGGAGCAGAAATAATCCTTTAATTTTCTGTAGAGAGAGGATTAATAAGCCACACTTGGTAAAATGATGGAACAAATATTTTAACTGGGATACTATGAGACAAAAGCTTCCAGCCTTTTCTGAAGAAGAAAAAGTTTTGATGATTGTGTGGGGAAGGGGAGGGGTAGGATGGGCTGTGGAGCCAGGTACTGAGAAGCTGGTTTGGAGACCCTCAGGTCCCAAAGGGTAACAGCTCAGAAATATGGGGAAGGAGCATGGTAACAGCTCAGCCTGGAGAAGCAGCAGGGAGAGCATCAGGATCGATTGGTGCAATCGTGCCAGACTGCAAGGACTCCCTGTCTAAGCATTTTCCTAGAAATTGCCCCTTGAATGATCAGTGTAGCCATCATTATCCCGAATCTCAATAATGCACAAGGTGCTGTTTTCCAGATACTCACGTGCACAAACACATTCAATCTATTACTTTCTTTACCGTTATTCTTTAAAGCTTTCAATTCCTTTTAAGGGGGCACAGTGCTTGTGGCTTGTATGGAAGAAAAAGGTAACATGGAGTTTAGTAAGGGCTATAAAATGCCAAGACTGGATACTCATAGTCTAAATAATATGCTAAATCAGTAAAGCAGGAAGAAAAATGCATTTTTGGTGAAAGGTTTTCTGGGACAAGTTCACTATTCAGAGAGAAGAGTGAAGTACTTCCTTTTGGTGGGTTTGATCAGCATGCACTAGGGTCAGTGACTAGTAACTGAAATGGTTACTAAAAAAGGGAAATTCATACTGAAAAGTCATATTTTAAAATGTCATCACTATCATATTTCTTAACGGAACCAGGCTCCCTGGAGAAGGAATGGGATATTTTTTTCCCAGAAATATCCAATATTGAGACATCAGTAGAGGATTTCCAAAGAAGATTTCCAAAAATCTAGAGGAGCTTCCACCTCGTAGGCAGTAAGAGATGGTTTTAGCAATGCCTGTATTTGTCTAGCCTGGGATAGTCAAGCTTTCATTTTGCCTATTTTAGTAAGAGTCATTTTCATAAACTTTCTGGGGTTTGTGGGCACATCTGCCCATCGTGAGACCTGCAGTGAGCAGGTTCGTTGCCAGGTCCCCTGTTACCATCTGCAGGTCTCTGGGTGTCCCCATCTTCTCCTGGCTTTTACCACCAGTGGACTAGGTTGCTGGCTCCTGGTTCCTAAAAATGAGTTTCCTAAATATTGTAGCCAGATTTTAGTAATTAAAGATAGAGATTCAATCTCTTCCTAGTATGACCCTTTGTGTACTCTACTGTTTCAGCCTTCTCCTAGCCATGGCCCTAACTGCTTCTTAGCTTGGACTAAGACTTGATCCACTTGTGTACATTTACACACTCCTTAATGATGATCATCCCTCTTTCATCTTCTAAACCAGGATGATTTTTGGGTCTCCAATCTCTTCCTCTTCTCCACCACGGTGTATTTTTTTTATTATTATCAATTAACGGAAAAGAAGAAATTAACCCAACATTTAGAAATCATACCATTCTACATATGCAATCAGTAATTCTTAACATCATCACATAGATGTATGATCATCATTTCTTAGTACATTTGCATCGGTTTAGAAGAACTAGCAACACAACCGAAAAAGATATAGAATGTTAATATAGAGAAAAAAATAAAAGTAATAATAGTAAAAAACAAAACAAAACAAAAACCTATAGCTCAGATGCAGCTTCATTCAGTGTTTTAACATGATTACTTTACAATTAGGTATTATTGTGCTGTCCATTTTTGAGTTTTTGTATCTAGTCCTGTTGCACAGTCTGTATCCCTTCAGCTCCAATTACCCATTATCTTACCCTGTTTCTAACTCCTGCTGGACTCTGTTACCAATGACATATTCCAAGTTTATTCTCGAATGTCGATTCACATCATTGGGACCATACAGTGTTTGTCTTTTAGTTTTTGGCTAGACTCACTCAGCATAATGTTCTCTAGGTCCATCCATGTTATTACATGCTTCATAAGTTTATCCTGTCTTAAAGCTGCATAATATTCCATCGTATGTATATACCACATTTTGTTTAGCCACTCGTCTGTTGATGGACATTTTGGCTGTTTCCATCTCTTTGCAATTGTAAATAATGCTGCTATAAACATTGGTGTGCAAATGTCCGTTTGAGTTTTTGCCCTTAATTCCTTTGAGTAGATTCCCAGCAATGGTATTGCTGGGTCGTATGGCAATTCTATATTCAGCTTTTTGAGGAACCGCCAAACTGCCTTCCACAGTGGTTGCACCATTTGACATTCCCACCAACAGTGGATAAGTGTGCCTCTTTCACCGCATCCTCTCCAGCACTTGTCATTTTCTGTTTTGTTGATAATGGCCATTCTGGTGGGTGTGAGATGATATCTCATTGTGGTTTTGATTTGCATTTCTCTAATGGCCAGGGACATTGAGCATCTCTTCATGTGCCTTTTTGCCATTTGTATGTCCTCTTCTGATAGGTGTCTGTTCAAGTCCTTTTCCCATTTTGTAATTGGGTTGGCTGTCTTTTTGTTGTTGAGTTGAACAATCTCTTTATAAATTCTGGATACTAGACCTTTATCTGATATGTCATTTCCAAATATTGTCTCCCATTGTGTAGGCTGTCTTTCTACTTTCTTGATGAAGTTCTTTGATGCACAGAAGTGTTTGATTTTGAGGAGTTCCCATTTATTTATTTCCTTCTTCAGTGCTCTTGCTTTAGGTTTAAGGTCCATAAAACCGCCTCCTGTTGTAAGATTCATAAGATATCTCCCTACATTTTCCTCTAACTGTTTTATGGTCTTAGACCTAATGTTTAGATCTTTGATCCATTTTGAGTTAACTTTTGTATAGGGTGTGAGAGATGGGTCTTCTTTCATTCTTTTGCATATGGATATCCAGTTCTGTAGGCACCATTTATTGAAGAGACTGTTCTGTCCCAGGTGAGTTGGCTTGACTGCCTTATCAAACATCAAATGTGCATAGATGAGAGGGTCTATATCTGAGCACTCTATTCAATTCCATTGGCCGATACATCTATCTTTATGCCAATACCATGCTGTTTTGACCACTGTGGCTTCATAATATGCCTTAAAGTCAGGCAGCGCAAGACCTCCGTCTTCGTTTTTTTTCCTCAAGATGTTTTTAGCAATTCGGGGCACCCTGCCCTTCCAGATAAATTTGCTTATTGGTTTTTCTATTTCTGAAAAATAAGTTGTTGGGATTTTGATTGGTATTGCATTGAATCTGTAAATCAATTTAGGTAGGATTGACATCTTAACTATATTTAGTCTTCCAATCCGTGAACACGGTATGCCCTTCCATCTATTTAGGTCTTCTGTGATTTCTTTTAACAGTTTTTTGTAGTTTTCTTTGTATATGTTTTTTGTCTCTTTAGTTAAATTTATTCCTAGGTATTTCATTCTTTTAGTTGCAATTCTAAATGGGATTTGTTTCTTGATTTCCCCCTCCGCTTGTTCATTACTAGTGTATAGAAATGCTACAGATTTTTGAATGCTGATCTTGTAACCTGCTACTTTGCTGTACTCATTTATTAGCTCTAGTAGTTTTGTTGTGGATTTTTCCGGGTTTTCGACGTATAGTATCATATCATCTGCAAACAGTGATAGTTTTACTTCTTCCTTTCCAATTTTGATGCCTTGTACTTCTTTTTCTTGTCTAATTGCTCTGGCTAGAACCTCCAACCCAATGTTGAATAATAGTGGTGATAGTGGACATCTTTGTCTTGTTCCTGATCTTAGAGGGAAAGTTTTCAATTTTTCCCCATTGAAGATGATATTAGCTGTGGGTTTTTCATATATTCCCTCTATCATTTTAAGGAAGTTCCCTTGTATTCCTATCTTTTGAAGTGTTTTCAACAGGAAAGTATGTTAAATCTTGTCAAATGCCTTCTCTGCATCAATTGAGATGATCATGTGATTTTTCTGCTTTGATTTGTTGATATGGTGTATTACATTAATTGATTTTCTTATGTTGAACCATCCTTGCATACCTGGGATGAATCCTACTTGGTCATGATGTATAATTCTTTTAATGTGTTGTTGGATACAATTTGCTAGAATTTTATTGAGGATTTTTGCATCTATATTCATTAGAGAGATTGGTCTGTAGTTTTCTTTTTTTGTAATATCTTTGCCTGGTTTTGGTATGAGGGTGATGTTGTCTTCGTAGAATGAATTAGGTAGTTTTCCCTCCACTTCGATTTTTTTGAAGAGTTTGAGGAGAGTTGGTACTAATTCTTTCTGGAATGTTTGATAGAATTCACATGTGAAGCTGTCTGGTCCTGGACTTTTCTTTTTAGGAAGCTTTTGAATGACTAATTCAATTTCTTTACTTGTGATTGGTTTGTTGAGGTCATCTATGTCTTCTTGAGTCAAAGTTGGTTGTTCATGTCTTTCCAGGAACCCGTCCATTTCATCTAAATTGTTGTATTTATTAGCGTAAAGTTGTTCATCGTATCCTGTTATTACCTCCTTTATTTCTGTGAGGTCAGTAGTTATGTCTTCTCTTCCATTTCTGATCTTATTTATTTGCATCCTCTTCTTTTTGTCAGTTTTGCTAAGGGCCATCAATCTTATTGATTTTCTCGTAGAACCAACTTCTGGTCTTATTGATTTTCTCTATTGTTTTCATGTTTTCAATTTCATTTATTTCTGCTCTAATCTTTATTATTTCTTTCCTTTTGCTTGCTTTGGGAGTAGTTTGCTGTTTTTTCTCCAGTTCTTCCAAGTGGACAGTTAATTCCTGCATTTTTGCCTTTTCTTCTTTTCTGATATAGGCATTTAGGGCAATAAATTTCCCTCTTAGCACTGCCTTTGCTGCGTCCCATAAGTTTTGATATGTTGTGTTTTCATTTTCATTTGCCTCGAGGTATTTGCTAATTTCTCTTGCAATTTCTTCTTTGACCCACTCGTTGTTTAAGAGTGTGTTGTTGAGCCTCCACGTATTTGTGAATTTTCTGGCATTCTGCCTATTATTGATTTCCAACTTCATTCCTTTATGATCCGAGAAAGTGTTGTGTATGATTTCAATCTTTTTAAATTTGTTAAGACTTGCTTTGTGACCCAGCATATGGTCTATCTTTGAGAATGATCCATGAGCACTTGAGAAAAAGGTGTATCCTGCTGATGTGGGATGTAATGTCCTATAAATGTCTGTTAAGTCTAGCTCATTTATAGTAATATTCAGATTCTCTATTTCTTTATTGATCCTCTGTCTAGATGTTCTGTCCATTGATGAGAGTGGTGAATTGAAGTCTCCAACTATTATGGTGTATGAGTCTATTTCCCTTTTCAGTGTTTGCAGTGTATTCCTCACGTATTTTGGGGCATTCTGGTTCGGTGCGTAAATATTTATGATTGTTATGTCTTCTTGTTTAATTGTTCCTTTTATTAGTATATAGTGTCCTTCTTTGTCTCTTTTAACTGTTTTACATTTGAAGTCTAATTTGTTGGATATTAGTATAGCCACTCCTGCTCTTTTCTGGTTGTTATTTGCATGAAATATCTTTTCCCAACCTCCCACTTTCAACCTATGTTTATCTTTGGGTCTAAGACGTGTTTCCTGTAGGCAGCATATAGAAGGATCCTGTTTTTTAATCCATTCTGCCAATCTATATCTTTTGATTGGGGAATTCAGTCCATTAACATTTAGTGTTATTACTGTTTGGATAATATTTTCCTCTAACATTTTGCCTTTTGTATTATATATATCATATCTGATTTTCCTTCTTTCTACACTCTTCTCCATACCTCTCTGTTCTGTCTTTTTGTATCTGACTCTAGTGCTCCCTTTAGTATTTCTTGCAGAGCTGGTCTCTTGGTCACAAATTCTCTCAGTGACTTTTTGTCTGAGAATGTTTTAATTTCTCCCTCATTTATGAAGGACAATTTTGCTGGCTATAAGAGTCTTGGTTGGCAGTTTTTCTCTTTTAGTAATTTAAATATATCATCCCACTGTCTTCTAGCTTCCATGGTTTCTCCTGAGAAATCTACACATAGTCTTATTGGGTCTCCCTTGTATGTGATGGATTGTTTTTCTCTTGCTACTTTCAAGATCCTCTCTTTCTCTTTGACCTCTGACATTCTAACTAGTAAGTGTCTTGGAGAACGCCTATTTGGGTCTAATCTCTTTGGGGTGCACTGCACTTCTTAGATCTGTAATTTTAGGTCTTTCATAAGAGTTGGGAAATTTTCAGTGATAATTTCTTCCATTAGTTTTTCTCCTCCTTTTCCCTTCTCTTCTCCTTCTGGGATACCTACAAACACATATATTTGTGCGGTTCATATTGTCCTTGAGTTCCCTGATACCCTGTTCAAATTTTTCCATTCTTTTCCCGATAGTTTCTGTTTCTTTTTGGAATTCAGATGTTCCATCCTCCAAATCACTAATTCTATCTTCTGTCTCTTTAAATCTATCATTGTAGGTATCCATTGTTTTTTCCATCTTTTCTACTTTATCCTTCACTTCCATAAGTTCTGTGATTTGTTTTTTCAGTTTTTCTATTTCTTCTTTTTGTTCAGCCCATGTCTTCTTTATGTCCTCCCTCAATTTATCGATTTCATTTTTGAAGAGGTTTTCCATTTCTGTTCGTATATTCAGCATTAGTTGTCTCAGCTCCTGTATCTCATTTGAACTATTGGTTTGTTCCTTTGACTGTGCCATATTCTCAGTCTTCTGAGCGTGGACCGTTATCTTCTGCTGCTGGCGTCTGGGCATTTAGTCAGATTTCCCTGGGTGTCGGACCCAACAAGGTTGTAAGATTTTTCTGTGAAATCTCTGGGTTCTGTTTTTCTTATCCTGCCCAGTAGGTGGCGCTCGTGGCACACGTTTGTCTCACGTGTTTGAAAGGGATCCCTTTGGTCACCGTTCTCCACAGCCTGGGGATTTCCGATCCAATTCTCTCAGTGGTCCGGGGGGCCGCGCGTGGTGGGGGCATCAGCCGCCGTGGCTTGAGAGGACCCTGTGGCTCCTTTATAAATGCCCCTATTGGTGTTTGGTTGGACCCATCCCTGCCACTGTTGGAAATTCCCTCCTCTCCCTGGAGGGGTGTTGGTCGCCGGCCGCCGCGGCCCGGGGAACTCGCCACCGGACCAGGAAGCCGCCCGCGGGGGAGGGGCACCGGTTGCCGGCCACCGCTGCTTGGGTAGCCCTCTGATCCGAGACTCGTAGCCGGTCCAGGAAGCCACCCGCAAAAGAGGGGCGCCGGCCACCGTGGCTTGGGAAACTTGCCTCTCCGAGACTCTCAGCCGGCCCAGGAAGGAGGGAGGGAGGTGCTCCGGCCGCCAGCTGCTGCAGCTTGGGGAATCGCGCACTGCTCGGGGATCTCACCGCAGCCGAGTCTCGCAGTCAGACTAGCCAGTCCAGACTGGGGTACGCTGTGTGTCCATTCCCTGCCGTGGCCCCGGGAGCTGTTCTGCACTGTTTCTGTTCACCTAGTAGTTGCTCTGGAGGAGGAACTGGAAGAACAAGGCAGCATGGGAAGCAGGCATCGGTGTCAGAGAGACTCATGTCTCCTCTGCAACTTGGGCAGATAACTTCTCTGAAGTTCAGTTCCTTCATCAAAGCTACGACTACCATCCCCATCTTCAGCCCATCGCGGCTGCCTCGCGAACTGCCCGACGTTCCTCTTCCTGCATTCTCGAATTCCACCACGGTGTATTTTTATAAAACAGAAAGTTTGGTGCTTTTTTTTTTTTTCAACTTCAGCCTCCATATTTACTGCCTCTGAAGTTTGGATGCCTCTTGTTGAGAAGAGAAAAGGCAGTCTTTAGCCTATGTAATTGTAATCCTATAGTGCTTTTACACTTAGATTAGATTGTGACCTCTTTATATTTCATTGACAATTCCACATCCTTTCTGTTCTGTGCTGCAGCAGTCACCTCAACTCAGGCTTCTTCCAGTATTGTTTCATTTGATTTTTAATTTTGATTTTAATTTTCTTAAACCTTAACAAACATTCTTGACATATGAACATTCTATACATGGTATGCAATCAGTGGCTCACAATATCATCACATAGTTGTGTATGCATAACCATGATCATTTTTTTGAACATTTGTATCTCTCCAACAAAATAAAAAAACTCATATATACCTTACCCCTTACCCCTCCCTCTCTTTGACCACTAGTATTTCAGTCTACTCAGTTTATTTTAACGTTTGTTCCCCCATTATTTGTTTATTTTTTATCTGTATTTTTTACTCATCATCCATACCATAGATAAAAGGAGTATGAAACACAAGGTTTTCACAATCACACAGTCACATTGTAAAAGCAATATCACTATACGATCATCTTCAAGGAACATGGCTACTGGAACACAGCACTTCAGTTTCAGGTACTTCCTCTAGCCACTCTAATCTAAACTAAAAAGAGGATATCTATATAATGCATAAAAATAATCTCCAAGATAACCTCTCAACTTTGTTTGAAATCTCTCAGCCACTGACACTTTGTTTTGTTTCATTTCTGTCTTCCCCCTTTTGGTCGAGAAGGTTTTCTCAATCCCTTGATGCTGAGTCCCAGCTCATCCCAGAATTTCTGTCCCACATTGCCAGGAAGGTTTATACCCCTGGGAGTCATGTCCCATGTAGAGGGGGAGGGCAGTGGGTTTGCTTACCATGTCGGCTTAGAGAGAAAGAGAAGCCACATCTAAGTAACAAAAGAGGTTCTCTGGGGGTGACTCTTAGGCCTGATTTTGAATAGGCTTAGCCTATCCTTTGCAGGGATAAGTTTCATAGGGGTGAATCCCAAGATTGAGGGCTCAGCCTATTGATTTGGTTGTTCCCACTGCTTGTGACAGTATCAGGAATTCTCTAAATGGGGAAGTTGAATATTTCCCCTTTTCTAGCTTTGCGAATACTTCTTTATTCACCATTCATATCACTTTGGAATTTATCTAGGCATCACACTAACCTGGACAATCCAACAAAATCTCATGCCCTGGACGGGCCACGGTGGCTCAGCAGGCAAGAATGCTTGCCTGCCATGCCGGAGGACCCAGGTTCGATTCCCGGTGCCTGCCCATGGAAAAAAAGAAAAAAGAAGAAGAAAAAAGAAATCTCATGCCCTATTCAAGGTTCCATGTACGGTATTCAATTAAACTGACCATACAAGTTAAATTAGAAAATGCACTGGTCAAAATATAAATTTTGTACCAAATAAACATTTCTCCCTTTATTCTCACACAGAAGTTAAAGTTTTAAAATATGGATGACCATCTATTTTCAACACCCTGCAATACTGACATTCCTTTGTTCTTCTTCAGTTTTATTTGATTTTATAAAGGCTTTCTAGTTAAAACCCCCCCTGAGCATCACACCCCCAACATACATACACACATGCACACACCTTAGTCATAATATTTTCCTGGGCTGAATTGCACTTGCACCAGTCATGAGCAGTTCCCTTTTTACCTTCTATGCTCAAGACGGGTGGGTTTGGTTGTAAATGTTATCCACCTAAACTGGTTTTTGCCTGGTTACAGGAGGCTCACCCTGTCTCAGGATGCAGCAAACAGCATTATGAGCTCCAAAAATTCTGAGTTGTCCTGTGCCATTTCCTCTGCCCTCTTTGGAATAATGTGGGTGCTTTTCAAAGCTGTAAGGTCTGTACAGCCTAGGCTACACTCCTGAACAATGGGAATCACTTTTTTCCTTGCTAGCATAGCTGGGAACAAAGCCCCATCTGGGACAGGGGTAGTTCTCACATGGGGGGTGCAGGATGGGAATAGCAGTCTTTGTAAAGCCATACATGAGGTTTTCAAAGCTCCCCCCCTCCCACCCAGTGATTCTGAGACACCCTTCCTCTAGGGTTATGTCTTCCTCTGCCTTCTTTTCCTCTTACCCCCAGCTGCTAACATCAGTTCATAATCCTTACTGGATCGTATACAGGTCACTTTGAGAATTGTGGAGCCTCTCCCTTAAAAAAGAAAACAAAACAACTAAAGACAGAGGCATAACCATTGTGCAAATAATATCAGTGGTTCATTCTCCTGAAGCAGTCATCAACCAACCCAAGTTCCTGATCAATTATACCCTGCCCTGTTAGTGCTGAATCAGCGGACTCAGGATTCTTTAGGTTGGCTGAGCACATTGATGGAGATGGAGTGTCTCCTACTCTCTATAGGCAGGAACACTGAGCACCTAGTTACCTTTCTAGGTGTACCTTTCTCTATCCTCTTTTGGCCCTCTAGCACTTTGTCTTCTGTGTGTAATAGGACCTCCCAAGTGGCTTCTTAGTTTCCCAGCTGACATGTCTGTCTCCCTCACTAGCCTGCTGGCTTCATGGGGACATGTAACCATCCTTTGCTCATCCTTGAACCTCTGGATCCTAACCCTGGCCCTGCTCTGCAAGAGGCACAATGAATGAATAAACCATTACGTCCCTAGGACCCTGAATAATCACTAGTGATCCCTAACTGCCATTCTAGCTGCTCGTTTTGTCTTCCCTTCCCCAGTCCCTGGCGGGACTCTTTAATCAGAGCTATGATACTTATGGAACTGCAACGACCAGCCAACTTGGCTGGCTCTGTGGCGCCTTCAGGTCCCTCTGAAAAACTTAAAATGCATTAAATGATTGTGGAACTGTTTCTGCTGGGGGGAATTTCACAACCTCCTTAGAGATGATTGGAGTCAGAATGTGAGGGGGAATTTGGCAGGTAGGTGCTTTAGAGAGTACTACAGGCTCAGCCTAAACTCTCTCTCTGCCTTTGGAAGTCTCTAATGAACAGAGTGTCAAGCCAAAAAAATGGAAATAAAGAGGGAAGCAAATATGCTCTGCCTTTGGGTATAAAATCCCAGACTGACTGATGGGTGGGGTGAGTGGGGGAAACAAGATTAGAAGTGGGAGCTCTTGTCCCAGCCTCACAACCAGGAGCTCCTCTCTTTTTTCAGGTAGACATAGATTTTGATACCCCAAGAGACAGTTCCCCGTGGGTCAAGGCAAAGTCTTCGTCAGTTAGTTCTCTGGTCTAGTGAGATTTAATTAACCTCCATGTTATTAATCCTCAAAATATAGAGAGGGAAGGTGATGTGTATTTACAACAATATTTGATTAAGTAAAATCTGTTTTTCCTTTTGTAATTTCAGAATTGGTCATGTGTACTTTATACTTGGTTTTGTCTTTGGAAAAAAAACATGTTTGAGTTATTTTTTTTCAAGTTTGAGCAGATTATCTCTAATCATATACTTGTAAGCAAGACCTGTTTAATAGAGAATATATTAATATGCTTTCTGTTTTTTGCTGCGTTTGGTTTTATAGGTTTTTCCAAATAAAGTTCAAACACTCTGGCCTTTCAAGGGAAAAAAAATCAAAGATAGAGCTTCTTAATTCTTGTAATTAATTTCAGTAATCTCCTGTGAGTTCAGGATGTCCTCTTGAATTTTCTGAAAAGAGTTTAAATATCCAAATTGTTTTTCTTTTCTTCTTTCTTGAAAAAAAAATTGCCAAATTCCAAGCTGGCCAGTTCAGCATCTTTGGAAGGGAAAGGACAGCTGAAGTTTACCTCAGGACGGTGGAGCCCCCATCACAACTGCACCCAGGTGGCCACAGCAAATGACACCACCCTCCGAGGTTGGGACACTCGGACCATGAGGTCAGTGATGCTGGAGCTCTCCTTTGAATAAGGAATGTGAACCTCTTCTGGAATCTTCTCTCTTTCTTGTCCTTTTCCTCCCTCATTGAACAAAACCATGACTAGGATGGAGATGATAAGTCAGATGCATTTGGGGGCACATGGTTTGTTTATCTTCATCTCATTTTTGCAGGGCATCATAAATCTTGTTTTGTTTCTTCACCCTAAATGAAGCTAGCCTATCCATTGCTGTGGAACCGTCATACCTCAGTTGATTGTTTAATGTTCCATGTTGAAATCCCATAAGTGGTGGCAGCTTATAAGGAAAATTAAGACCAGTGCTTATGTAATACTTCATAAGTGAGATGGTGACCATGGACCATTATTAGTCTCCATGATTAATGACTAAAAGTTGACAATTGCTGTCCCCTTGGGTAAGTCTCTCTTATTTGGTTGTCTTTGATGCTTGCTGTTCCTTCAAGATACATACCTATTGGGTAATCATATTTTGTCATTTAAGTAATTATATGCAACAACCAGCAGTTCTAATGGAACAAATAAGAGCAATTTTTCTGTTCCGGTTGTGATTTTGATAAGCAAAGGAGTGATGGTGTGCATATCTGTTGTCATGGCAACAGAAGCCTGTGCAAGCTTTTTTAAGATACTGTTTATCCCCTCAGCACACCATAATTTATCACTAAGCTGAAAAGACGGATGTCTTGTAATAACTTGCGTTGCCTTTAAGGGTGGGGGTGCAACTTAAAATTTAGTTTCATGTCTCCTCTGAAAATTCAGGGGCTAACAAATAATCAATCGCCTTTTCCTCAGCTTGTGCATATCTGTACAAAGGGTTTATTCGGTTTCATAATCAGAAGCTGAAAGCCATAGACTCATATCATGGTGCATATCCTGACTGAAATCCATTTCTTCGTGTCCTGCACTTATCTTTACCCCTGTTTTCATTGTTCTTGAAAAGGACTTGGAGAATTTCAGGATCTAAAGACAACAAACTCAAAGACTAACACTACTGACAAAACAAAAGATAACAAATATCTTTAGCTTGGGATTGGTGGTATCTCGCAGTTAACTCATTTTGCCTTGTGTTGTCTCTTTGTGATGTTTAATTGACTTCTGCTGGGAAGCTGGACCACAGAAATGAGTCTCAGAGCTCCTTCTTGTTGACTATTATTTTTCCTTATGCATATAGCTTCAGTTTTTATTTAGCCAAGATGCTTTTAATGTTTATTCTAGAAATTATTTAACTTTTATATTAAAATAACTGTCACTAGAACAGGCAGTAAAACCTTTAGTAAATACTTAATGTACACATAACTCTCCATTCAGTTCCCTAAGACTTGGCCAAAGTTTTAATTTTGTACATTTGTCTTTTTTCAGTGAGAAGGTTTTAAGGTTTAGGGTATCCTATTTTAGGGGAAAATATTAGGATATTGGAAAGATACAAGATATAAAAACTGGTTAAAGATTTAAAAGTGGTTTAGGGTTAGAAAATCCAATGTTGGAGGAAAAAAAAACAGATGAAAGGAATTGAGTTTATCTACCTTGGAGAACTAGAGAGATATAAGGTCACTGAATAAGTGTCTTCAAATATGTTAAAGATAATTACAAGGAACGAAAATGCTCAGTTGTTCACGTCCCCACTGAAGCTATAAAGAGTGAAGAAATTAAACTATTGCAAGAGAGATTTAAATTACACCCAAGGGAGGAAAATGGAAATGGCAATGTGACACATAGGCATAGGAAACAGATAAGAAAGAGCATAGCTGATAGACCAAACAAAGAATTGACCGTTACTCCATTCGGACCCAGCAGGTCATGTGGGCTTCTTTTTTTTTTTAAACCACCCTCCAACCTCACTGGATGACCTGTCCCTCTCTTGGATTCATAAGATCAGATGGAATCAGCATAATAGGTGGAATATCTTGATTCTAGGCTACAAGACGCAGATCAGAGTAGTGAAAACCTGTTCTTAAGTGGTGTGTATGTGTGTGTGTGCATGGCACTGTAAATAACTTTGTGACTGAACTCAACTTCCTTCTGCCTGCGTTTCTTCATTTTTAGATTGAGTGAATTGCACTGGACTCTCTCGGAGGTACCTTCTAATGTTGACATTCTTAAATGTTGTGAACAGATAAAGAGCAAATCTAGCAATAACGAACACTGTCTCCTTCATTTTTATTTTTATAACATTTCCAAATTTTTCTTCCTTATGTATGTATATGTATGTGTATGTATGTGTTTGTATATCTTGCAAAACTAATAACAATGGTTTACCTTCTTCCCACTGTCCTTTTCTCTTTCCTTTTCTTTTCTCATGACATCCTTCTCAAGATATGTCAGGCGTCTTATCCATAACTTTATCTCAGCTTCTCCGTGGCAATCATAGTCCCTCTGGCACACTCTTATTCTCAAGATACCAAATAACACTTTTGACAGCTGGAAAACCAATATCAGTTCCACAGCTTCCCAGAGGATCACAGATAAATTCCTGAAAAATATATGTATAGCATGCATTACAGTCATTGTCATCACTCAAATGAAGGCCGCCAGGCTCAGCTGGCATCAACAACCACTTTTGGGGCCCAGTGCCCAGCCTCCTTGAGCCAAGGGAAAGGAACTTTGACAGGAGCCAGGCAATCCCTGTAAGCCTGGAGCGCCACAAGCTGGGATTTCCCCAAGCTCAGCTGCCTGTAGTGGAACCATGAGTACTGCCAAGGCCGGGGGCTGAGAGAGAGTCCTAGGAAACTAATGCATATCTGCTGAGTTCAGTGGCTTTTCATAATCCATTTAATATTTTTATATGCTGGCCTTTTTTTTCCTCCATCAGCCAGATATACTGCATTGAGAATGCCCATGGACAGCTGGTGCGGGACCTCGACTTTAATCCCAATAAACAGTACTACTTGGCTAGCTGTGGAGATGACTGCAGGGTGAAGTTTTGGGACACTAGAAATGTCACCGAACCTGTGAAGACACTCGAGGAGCATTCCCACTGGTAGAGCAACTTATTTGCATGCTGATTTAGGGAAGGGGGGATTATGTAATTTATTTTGCTAATTACTTTACCATTTGGAAAAGCACAAACTAGCTTAGTTTATGCTGCTGTGAATCAATCAATCAACCCAGTTTTATTTTTCCTAAAGAAGCACTAATTCCAAATCTGAGTGTTTGTGATTTATAAACTTAGGCAAAAGAAGAAAAACATTAGAGTCTCTTTTCTGTTGAGACAGTGCTGGCTCAAATATGCAAAAATAAATGAATAAATGTGCACAGATGTTCGGCTGAGCATTATTTGTGATAGAGGGAAACTGGAAACCACCCAAATGCCCATCAATAGGGGATTGGTTAAGTAAATTAGGTGACATCCATTCAGTGGAGATTATGCAGCTGTCAAAAAGAATGGAGAGTATCTATATGTGTATGGATATGGAAAGATGCCCAAGATTATTCATTTTTTTCCAAATTATTATTTGAATGTTTTCCATGTGCTGGGGAATTTTTGCTCAGTAAGTGAAAAAAATCAAATTGTAGAATGGTATGTATAGTATGATCCCATTTTTTATTCAGAGTGTGGGGAGTATGTGTATACATGCACCATACATATGTGTGCAGAGAAAAAGTCTGAAAGGGAAAGAGCCAAGCTATCATCAGTAATCCTCTCTCAGGCAAGGAGGAGCACAGTCCAGGAGACTTTCACTTTCTATAGTCTATATCTCTGGAGAATTTGAATTAGTTAGCAAAAACTATATTGCGTCTATAATTAAAAATAAATTAATGAATAAAAAATACCCTAGAACACTAGTGTGCAGTTTTAATAAATTTAATAAATTGCTATAATTTACTGCAGTCCATGTAGAAATGCTTAACTGTCCTCCCTAGCTGCTCTAAGGGAGTACCCCTCCACCAGCTATATTTTCACACACCCTCCTCTTGCACCCTTGTGGGCTCTGAAAGCCTATAAGCTGCTTCTGCATTGATCTGAAGACAAAAGCTGACCTATAGGTGCAGGTAAGAACGTTGAATCATAATGATCAAAGCTCAAGGAACAATTCCTAGAGCCTGGGCAACCTGTCATTGTTCTTTTGTCTTAGGACCTGTGGCATCTGGTTACTGGGAAGCTGCCATAATTTTGTTTACTATAACAGGTTATCTCGAGTTCATATTTTGCTTTTCGGGAGGAGATTTTGTTTTTACAATTTTAGAAAGCCTGTCTGGAATATTGAGTAATAAGCCTTCTTTTCCCTCTAAGGGTTTATATTGACATTTAGTATTTCTTGTCTGTTGGAATGTAAGATAGGGTTTTAGAGAAACATATGAAAAACATACCCCTCTGTTGGTAACCATATAAAGTCAGACCATATAATGTGGGATCACTCATATGGCAATACCTAATCTTCGTCCCAGTTTAGCCTGGTCCTCAGAACCAACTTGACAATGCATTTTTTTTTTTTTTTTTGCTTGGGCAGGAACCAGGAATCGAACCCGGGTCCTTGGGCTTGGCAGGCAAGCATTCTTACTTGCTGAGCCACCGTGGCCTGCCCTGGCAATGCATTTTTAACATTATTTCTACCAAGTGGTTCACCTAAAGCGCTGCTCATTTGCATCCCGCAGGGTGTGGAACGTCCGCTACAACCATTCTCACGATCAGCTGATCCTCACGGGCAGCAGCGACAGCAGAGTTATCCTTTCAAATATGGTGTCAATTTCCTCTGAGCCCTTTGGCCATCTGGTAGATGATGATGACCTCAGCGATCAGGAGGAGCACCATCAAGAGGAGAAGTAAGAAAAAAAAATCAGCTTTAAGACTTTGCTGGGATTCTTCTTGAAAATTTTCTCTTCTCACTGATATTCTCTTGATCGCAGTGATTTATCTAAGAAGCATCCCATAGTGTAGTTAAGATCAACATTCCCTTTTCTCACTGCAGCTATGGGGGACTAGAGTTCTAGAGGTAGGTGACACAGTAGTCTGATTGTCAGCATCCCAGGACACATTGAAGCTGGGCTGGGCTAGGTAATGCCAGATGGCGTGGGGAAAGACTATATACATATATATATATTCATATTCATATATGAATCCTGTGTATTACATTTTGAAGAGTAATCCATGTGCAATAGATATTATTATTATTAGCATCCCCATTGTAGAAGATTTAAACCCATAAAATTCACAGTTGTTAAGTGGTTTGCTCAAAGATACTCAGCCAGTAAATGACAGGATTGGGACTTGAGCCCCATCCTCTCACTCCCCAATCCTACTCCGTTCTCCTATACCACTTTGCCTCTAGACACTAAGCAAAGTGTGATATAAGCCACAGTACATGTTTTAGCAGAACACCATCTTGGTTATTTATTTTTCAAAAAAACCATTGTTTTAGTCAAGGTTCTCTAAGGAAACAGAGCATATCCAACAGGAGATATCTGTAAATATGAGATTTCATAAAAGTGTCTCATGCAGCTGTGGGAATGCATGAGTCCAAATTCCACAGGGCAAGCCATGAGCTGACAGCTCCGATGACGGTCTTAATGAATCCCGCAGGAGAGGCTGGCTGGCTAAAGCAGAGAGAGAGATTTTCTTCTGACTTCTCCTTTAGAGCCTTCAACTGATTAGATTAAATGTCACTAATTGCAGAAGACATTCCCCTTGGTTGACTGCAGATGTAATGAGCCATGGATGGAATCAACATGCTGAAGATTTAATAAGCCAGCCTTCCATTTTACTAACCAGCCATGAAATGTCCTTGCAGTAATGGTTAGGCCAGTGCTTGCTTAACCAGATAAGTGGGCACCATCACCTGGCCAAGCTGACGTATGAACCTAACCATAGTAACCATTTTCCTAGGCAGTCTGCTATGTGATCCTAATAGCTTCCATGACAGGGAGAGAACTCAAGGGCAGGACCCCCTGAGACATGTGGGGATTTGGGAACTTGTGCAGGTCCCACTGCTAGTTAGGGGTGGAGCAGCGGTGCACTTTCTGCTCTCAAGGCCTTTGCCCAGGGCTGCTGGCTCTGACCCGAGTGCGACCGACTGCTACTAATTGTAAGACTTGTTCGCTTCTTTGCACAGTGAGGAAAAAAGCAGGTAAAATCCTCTTTCTTTTGTCAACAATAGTAAATATTGAAAGGAAACACTTTTTTGCGTGGAGATTTGTTTTCATCTGTGCCAATTACTTCCCATATTGTGAGTGAGCATGTTTTCAGATCTTAACACAGAGAATTCAAACTCCCATGATTCCAGGGAAAGGAGTTTCTGGCATAAAAAGTAATTGAATTGAACAGTTTGAGCCCTAAAATGCAATATGGCTTTATCATACTGTTTTGAAGATTCTTTATATCATTCTGTTGCCTGGATCGTTCTTCCTCTGCCTATCTGAGCTCACCTAGAGCTACTTTGGGAGGAAATATCTCTGTATTTGAAAATTTTTCCACAATAGTAGTTTACAATTTATTTTTCCTTTGTTGTTTTTCTATCCAAATACTTAGAAACATGGGTCAACCAAAGAATAATATTTAAACAGTTGCAGTGGTTTCAGTCTAGCAGTCTACCATATATTACAATTTGGATTTTGTGTTCTGTGAAGTCATCTTGTCACATAGCCAAAGCAGGTGTTTTTCAGTTCCTCTGGATGTGAAGTCCCTAGTAGAGGAGAAACCTGACCATTTCCTTAATGGGAACCTGTGTGAATCACTGGTGTAGTGTCCTCCCTGCAGATGGTCTCAGAGAAGCTGTGTCAGCAAGGAAGGGAGCATTTGCTGGCTGCTCGTGTGCCTAGGCAAAAAAGCACCAAGGCTCTTTTGTTCCTTTGCAATCCTGATATTCATTCTCTTCTTCCATTGTTTGTCCACCTATCCTATTACATTCAGAAAAAGAAAATACACCCTGTATCAGTTGACTTGCTGCTAAGTCCATTATTGAGAAGACTGGATTTTGGTGCTGCTTTATTAGGGGATTATCAGAACACAAAGCTCAAGTCTAGTAACGGAAGTTTATTAAGGGAGTGCATTGTCTTGTTGGGGGAAAAACAGTATTTTCCTGCAAGAAAATTCAAGAGTACTTGTAATATAGTATATATAAATTGAGTAGAATTTTTTTGTCAAATGGAAAGAAAGTGCAAAAGAAGCCTGTGTCAGGTTTTAAAAAGTGGCTCTCCTGCACCAGGGGCAGAGTTTGGATGTCAGCCTTCAGAATAGAAAGCCCAGTAATTTCTTATTGGGACAGGCAGGAACGGTCCCTATTCTTTACTTTCTAATACTGGTGTGTTGAGAAAAATCTGTAGTTATTATGTGATGTGCATAATAAAGGAGAGAGAAGTAAGCTGGATCATCTGGTAAGATTCCCAAGAGAAGGTAAAATGTCACACAAATTTAAAGGGAGATTAAGTTGGAAAACATCCTAAATGGAGCTATTACAAAAGCCCAGCCTGGAAACCAGTGAGCAGGCTCTGTGTTCTCATTCTCCTTACTCCAGCTGAGCAGTTTCTCTCCGGGTCTGTGAAGCTGCTTATGACAGCAGTGGCCTTTGGAGTCGTCAGACCCAGGCCCAGCTCTGTACTGACACTCCCTGTCCTGAGCAGGACTGCACATGCCTGGGCCTCAGCCTCCTTGCCTGCACAGTAAGGGGTTGAACTCGCTGATCTCTAGGTTCCTTTCTGCTCAGTAGTATTGGGATTTTTAAATCATTCTTTTACCCAGATTCAGTGAACATCTTACTATCTTGAAACAAAGAAGACCCAGATCATAAATCTGACAGGATATTATACCCTAGCCCCCACTGTTCTAATGACCAGAGAAATCAAATAGCATTCATTTCCATAAACCCCTTAAGAAATTCTGATTCTTCAAACCTGTGTCAGAGTTTATGAGCTTCTGCATGGCTGCTCTTACTGGGCCTCCATACAGGTCATTGTAATTATTCCCATCATGCAGATGAGAAAACCAAGGGTCAGGGACTTGAACCTGTTTCTTCCATCTGGACATCTTGTGTCCTTCCCGCCAGTTCCCATGGCCCTACCTAGTTGGGATTCATGGGTGACTGCACTTTGATCGAGAAGCCCAGCTCTGAAGACGAGACTTCTGTGCTCTCAGACAGTAGGGACACACTGACTGCCTCGCTTATGGTCTGTGTCTCTGTTAAATTCTAGGAACAAAGAGCCCCTCCAGGACAGCGTCATCGCGACCTACGAAGAACATGAAGATAGCGTGTATGCCGTGGACTGGTCCTCAGCGGACCCATGGCTCTTTGCCTCCTTAAGTTATGATGGAAGACTTGTTATTAACAGGGTTCCCAGAGCCCTGAAATATCACATATTGCTATAATTTGTTTGGCCAGCATTCCTGATTTATCCTCTTGGCAGACTCAAAAATTTGCAGCTATTTGGAGGTAATTAGTTTTCCAAATAGATCCTTCTCTGGGAGAACCAATTTTGCCTTCTTTTAATGCAAGCATATATAAATAATAATAAAGTTTCTGCCAACTCTCCAAACTGAGAACCTAAAACAAAGTTTGCCTTCATCGAAGATGGAAAGATAACACTTTGCAAACCATGATGGGAATATCATTTTCTCCCCCTCTCCCATTATTACACAAATTAGTGTCTAGCCAATCACTGCTAGGTTTTTTTTTTTCTGTTTAAGAATGTTGGGCGTTTTACCTTTGTTTTTTTTACATCTCTGTTTCCATAACATTATCTTTCTCTTGAGATTAAAAAAAAAAGAAATAAAATAAATAAGGTCATGTCGCATGGACTCCTGGCGCATTCTTTCAACAAGCCCTTTGCTCCTCATTTGGCCCCATCACAGGATCTTTGCTCATGTTCTCTGTCCCAGCCCAAAAATATGAAGGGCGGACGGAATGTAGAATTCCCTGAGGAAGCTTTATGGGTAGGCACTTAAATTGGCACAAGAACTTGTGTCCTGAAGCCTGACCCCCAAATTCCAGGCTCTCAGGGCTCTGTGGGAACTGAGCCATAAAAGTCTCAGGACCCCCGAAATGTGTTAGTGATGAGCATTGCACTTTCATGCTTAGCCTGTGGGCTTTCTCTAATCTCTTTGTATACCCATCGGTATAGTGCTGATGGCATTGTAAATGGGGTTCTTTATCATTATCATTCCAAGAAGTAATGATTATGTGCCTGATTTTTTTTGTCTATTGGGTATTATCGAGCATTCTCTTAAACTCATTGAGTTTCAGATAATCTGCCACCATACCATTATTCCTTGAAAATCATAAGATGCCAATCCTGCAGCCTTCCTATCTGTGGGTCTGTGTGGGACTGTGCTTTGCAGGCCTATTGCCCTGGCCCCAGGCCTGGAGAAGCCCAGGTCAGTGGAGAGAACCCTGGGCTCTGATCCTGGATGGCCGGCAGCTGACCAGGGCATCTTGAAGATGCTGTTTCTCTCCACTCTGATTCCCTCAGTTTCCTCGTCTGTAATGAGAGAGATGGACTGAAGGAGCTCACAGTCTCCAGTCAGTACTGAGATTTAATTATTCTACAATTCCCTTCAATCTAAAAAAAAAAAAAAAGAACTCTTCTTTTATAAAACATATAAAGATGAAACATTCCTGATGAAGTCCTGTTTTCCCTGGAGTGTTTGTTTGTGTGTTGTCTTCTAAGAAACTATTGGGTACACAATGCCACGTCTTGGATTTTGTTTCTTTTTTCTTTTTTTTTAGTGGTGGCGTGGGGGCAATGTGGAAAGGGGGAAGCTAATAGGTTGTTTCTTATGCCCATCAGCCTTTCTGTTTTTCAACTTTAATGAAAGTCCTCCCTTCAGTTTGCTATTACTTGAGAGAAAATATTTAGTTTTGTTTAACAAATATTTAATGAGTGCCTACCATGTGCCAAGTATTGTTTTAGATATTGCAGATGCAGCAGTGAATAATGCTTTACATGAAGTCTTATTCTTGGCGAAACATTCCATCAATCAGTCAATCAAGTGAATGATATTACAGATAAAATAGCGGCACATGCTACAGAGGTATTGAGTAGAGGATGGATAGGAACTGCTGGTGGTGTGAGTGGGAGCAAGAGATGAGGTAGGTGGCTATTATTTTACAGTCCTGAATGGGTTGGGAAGGGAAGGCCAAGGAGGTGACAGTTGAACAAACACTCAAATCTGCTGAAGGACTCAGCCATGTAGGTGATCTGCAGGTAGAATGTGCCAGCAGAGGGACAGCAAGTGCAAAGGCCCTGAGGTGAGAGCAAGCCTGGCATGTTGGAGGTATAAAGGGGAGGCTAGTGTGATAACAGGGCTGTAGGAGATGAGGTACAGGTCAGGCAGGATCTTGAAGGACTTTGCCTTGTATTCTAAGTGAGATGGGAAGCCACTGAAAGCCTAAGATCCAAGGCAAGAATTGATCATTTGGAATTATAGGGCTATTGGTTTTTTATTTGGTGTGCTGTTCTTTGAATTTTAACATAAGTATAGATTCTCATTACTGTCACCACAGTCGGGACACAGGCCAGTTCCATCACCCCAAATAACTCCCTCATGCCATCTCTTTTGCTTTATTGTCGCAGTGTGCCCCCCACCCCCAACCCCTGGCAGTCTCGATGTGATCTCCATCAATATAGCTTTGTCTTTTCAAGACATTGTATAATTGGGACCCTACAGTATGTAGCCTTCTGAGCTGGCCTCTTTCACGCAGTGTTTTTATGCTTTTATGATTTTTCCCAGTTCCTGTGTGTATCATTCCTTTTTTATTGCTCAATAGTATTCTATTGTTTGAAGATCCCACAATTTATCCATTCACCATTGAATCGGTTTCAGTTTTTTATTATGAATAGAGTTGCTATAAATCTTTGTGTATGGAAATTTATGTAAACATGAATTTTCACTTTCTAGGGCAGGGGTTGGCAAACTGTGAACTGCAAGCCAAATCTATCCTGCCACCTGTTTTTATAATTAAGGTTTTATTGGGACCCAGCCATGTTTGTTCATTTACATGTTGTCTATGGCTATTTTTGTGCTGCAGTGGCAGAGTAGGGTGGTACAACAGAGACCATATGACTCACAAAGCTTAAAACACTTACTACCTGGCCCTTTACAGAAAAAGTTTGTCAACCCCTACTCTGGGGTAAATATTTAGAAGTGAGATTGTTGGGTCATATAGCAAGTGTGTATTTATTTAACTTATAAGAAACTGCTGTACTGCTTTCCAGAAGTGGATATACAATTTTGCATTCCCCCCAACAATGTGTAAGTAATGCAGTTTCTCTGCATCCTCTTCAGCTCATGGTGGTGTCTCTCTGTTTTATTTTAGCCTTCTAAAAATGTGTAGCAATATCTCATTGTTTTGATTCACATCTTCCTCATGACTAGTGATGTTGTGCTTATTTGTCATCCAGATATCCTCTTTGGTGATGCCCTTTTTTAAAACTTAAGATGTTTGTTAATTAATTGTGTGTTTAATTTTGAAGACTCTTTTACATATTTTAGATGTAAGTCCTTTGTCAGGTATGTGATTTGCAAATATTTGTCTTTTTTGTTCTTTTAACAGTGTCTTTCAATGGAGCAAAAGTTTAAAATTTTGATGAAATCCAATCTATCTGTTTTTTTTTTCTCTTATTGGATCAGGTGGTTGGTGTCATCTCTACTCATCCCCAGGTCCTGAAAATTTTTTTCTATGTTTTCCTTTTAAAGTGTTATAATTTTACATTTTACATTTAGATTTATGATCCATTTTGAGTTAATTTTTGAAAATACGGTCTGAAGTTTAGGTTGTGGTTTTTTTTTGTTGTTGTTGTTTTAATATAGATGTCCAAGTATTCCAGCACCATTTGTTGAAACAATTATTCTTTCTCCATTGAATTGCCTTTGCACCTATGTCAAAAATCTGTTGGCTGTCTTCGTGGGTCTATTTCTGGACTGTCTGTTCTATTCTGTTGATCTATATGTCTGCCATCTAGGAGTTTCTAAACCATTTTATGGGATGGCTTTCACAAGCTCCTCCTCCTCTGTCATCTCTCTAGAATGTTCCGGTTCTCTGGGGCTTCCCTTTTCAGTCCTCTTGCCATTAAATGGGGTTTTCTGTATGCTGCTCTGCCATGCCTTTTCCAGGACTGCATCTGTCTGGGACCAAGCAGCAGGAGAGAGAATAAAAGCAACAAATGTTCACCTCACCCACTTGGGGCCACAGCACCTCCAATCAGAGCAATAGGTTCCCCTTCCTTGGAGTTTTAGGCATCTGCAGGCCCCTGCCAGAGCTGCCACCACAAAATTGCTTAGTGGGAGAGGGAAGAAAGCAGAGCAAATTTGAAGACAGATTTCCTCCACTCTCTGTTGATGTAAGGAGACCGTCTTCAGTGCCTCAAGCCAAAACTAGATGGCTTCTCTTGGAGCTCTCTCTGTCCTTGCTGATGCCCGCTTCAGGGTTCAGCCTTTGTGAACCCAGGCCAAGGGGACACAGAGTGGAAAAAGTAGTGACAAACTCACCACTGACTTAGTGGTACTATAAATTACAGTCTTCTTTTCTGGTATGCCTACTGCTATTTACTTTTCAGAGGCCTCAAAAAAAAAAAACAAAAAAAAACATTCCATGCATTCTGTCTGGGTTTTATAGATGCATTCAATGAAGGAGACAAGATGGAGTATGCTTATTCCATCTTATTGGGGACCAGAATTCTCTGGAATCATAACTTAAGAGTTCACTTTGGCTGCTTTGATCAGAATAGATCGTAGGTTAGCAAACACAAAAGCTTTGAGGCCAATTAGAATGGAATTGCAACAACCCAGGTAAGAAATGGTAGTAACTTAGACCAGAGTGGTAGTAGAGATGGTAAGAAATAAAGATGGCAAGAGATGCCAAGAAGTGGTTGATCCTGGGCATATTTTGAAGATAGATTCATCAGGATTTACTGATAGATTAGAAACAGAGTATGAGGCAAAGAGAAGAATTAAGGATGACTCCAAAGCTTTTGGCCTGAGCAATTAGAATCATTGCTGAGACTGAAAGACTGAAAGGAGCAGATTGGAGGTGGGGCATGGAATGGGGCACTGAGCAGTTTGAATTTAATTTTGGGGCTCTAAAGTTTGAAATGCCTATTAAATAGTCAAGTGGTGAGGTTGAGTAGACATTTGGATATATGAGTTCAAGAGAAAGGTCCAAACTGGATATATAAATTATATATATATATGTATATGTATATATCATTGGTGCTAGATGTTGTTCAGAGCCCTGGAACCAGATGAGATCACTAAAAGAATTAATGTAGAGAGAAGGAGAAGATGGGAGGCCAGGCTCTGGCACCATCCAACATTACGGAGTCAGGAAGAAGAAAAGGAACCAGCAAAGAAGACTGAGAAGGAGTGGTCAGGGAACTAGAAGGAACTCTGGAAGCCAAGTAAAGCAAGGATTTAATAGGTCAAATGTAACTGATTGGGCAAGTCAGCTGAGGGCTGAAAGCTGATTGTTAGACTTATGTGTCTTGGTGGGAAGGTAAGGGTGCCCAGTGAATTCAGAGAGAATGCAAAGAAATTGGAGGCAGGATATAAACAGCTTTTTCAAGGTCCTGCTAAAAAAGGGAACAGAAAAATGGGATTGTAACTCGAGAGGATATGAGGCCATAAAAAGATTCTTTCTCTTCTTTAAGAAGGGAAAAGTGTCTATATGTTTGCTGATAGAGTAATCCAGGAGAGAGGGGAAAATTGATAATGCAGGATAGAGAGGGGAGATATGATGTCCTTGGATAGGCAATCTAATGAACAATTCTAAGTACAGCTCTAGTCCTAGAGATTTAGCTTATATAAAGTTACTAGATTCCAAAATGTATTATTGCACATTTAGAACTAGTCATCAGCATCAAACAGATCAAGTATTGATGAGTAATACATGCTTCTTCTATTTTTAAAGTCTATGACACTTTCAAATTCATTACATAGTTTTACCTTCACAATATCTGTGAGCTAAATAGAGCAAATATCCCCATTTTAAGGATTAGAAAACTGAGGGTAGGGTGCACAGGTGGTTCAGTGGTGAATGCTCACCTTCCATGTGGGAGACCTGGGTTCGATTCTGGACCAGGCATCTCCCCCAACACCGCACACACAAAAACAACTGAGGGTAAATGAATGGGCCAGATATTCTCTGATTTGTAGCATATTCCTCTTTTCGCTGTGCCATCTTAATCTCCTTCACATGAAACCTTTTGGATTATCCCCCCTCCTTGCAATACTTATTCAAATGGAGCCCTAATGAACTTATTTAAATAAGACAGTGAAAAGAGAATTAGAATGCAGTGAATGCAGAGGGGCTACAAGGGTAGTTCAGTGATAGACTTCTCACCTGGTGTGTGGGAGACCCAAGTTCAATTCCCAACCTATGCACTTCCCAGGCAAAACAAGCAAATGAAAAACCAAACAAAAACAAAAAAATTCAACAAATGGTGCCGCAATAAGGGGATACGCACATGGAAAAAGAATGAAATGTGACCCCTGCCACATAGTATGCAAAGAAAAAAATGTTGTGTATGCAGAGAGAATATTTTGCACATTTTATTACCAGGATCCAAGTTATTTCAAAACTAAGCCCCAACCGCCTAGTCAGCATTCTGTGTGGCAGGGGTAGGTGAGGGCAAAACCGAATGTAGAGAACTCCTAGACAGTATCTTTTAAGATTAAAGTCGTTCTTCTTCATTATGCTTCATTATGCTTCATGATTCTTATTGCACAAGAATAAGTGATTGTAATATTAACCTTTATTACTGGGAGTGGGGGAGGGGAATGGGGTGAAAGGAATTTGTCCTTGGACAGCCTGAGGTTTCGGGGTGCTTCCCCCTACCTGGCACCTCCCCTCTGTGCAGCATGGGTGCCGTTCTGACTCATCGCTTGCGGCCTGCCGTTTACAAGGTCAGTGGCAGATAAGATTGATATCATCCATAATGCATTTGTGCATGAGCCCCCGACTTGCTGCTCATCACTCGTATCTGGCTGCATGAAGCAGGGGAGATCATTATTAATCCCACTCTTTCCACCTGGGTGGCTCGTGCAGCAAGGACCTGGCAAGGCTAAATTTAGAATCAAAGGGCTGTGCTTTGAGCCTGAGATCAATGCTTTTAACATTTTTTACTAAACCTTTTTGGCATATGCTGCCCAATGAGTTAGTGCTGCTCTAAAGATTGCTCAGGTCAGCGCTTTCTCTCCCCCTCCTCCCCCTTCTGTTGGTGGCCAGGTGACTGAGAAGGGACGCTAATGTTAATTAAGAAAGAAATCCATTCTCCCTCCTCTAACAGGAGAACTTCTGACCGCATAGCTGTAAAAAAAAAAAAAAAAGCATGGGGCTGATGGGGCTGCCCCCAAATGCTAATGGACATCTAGGCTGCAGAGCTGGGCATGCTCTCCGCTGGCCAAGCCACACACTCACTGAATATTGTGGGTGCCATTCTTGGTGGCTGACACTGACAAACTGCAACCTGTCTGGAGGAGAGCAGCCGTCTATATCCATAATCTGTGTGACGCGTTTGGAAGAACTGAGGCCATTTAGTCTGAAATACAGAAGAGCTCGGGAGGTGGTGGGGTTCAGGAGCAAGGTGACCATCTTTAAAACATTTGATGGACAATTATGATCAAGTGCCCCTGAATGACAGAACTACTCCCAATAGGTGGCAGTTGAAACAGGGCGGATCTTAGTTGACGATAAGAACTTTTAAGCGGTTAAAAAATTTAGGATGGAGAAGCGTAACCAGTTCAGCAGGGCCTGGCAAACCTCTGCCCTTCTACGGACCTCGCAATTGTTTGGTCCTTCGTCCCTTCTGGAAACAGGCTCCAAGGTTGCTCCCATCCATCTCTCCTTGCCAAGGCAGCAAGGAAGACAGAAATGATATGAAGGTTTTGAGAAAAGGGAAAAGGGGAAGCAAAAAGGGGATAAAAAGTAAAAAAAAAAAAAAAAAAAAAAAGACTGAAAAGAGAATGGGTAGAGACAAGAACCAAGGAATATCGATTCAGAATCTTCAGCGAGGGATGGAAACTGAAAAGCTGAGGGAAGGCAAGGATGGCAGGCACGCAAAGGCAAAAAAAAAAAGAAGCACTCCGGGCAGGATTGGAACAAGATGTCTTTGAAACGTGTCTGGTGGAAAAACATGAATTGCCCAGCAAGGTTAGGTCCCCTGGTTGGAGCTTTGAAGGAGGCAAGGAAGGGGGGCAGTGCATTGCGCTGTCGTTTGCTATTTGATAAGTCTGGGGTGAGGAAAACCGAAAGGCCAAGGTGGTACTCCAGCATGTGACTGCTGTCGGAGGCCCCTGTCTTCTTCTCCAACCCCATCTGCTGCTCCTGTATCCCTGGTGCCCCAAATTAGACTCCGGTTTTTCAAGCATGACCAATTCTTTCCTTCCCAGGCCTCCCCATGCAGTGATCCCTTTGCACAGAAAGCACTTCTCTTCCCATTCTCCACTTTCCTGGCTCCTGATTTTCCTTGAGCGGTCCCACCTCAGAGAGCCTCCTCTTTCCCTAGTCTCTATCACAGTGCCCTGCTCATTCCTTTCAGAGATAACCCCTGCTGAATATATTGATTTGTTAATTTATTTCCCCACTGGACAGGGAGAGGTCGCTAGAGGAGGGACCACATCTTCAATACTGTACCCAGCACCAAGAACAACGCTTGGCCGACATATGGCCCTTACTGAATACTTGGTTGAATGAGTGAATGAATTAGTGCTGGGAAGCCTGTCCAGGTCTGCCTTTGTCCAGACTGAGGCAGTGGGACCATGTAGCTAGCTTTCCCATGCCCAAAGAATGGTGGGGCCTCTCCAAAACACAGATTTAGTGGGACCGCAGATGGCATGACAGCTGAAAAATTAGTTACAGGTCCACGATCCCTATTCTGTATTTCCATAATCACAAAACACTGCAAATGAAGCTTTTTCACCAGCAAAAGGAGAACTGAGGTGTAATCCTTATGTATCTCACTTAGTATGAAATTCATGCATTTTATTGGAGAAATTTCCATATGGTGATAACAGAGCGCCACCCCAGACCCTTCTTTGTACATAATGTATGGTGTTGTTATGTAATGCACAGTGTGTGCACCATGTTGGCTCTCAAATCCAAACAATTCTGAATTCTGAAACACACCTTGCCGCAAGGGTTTTACATAAGAAAATGAACCTGTGTTATTGTTGCTCATCCAACTTTACTTTCCATTGTTACCAAAAACACACCTTATTTACATCTCTTTCCTGTACATTCTGCCCTTTTCTGCCTCCCTAGCTTTCCTCATGCTGTTCCCACCCCAAATGCCATCGGACTTCTTTCCGCTGATTTAAAGCCCATTTATCCTTTAAGCCTGACCTAATATGCCCCCTCTTCCATAAAGTTTTCTCAGTCATTTCAGCCCACATTGATCTCTCCCTCTCTCGAATTCATGCTGCACTTATAGTCAGTTTTATACCTTGTAGTGCTTAATTATATTCAACTGTTCCTTGTTTAATCTATTTCTCAAATGAGTTGCAGTTCAATTCGGTAAACATTTATTGAGCTCTTTTAAGGATAGGAAGATGAGTATTCACTTATTAAAGGTTGAAGGTACTCATAAGAAATGACATGGTATAGTGGCTAAAAGTGAAGATTCTGGAACCAGACATCCTGAAATCACATCCTGACTCAGCACTTACTAGCTGTGTGATCTTAGATAAGTCACTTCCCTTGTGGATGCCTCAGTTACTCTTATTGTTAAATGAAGATGCTTATAGTTCACAGGACTGTATTGTTAAATGAGGATGCTTATAATTCGTAGGACTATTTTTGACAATTAAATTGATTAATGTACATGGCACAATTATCATAGTACCTGACATAGCTAAGTTCTATGTCGATGTTAGTGATAATTTTAAAAGGGATGCATATACATGTTCTATTTTTAAATATTTTTTAAAATTTAAAAAGATCAGAAATCATATAGGAAAAGCAGGAGGAAATTTTATGAGGACCAGGAACGTAACTGGGCTTCTAGCTTACTCCTGGCAGCCAGAGTGAAAAAAGAAAGCAGATGAGTATACATAAGAATGAGGGATTCATAGCAAGTGCCCCCAGTGAATTTTCAGTTTAATAAGGAGAACAATAACTATGAAAATGATTTCACTTGGGGCTGAAGTGAGTGCACTAGTAAAACTAGACGATGTGGGGTAGCAACTCTAAGAACCCAGAAAACTCATTTCTGTAGGAGAGGTGAGTATAGGAGATAGGCCTGGAAAGGGCCAATGTGAATGATTTTTAATTCAATAGGCAGGGGGGAGCCGTGTAAGGTTTAGTGCTCCAGAAGGTGACATGCTTTGCACAACACTATGGGAAGATGATAGTTTGGAAACTATCACGCTTTGAAGGTGGGGTGTATTTCTTACTTTTCCTTGCCCATCTAGTGGGTGCTACAAATAGACCTTTTTGCCATTCCTCCACACTCCAGGCTTGCTGTTTTTTTCTGTTTGGAGTATTTTCCCTTTTGATTTTTGTCGGGTTAACTGCTCTCATCCTTCATGAATCAGTTAAAATTCTCAGAGGGGCTTCCTTGGTCATTCATTCTAAAGATATTCTTGTTATTTTCTCTCGTAGCACTTTCTTTTCCTTTGAGACACTTCACCAATTCAAGATTAAAATTTTAATACTATGGCTGGCTCTCCTGCCGGGCTGTAAGTGCCCTGAGGGCAGGAGTGTGTCTGCTCTGTTCACTACTGTATCCTCGGAACCTAGCGTGTAGTTGGTGCTCCAAATTGTATCAGATGGATGGATGAGTATAGACGAACCTTGGAAATTCCATAACCAAAGTAAAACAAAACAAAACAAAAGTGAAATGAAATGGGTGAAACTCAGCAAATTCCCAGGTTCTAGTCTTCTAGTTGCCCTTGAATGGACTCTGTCAGTTTGTGGTTGAAATATTCTGAAGCCCGAGGAATCCCTCTATTAAAGTAAAATTCTCTTTACAATTTAGTGTGTTGACATGTTGGCATTTGTCCCAGTGGGTCATATCTGAAAGCACTATTAGGTATCATTGGTTCTACAAATCCTCCTTTGTAAAGTCTGAATTTGGAGCCACCAAGTCTGGGGTATTCCTAGAATTGAGTTTTGCCTTTCCTTAGTTCTTTCACAAGTTTGCTTCTATGGGAAATACCAGTAAATAACCCAAAAGCGCTTTCCCTATCTTAAGATGAAATATTTGATGGATAGAGAGATGGATAATTTAAAGACCACCTTGGATGTGATCTGAATTTTTGTGAAATAAGTGAAAAATGCAAGCTATTAATTGCTTTCATACATTGCAAACCACAAGATCTTCTCTATAGACATAGAGTAAAATTGGACTTGTGAGGGTATTCTACATTGTCAATGAATTCAGACACTTTTTTATAAGTATAAAACAGTAAATACAAGCTCATTTCCTAAGAATCAGACAGGATGGATTATTTTATTCACTCTATCACTAACTTGACAAGTTCTATTCTTCTAACTTCTGTTGCTATCCTCTTCTATAATGTAAAGGGATTTAAAAAAAAAAAAAAACGCGTGCTTATCAGTTTATTGGCTGACCTGCTGGAACTCTTTAGGGGGCTCAGAGCTCAAGTCACTGACTGAAGCCAGCACAGTTACACTAGTTGTGATCTTTGTGGACTCAGTAACTGGTAGCAAGGACTGTGATCAATTAGTATTCCTTGATCCTTGATGATTTGATTTCTCTGTGGTTTATTGAAGAGTCACTGAAGATCAAAGTACATAGAATACAATTTACATAAGTTTGTGACTTAAAATGTTAAATGTAAAAAACATTTAGTAATTGTTTTGTAAATTACTAATTTACAGCTAACAGTTCAATCTCAGTCATCTGACCCTAGCCTGCCTTTCCATCATCATCATCATCATCATTTCTTTGGTATAACTAATGTTATGAGTGCTGCCTTTGTTTATACTGTCTCTTCTTCCTTGGATATGCTTTCCTTCCTCCACCTGGCAAAATTCTACTCATTCTCCAGAAGCCAGCCTACATATTAGCTCCTCCGTGGCTCTTCCCTGACTCTACTGCATACATTCAGCCCTTGTGGTTCCTTGGGATCATCTCAGGAGCTGTCTAGTGATGGAGGAAGGAGCCCCGAGGGCGGGGATCCTTGCTCACTCCCTTTTGTTTCAAAGCAACAGTGATAGTGTTGGGTTTCTGGTACTCAGACTGGGTTTTCCGTGAAAGTCACTTGCATACTAGAGGGGCCCACTGCACTTGCTATCTCGTGCATTGCCCCTAGAATGATTTTCTTTTAAATTAAAAAACTTGTACATCGTGCCCGCTCTGGCTTATAAACCATAGGGGCTTTTTACTAGTCACAGCGTAAGTCCCACATTTCTTGACCTGGTATTTAAGACCCTCAGTAGACCCTGACCTATTTTCCAGCTTCATCTCCAGTACAGCGAAACTTGGCCAGTCACAGAACTCCAGACATGCTCTGTGTGCATTCAGATCCTGCTTCTCACGTGGCCTCTCCCATCCTCACTCCTGAGATAAATGCTTCAGGTTCTGCCCCTTCTCGCCTCAGGGAAGCCCTCCCAGTACACAGATACCTTCAACCTCTCCTCCACCCCACTCAGAATGCATAGCACTACTCCCTAGCCCACTTCCTGGCATCTTTTGGAGTCTTTGGTCAGATGTGACTATAGAAGAGTATAGACTCAGCTTTGGAAATTGTTCTCAGAATCTGGAGCACACACTCGTATCCATACTGGTGGCAGTTGTTCATTGGGGATGAGTTTGCTATCAAGAAACAGGTGAGAAGGCAGTAGAAGAAACAATATGTGACTTCTATGCGCCATTATCCAAAATGCTAACAACCCCCTCCCTTATGGGTGAAGGTAACAGCATCTTGATTTTAAATATGAAGAAATTAAGATTCAGAGGGATTTACTCTGTGCCTATAGTGATTTTCAGGCGGTTCAATAGAACCCATAGGCTCTGGGGGGCCTCTTGAGTGTTGAAGAGGAGAAGAGAGTGAAAGGGGAGCCACTCGGAAGACAGGCCTTGTTGGGGGTTGGGGGTTTCATGTCTCCTAGGACTCCTTTGCTTCATCTGTTTTAATGTTAAATTTCTACAAAGATTTCATGTGAGGAATTGTTCTGGACCCTACACTGTGCAGTGCTGTGGGGAAGATGGGTCATCAGATAGGGGTAGATTGTTGAGAGATAAAAATGTGATGTGACTACAAAATGAACAGACTGGTGTTCTAGTGTGGCTCATTAAGTAGCTCTGAGAGTTCTAAAGGAAGAATTCTGAAAATAATTTGAAGATTTCCTGGGTCATAAAAATCCACATAAGGCCTTATAATGGACTCTGTAGGGATTAACAATAATTTGTGTGTATGAGTTAAAAAAGATTTTTAAGTCAATATTTTAGAACACATCTTAATAATATATTTAAATCTCCTTTCATCTTTTCTAGTGTTTTTGGGGGTGGGGTGGGGGAGGGGCATGCTTCCTCAAGGGACTATTGCCCATTTGAGGGAAGGATCATGCATAATAATTCCTTCATGTCCCCCCATTGACCAGCTCTCTCCAACAGTGCTCAGAAACCATCAAGTGCCTCCTTACTCTGTGTACAGCACTGACACTGGGTGGTCCGAGGAATGAAAAAATGCAGACAACTCCATTCCTGCCGACAAGGAGCTCTCAGCTCTCGGTAGTGGGAGAATAAGTCAAGTCTGCAGGTGCGGTGTTTCCAGGCAGAGACGAGGAGTGCTGTCAGGAGTCTGTGATCCAAATACTGTGCCCATGTGGAGGGGAGCAAAATCAGGTCCAGTTAAGGAATCTGCTGCTTCAAATCCTGTTCAGAATCAAGTGGGGGACAATAAAGAGATAAGAGGGAACCAATGAAGGCTTCATGAAGATAGTATTTCATTAAGTCACATGAACTTAGATGGCATTTTAGGCACACCAAAATAAGCTTAGACCCAGTCCCATATTGGAACAGCTAACAAGCAAGTCACAGATAATTATGATACTGTAAGTTTTCTAAGAAATCTAAATGCCAAGGGACCACGAAGCAAGAAGACTAAGGATTTGCATAAGCCTCAAAGGATGGGGGTATTTCTTGTAAGTGGAGTGGAAAGGCAGATGTACACAGACACACAAACACACACACACACAAATCCAAATGTGTAAAGGCATGTATAGAGACTATATTTATTACACACTTGTGCAATGGGATTATTACTAAATTCAGTGTTAATCTGTTAAGTCTTTTATTCAAAGAGTTCTGAGACAGAAAGGAAATTTATATGCTACCACAAACTGATTGTTTGACCTTGAGCAAATTCAGCTCAACACACAATTATCAAGTAGGTACTTGGTGCTAGACACTATACTAGGTGATGCAGATGAAGGAATGGACCAGAGAGGGCAAGATCCCCTGACTTCAACCTGGTGGAAAGGTCTAGAAGGAGACTTTCCCTATTTGAGTCTGAGCCATCTTGTCAGCTAACCCAAAGGACCAGACTGGTAATTGCTGAGATTGCTCCTATTTTAGTATTTGATATTCTGGTGAGTGGGAACATTTGAACTAATATAGAGAAAGTGGCAGTGGTAGCTTAAGTACCCCTGAGTTTAGAAAGCAAATGAGAGAAATGAATACTGTGTTTTAGCCAAGAAGAGGAAGAGCCAGTGTAGATTAGACTAAGGAAGTTGCTCTGTAGAGGTCTGAAAACAAAAGAAAGAAAAGGGGAGGTGAGCACATGCTGCAAGGAGGATGAGAGATGAAGAAATACAGTGAATCCAGTCACATTGCCTCTTAGGAAGACTGACATAAGGTATGTTGTACCTTGTGGTGGGGGGGGATGGTCTTAGGGAAAGAGGGGAGTGTCAGCAAAGAAGCACATAAATTTGACACTTGACTTACGCTTGACATGTTAGTCATCTTCATCTATTTTTTAGCAGTCATTTACTTTTAAAAGTTCATAAAAAGAAAATATAAGGGCGGGCCGCGGTGGCTCAGCGGGCAAGAATGCTTGCCTGCCGTGCCGGAGGACCCCGGTTCGATCCCCGGCCCCAGCCCATGTAAAAAACAAACAAACAAACAAACAAAAAAATAATAAAATAAAAAAAATATATATATAATAATCCATTCCTTAGCCCTGCAAACTTGCAGATTACAAAGCATATTCAAAGATGCTCTTGCTTCTAAACTCAACTTTTTTGGTCCAAGCCACCAGATGGTACCATCCTCACTTGACAAATGAGAAAACTGAAGCTCACAAAGCTGATGTGACTCTCCTAGGGTCTCACAGCAAATTGTTTGTTCAGTTGCTTCTTCCCTCCTTCATCCATTCATACTATGCCTTGTTCTAAAAAGGATTTAAGTTGGTGCTCATAGTGAGTTAGGGTGGAGGAAGCCAGGTCTCCTAGTTCTGTGCTCTTCCCACTGCATTGCATGTGGTTGGAATGATTCAGATTTGCCACTACATCACTTGTTTATGGGGACAATAGTCTCTCCTTACATATTGCTCTTCTCCTGCAGGACAAATATAATCCTTGTATTTTCTTTTGATCCAGGAACATGTTTCAGTTCCACTACCCAACATTTTGTTATTTACTTATACAAAGGACCACAAGAACTTACCATTATAGCACAATGTCCATTCATTTGGCCACCATTCATCAGGCAACTGTGTATTGAGTGCTAGGCTAGGGGCTGTGGATTCAGATAAGAATAGGGTGAATGTTTCACTGTCTAGTGAAGTACTTCTTAACCAGCTCTCTGTCTACATTACACTCAGTACAGCACACACCATCAGTGACATTTCCCCCATACAAATAGCAGTTTTCAAGGAAGAAAAGAAGTACAGGAGGATATCCCAGTTTGAAAAACTCTTACTCAAACATTCACCCCTTCCTGGAAGTTTAGATATGCCAATTTAGAGGCAAGTTGTCCATCCTTTCAGATTTTGAGATTTAGTGGAAAAGGGAGAAGGAGACAATACATAGTGTGATGTAGATTGAGACAGAGGTAAGTAAGTAAGTATAGTAGCTCAGAGAAGGAACATCAAACTTAGCATGTAGATGAAAAAGTGGACAGGAAAAATTTTCTAGGGGATTTGGCAGCTCATCTGGGTCCTGAGAGCAAGTTAGCCAGATAATGGGAAGGAAAATGGGAATGTGAGGGTTAGAGCATTTAAGCAGAAGGGACTGCCCTGATCTGGGACATGACTATCAAAACACTTTAAGTACAAGCTGGTTTTATCTGGAGACCCGCATGTATGGAAGAGGAGCTGGGAAAGCCAACTTTGCCAGAGGTGATGGGAAAGGAACATTGCTCATGTATTTGCTCTCAGATCCTCAGGCAGCAGCGGCAGCAGCAGCAGCAGCAGCAGCAGAGGTGCCCAGGCAATTTTAGATAGTTTGCTTTTATGTTCTATATCTAGAGAAAGCAACTTAAAATATTTATATAGCAAAGATGATGAAGTCATGATTTCCAATGTGTTAAAATGAAACCAAAGAAGCATTTACCAGATCTGCTTAACAGTCTTGACATGTTTCATCATGAGCATGGAGTGTGCCCAAGATCGTACTGCTGGGGTCATGGGGAATCCTGGCTTTCTCTGCTCCTCCAGCTTCCTCCACTCACAGGGTTTGCAATAAGAGAAGGTGAATTGTGGAGACTTTGCTCATAAGATAACCCTGGCCAACTTTGCCCAAAGGCTGGGAGGACCTTCTATCACTGATGTGGTTGGAGTTGAAGTGTGCACAATCTGGAAATTCCCAGCCCAAGGCTGAAGGGAATGATTCCCTGCCTCAGGCACAGTGTGGAGCCTTGCCTCTGACCTTCATAACAATTCCAGGGTATTTTCTGAGTCCGGGAGGAAATTGTGAGATTTGTAGCAGCTTAGCTACTGTACTGTTGGTTGGACTCTTATTTGTCTCCATTGGGCCACTGCTACTGAGGGGATTGTCAGTGTATTTAAACTCTTCATTCTACAAATAAGGACTGTCTACCCTGAAAAGGCACACAGCTAGTTTGTGATAGAGGTGGTTGGGTCCTTCCGGCAAGGGTCTGGAGTGGCCTCAACCTTCTTAAGTTATGGCAATAATTCTGTCTCCTAAAGGCTCCAGAACAAGTTGGACTGGGTGGTTCTCCTGGCATGCCATTTAATTTTTCCAAACATCATAGCTATCGTGTGCTGAGTAAAGAGTAGGAGGAGGGCCTTCCAAGTAGCAGAGGCAGCATGAGTCAAGTTACAGCAGCAAGGTATCAATGATGCTGTACAGTTATCACAGTTGTAGACAGCTGCTATGGGAAAAAGATGTCAGTAGAGAGATAAGCTAGAGCTCAACTGTGAAGGGTCTTAGTTGTCATAATCAGGGGGTAATGAGGAACCAGCAGAGATGTATAAACATGGTTGGATCTGTGATTCAGAAGCTCTGGCAGCAACATAAAAGATCCTTCAGGGTTTCAGTCATCTCTTCATTCCCAGTGCCTAGAGCAGTGCCTGGTCCATGCTTGTGAGTGAATTAAGGGGTGCTTGGGAGGGGAAGAGAAAGGTGGTAGAAGAGCACTGAACCTAGACAGCAGGATGGAGTGAAAAGACAGACTTTGGGAAGGCTTGGGTGTGGAGCACAAGTGATAAAAAGGAGCCAGGGATGTCTCTGGGTTTCAAGCTTGATTTCTAGCTTAACTCATTGGATGGTGATGCCATTAATTCTGGTAGGAAATGGAGGGAAAATACATTGTTTTTTGTTGCTCTTGTTGTCTGTACAAGAGAATGGGAATAATTCATCCAATTTTAGGTACATTAAGCTTGAGATGCTGGCAAAAAATACAGGTGGAGTTGCTCAGCAAGTGGCTGGAAATATGAGTGGAGCTAAAAGAGAGGACTAGAGAGAAACCCTTGACTCTTAACAGTGTTCAAATGGTAGGGACAAGTGAGGGGATGAAATTTCCCCCAGAGAGTAGGATTTGGAAAGAGAAGGGTCTGAGAATGGAAGCCTGAAGAATGTTATCTTTTAAACCACATTTTTTTCAAAAAGAAATCTGAGTAGGATTACCTAAAAAGGTGCAGACTCCAGAGATTTTGATTCAGTAGCTCTTTGATGTGGACCTGGAATGTGCATTTTAAACAAGCCCTCTAGGTGTTTCTTAGGAGATTGGAGTCTGAGGACCACAAATCCATGTGTCCTGTTCTGGGAAATGAAAAATCATTGTCCTTCCCCCACCAAACTCACAGGGCTTTTTTTTTCCTTCTGGTTTTGTTTGTTTGTTTGTTTTTACTAGGATTGAGGAGAATACATGAGGGAAAGTGATTTATAATCCATACAAATGTAAGAAGGTGATGCCACTCCACCCCACTAGCCCCCCCCTCCCCCAGTATAATGCAGGGCACACAATTGCTTAACAAATTCCTTCTGGTTTCTAAATGGGGCCCACATCACAAGTGTGTGAGGAGGAATGGAATTAAATAATGTAAATCTCGCCTAACTTCTCCACCACATGACATACCTGCAAGATTATAATGATCAACTACAACCTGCCCTTGGAGTACATCACTTGCACAAGAAAGCCTTTGGGGACAAGCTGTCATTCATCTATTTGGCCATATCTAAGGACCACTTTTGGTTTCCTACCTCTTCAAAGGAGAGACAAGTGGTATGTAATTACCAATGCTGGTGTTGGATGATCTCAGCGTGGGCAGAGGTATTTATCTGCAGTTCTTTGCAAGTAGAGAGTCAGGACAGAAAGCAATAGAGCAGCAGTTCCAAGAGTCGAGGGTCTCCTTGAGAGGGAGAAAGGAAGGGAGGGCAAAGGAAGGCAGGAGTGACTGAGTTTAGCTGGCTCCTGCAATTCATATAGGGTTAACAGCCAGACCTGCCAAACTGACCTTCTTGGGCACTCCTCAGGCGTCATGCTCAGGAATGCCTGTCACCAACGTAGTGATTTAAGATCAGGCAAGGCCAATAATTCTTAGCTCTTCTTGCACAAGCCTGGCAGTTTCCTTCATGTGATGCCTCGGAGAGCAGCATCGATGGCTGGTGAGGAATGGCAATGGTGAGAGACGTGCCCTTTGCTACAAATCCCAAACGTTAGGCTCTCCCAAGGTCAGGATGAGCCATCTTTTCCCCTGGATGTTGAAATGTGCTCCTGGACTTACTGAAATTCTGTTTCTCCAGATTCAATGCAAATGGTTTTGAAAATGCCAGCGGATAATGCATTGTGTCAGTACAATAACACCTTACAAATAACATGGAATGGAGAAACTCACCCATTTGCTGAATCTGGCTTTGGGGATTGCTTTGATGCTTAATTCAGAAAATAACCTAGACACTTTTGAGTCTTGTATTAGTCATCTGTTGTTAAAAACTTTCAAGGCCAATTACCTGGAAAGCATTAGGAGTTTCAAAAGAACTTAGGGAAAATCACCCCGCTCTCTGACTGACAGTGAATGAAAGTTTATAGCATAAATAGGAAAGGGCATAAAGAAATGTATTTGGGTGGGGGAGAGGAATGTGTGACTTTTGCCATGTGTTCTAGTTTGCTAGCTGCCGGAATGCAACACACCAGAGACGGATTGGCTTTTAATAAAAGGGGATTTATTTTGTTGGTTCTTCAGAGGAAAGGCAGCTAACTTTCCACTGAGGTTCTTTCTTACGTGGAAGGCACAGGATGGTCTCTGCTGGTCTTCTCTCCAGGCCCCTGGGTTCCAACAACTTTCCCCGGGGTGATTTCTTTCTCCATCTCCAAGGGCCCGGGCTGAGCTGCAAGTGCTGAGATGAGGAATGCCAAGCTGCTAGGCTGTGCTACGTTGCAATCTCTCATTTAAGCACCAGCCAATTAAGTGAAACGTCACTCATTGCAGCAGACACGCCTCCTAGCCGACTGCAGATGTGATTGGCAACAGATGAGGTTCACGTACCGTTGGCTTATGTCCGCAGCAACAAGATTAGGCATGCTCACCTGGCCAAGTTGACAACTGAATCTAACTAACACACCATGGGAATGGACCTTATGTCTGTTAACATGGGATTTGCTATTTAAAAAACAGATCTGAATTGTGGCTCTACTTTTTATTATTAGGCTTTCTTGGACAAGTCATAATCTCTCTGAGTTTCAGTTTCTCCATATGTAAATTATATGGTCAATAATATTTACTTAACCATATAGGGTGGTTGTGATTATAATGAGGTAAAGCATGTGTTCCAGTTATCTATTGCTCATAACAAAACATCCCAAAACATAGTGGTGTAAAACAACAATTTGTTTTATTATGCTTATAGATTTTGTGGAATAGGAATTTGGACAAGAAAGAGCAGGAAATGGCTTGTCTCTGTTCCTCAATGTCTATGGCCTCTTGCTGAGAGTGACTGAACGGCTGGGGCCCAGAATCACCTGAAGGTTTCTTCCCTCACATGTCTGGTGCCTGTGCTGGAATGGCTTGGCGGCTGGGTTTAGCTAGGACTGTCAACTGGAGCACAAACACGTGGACTCTCGAGGAGCCTGGGCTTCTTCACAGCATGGTGGCCTCAGAGTAAGTGAACTTTTTCATGGTAGTTCAAAGTTCTAAGGAGTATTCTAGTGACCCAAGAGGAAGCTGCATGGCCTTTTACAATCTAGCCTTGAAAGTCACATCATCATTCTCAGCATACTCCATTTGTTGAAACAATTAAAAGCCACCCCACCACCACCACACCACCAGATGAAGGAGAGAGGTCATGGAGTACCAGGGATCACTATCTCCTCTGCAAGCCCTGCTGGCACCTTTGTAAGCCTCTGTTGGCACCAACAATGGGCTGATGACTGGGTCTGATGCCTCTGGGAATCCTCTGGCCCTGCCCAGGTAGTCTCAGATCACACTAGGTACTTATTATATATATGGGCCAGGGAAGATGTTGGTCACTATTTTGTCTTATGATATCAACTGTTTATAAAAATTTTCATATCTTTCTTAGCTATTGAGCTTGTGGACAATATTGTTTCCCATACAAAGAATGTAATGTAGGGATCAGCCCTGTATGTAATTCAAATGCTGGCATCATCTTTATTTTGAAGGCTAGAATACTGTAGGGACTAGTTGGAGTTCAGAGACATATTTCAGATGTTTAGAAATAAGCACCTGAAAAATTGGTCAAGTCAACATACCCCGTGGAAGCTCTTTCACATTGGAGGGAAATGGCCACAGCTGACCTTTTTCTCATGCAGGCTTCATAATGCTGTTAGAAAGAGGCTCTGAGGTGAAAGATTTTGGCTTGTCCTCTTTGCAGGTGACCCTAAAACACAGTATCCCATCCCCACCCCAGCCTCAGTGCCTACCTACTTTGGAAACAGACTTAGGTTCCAGGAAAGATGTCCCATCATCTTTGCTCAGACATTACCAAGTCATGCTCTTGGCCCATGCAGTGTATGTCCAAGATAGCTAAGGCCATGAGAATTTTCACAGCATTTGAGAGCCCTGTCCCATGCATCTCTGTCCTCAACTCGGCTGCATTCTTGGGTGTGTTATTTGAAGGATGTTGGAGGGCACAGGCCATCACTCCCTAAATTAACCACCCAATTTCCCTTCCCTTATGGAGAACACAAGCCTTTGTGCTCAAACACACCTGTCTTCAAATCCCAGCTTGGTCCCTCACTAGCTGCATGATCTTGGGCAAGTCAGCTATTCAGAAACCCAGTCTCCATCTTGAGGTTTAAGATCATGCTAATAAATCTGCCTCACTGAGAACAAATAACACCCTATAAAATGTTAATAAATTGTGAATTGCAGTATAGAGTACGATTTACCGGGCTGGGGTGGGGCAAGGGCCATGACCATTTTCCCCTTTTCAATTGGGATTAAATATGCATAACATAATATTTATCATTTTAGCTATTTTAAAGTATACAATTCAGGGCAGGCCATGGTGGCTTAACAGGCAGAAGTCTCGCCTGCCATGCCAGAGACCAGGGTTCGATTCCTGGTGCCTGCCCATGCAACAACAACAACAAAAAGTATACAATTCTGTGTTTCTTAGAATAGTCACAAGGTTGTGCAACTACCACTACTACCTAGAACATTTTTATCGGTGCCAGAAGGAACCCCGTACCCATTAGCTGACACTTCATATTCCCCCTCTCCCACCCCAGCTCGTGGCAACCACTATCTACTTTTTGTCTTTATGGATTTGCCTATTTTAAACACTTCATATAAATGAAATCATACAGTATGTAATCTTTTTGTTTTGATATTTTCGCTTAGCATAATATTTGCAAGGTTCATCATTGTTGTAAATGTAGCAGCACTTCATTCCTTTCTATGGCTGAATGCTATTCCCTTGTATGTGTATACCACAATTTGTTTATCTTTTCATCCATTGATGGACATTAGGATTGTTCCACTTTTTGGATATTATGAATAATGCTACTATGAACATTTGTGCACAAATTTTTGGGTTAACATATGCTGTTGGTTCTCTTAGGTATATAGCTAGAAGTGGAATTGCTGGGTCAGATGGTAACTTTCTGTTTGACTTTTTGAGAAATGGACAAACTCTTTTCCAAGTGAATGCACAATTTTACTTTCCCACAGGAATATACAAAAGTTTCAATTTTTCCACATCCTTGCCAACACTTGTTATTTTCTGTGTTTAAAATTCTTTTTTTTTTTTTTTAACTTTTTTTATTATAGCCATCCTAATAGGTATAAAGTGGTAACTCATGGTTTTGATTTGCATTTCCCTAGTGGCTAATGATATTAAGTATCTTTTCATATACTTGTTGGTGGTTTGTGTATCTTCTTTGGAGAAGTGTCTGTTCAAATCCTTTGCTTTTTTTTTTTTTTTACATGGGCAGGTCTCCGGCATGGCAGGCAAGAACTTTGCCACTGAGCCACTGTTGCCCTCCCCCTTTGCCTATTTTTAAATTGGATTGTCTGCCTTTTTCTGTTGAGATGTAGTGTTATTTATATATTCTGGATATTGGACCTTATCAGATATAGGTTTTACAAGTATTTTCTTCTATTCTGGGTTTTTTGTTTGTTTGTTTGTTTTGTATGCTATACAGTGGGGATCACATTTCTTTCTTTTTCCATGTGAATATCCCATTATTGCAACACCATTTGTTGAATTTTTGTTTGGTTCATTTTTTTTGTTTATTTGTTTTTTTGTGGGGTGGGGGTAGAGTGCATGGGCCAGGACTCGAACCTGGGTCTCCTGCATGGCAGGGGAGAATTCTACCACTGAACTACCCTTGTACCTCCTCTTCTATTCTGCTTTTTACTTTCTTGATAGTGACCTTTGATGGACCAAAGTTTTTAACTTTGATGAAGTCCAATTTATCTATTTTTTTCCTTTTGTTTCTTGTGCCTTTTGCGTCATATTCAGGAAGCTATTGCCTAATCCAAGATCACAAAGGTCTACTACTTATATTTCCTTCTAACAGTTTTGTAGTTTTTGCTCATATATTTGAAAATTTGATCCGTTTGGTGTTAATTTTTGTATATGGTGTGAGAGAGAGGTCCAAATGTTTTCTTTTGCATGTGCATATTAAGTTGTCACAACACTGTTGAAAACACTATTCTTTCTCCATATTATGGTATTGGCATCCTTGTCAAAAATCAATTTTCCATAGATATATTGGTTTGTTTCTGGATTCTCAATTCTATTCCATCGATCTGTTTTCTATCCTTATGCCAGTCCCACACTGTGTTATTACCATAGCTTTGCAGTAAATTTTGAAATTGGCAGTATAAGCTCTCCAACTTTGTTCTTCTTCAAGTTGTTTTGGTATTTGGGGCCTGACTTCATTTCCTAGGGCTGCTGTAACAAAGTACCCCAAACTGGGTGGCTCAAAACCATTTATTTTCTCAGTTCTGGAGGCTGGAAACCTGAAATCAAAGCATCAGCAGGGTCATGCTTCCTCTGAGTCTATAGGGAAGTATCTGTTCCATTCCTCTCTTCTGGCTTCCAGAGGTCGCTTGTTGGCAATCCATGGCATGCCCCCTCTATGTGTGTCCAAATTTCCTCTTCTTATAAAGACACCAGCCATAGTGTGTTAAGGGCCCACCCTACTCTGATATGACCTCATTTTAATTCTATGTGCAATGACCCTATTTCCAAGTAAGGTCACATTTTGAAGTACTGGGGATTAGAATTTCAACAAATATTTTGGGGGGACACAATTCAGTCCATATCTGGAAATTCCACATGATTGTAAGCGTCAGCTTTTTCATTTCTGAAAAAAAAAAAAATGGCAGCTGGAATACTGGTAGAGATTGTATTGACTCTGTAGATAAATTTGGGGCTGATTTCCTTTTGCTCCCTATTATGTGAAAGAGTGTTGGTCACCTGGGGAGCTATATTTGGTGAGTTAATGAGTGGCTGAGTTAAGATCATGTAGATTCTTGATCCCAATCTAAATGTGCCATCAGCTTAGTGCAATAGGGCTGTTCAGTACCCAGGCCCATGCTGCTGGACTCCAGACCTGAAGATTCATTTGCTACTGAATACTACCATTCTGAGTTCCACGGGGATCACCCCTTGTTAAAAAAAGAATCTTTACCTTTAAGGCTGAACCAACTCTTCTTATTCCCAACTTCAGTTTCTTGCCCCAACATCACACAGTTGCCCCAGGCAGACACCTGGGAGTCACTGCTGACTCCTTCCCCTCCTTCATTCCCAATATCTAACAAAGGTCCCAATCCTCAAGTCTATCTCTTCCTTCCCTCTGCATTCTGGTCAGTTCTCCCCATGGACTCTTAATACTCTTCTACTCCATTTCCTCTACTGCATCTAAGTAATCTTGCTAAAATGCAAATTCAATCTTGATACCTCCCTTTCCTCTGAACTCTGTGGTCTATTAGGCCCTTTGTCATCTGCCTTCCCTAATCTCATCTCCTGCAGGTCACCACTGGGTTCCCACAGTCTTCTTTTTAACTCAAGTGTGGTATGTTCTGTCTAGTTTCTGAACCGGTTCTGTGTTCTCTGACTTGCCCTGTATAGGTCTATTAAATTATACTGTGGGGATCCCCAGATTCTGAATGGAACCTCTGCCTCCCTCACTTCAAACTCCCCAGGAAGTGTTGGTGGTATATCTGCACAGTCAAGGCAGTTGTGAAATGCCCTGTTTGTGGTGGGAGTGCACAGGAGGTGTTGATGTCCTTCTCACTGAGACTCTAATGCTGCCCATCGGGTCACCAATTTCATGCCTGGTGAACAGGAAGCTGCTTTTACACCCAGAGATGACTTTATTTTTCCTGAGTGACTTATTAGCAGGCTAGTGCAGACATGGAACAAACCCTCAATCTCTGTTGACACTCTCCTCGGGCCTATTAGAGAATAGTGCCCTGTTTCAAATTTAGCAACAGAGACCAGTGAGTATTCCCTGTTGAGAATCTCCAACCGCATTTTGTGTGTGTTCTGCATGTGCCAGGCACTGCCCTAGGAGTTAAAAGTGTGGAGATTAACATGACCCAATAGCTGATTTGAAGGAGTTTACTGCCCGGTGAGGAGGAAATTCATAAAAGAGGTTATTATAATGCAGGGAATTCTGTGCAACCAACAAAGTTTGAACCAGAAAAGTCAGGGAAGAATTTGTTGGGTTGACATCAGGCCTGAATCTTAACAGGTGAGTAGGAAACCATCAAGCAGAAAGGAAGGTGATGGCTATTCAGGAAGAGGTGTAGGGCAGGTAGAGTTCTTGCGGTTTGAAACAGCATGTTGTATTTAAGGAAAACCAAATGGTTGGATATTCCTGGGGGAAAAGGTGTGTGTCATGGTTGGGGGATTAGTGAGAAGCAGGAATATGGAAATTTAGGATGGGGTCACATGTAGAGTGGGCCTTGTTATACCCTGCTGTGGGCTGCGAAGAATTTTAAATGGAGGGAACTGGCTTTTTCAAAAGGTGGAGGAGGAGGCAACCTACATAAATAGATTTGGGGAATTAGATAGGTCACCCTGACTCAAAAGTCTCCTTCCTCCACACCACCTGACTTTAATGCCACTTGGGAGTCATACGTAGGTGTTTTGTTCTTTGAGGAGCCAACTGGGGAGAGGAAGGGAAGGGTTACACCTCAAAAAATCATAGACTGCTCAAGCTGGAAGAGGTCCAGGAAAAAATACCAGTAATGTCAGCACCCCAAAGGGGATCTTGTTAGAAATGTGAGATCTCAAAACCTATCCCTGACCCACTGAATCAGAATTTGCGTTTTAACAAGCTTCCCAAGTATTTCAACACGATACAGCATGAGAAGCACTGCTTTAGGGATTATCTAGTCTAGCATACTCAACCTTGCCTGCACCTTAGAATCTCCTAAGGAACTTTTAACATGGATGCCAGACCCTACCTCAGATGAATTAAATCAGAATCTATGGCAGTGGCTTGGTAAGGGGGTTAAAATCTCTTAACTTGTAGGCAAGGTTGAGAATCACTGATCTAATCCAGTACTCTTTTTTCGTAAGAGGCAGCCAAGGTCTAGAGGGGGGTCACAGAGCTAGCAAAGGGCAGAAGCGAGGAGAGAACCCAGGTGTCCTGACTCTCAGACCAGGGCTCTTGCTGCATGGCAAGTCATCTGTAGTATTTCTTGTGTTCTCAGCTCAATTCAGGGCAGAGAAGTGGGCAGGCAGCCAGGAGTCTGGGCTGCAGGGTGAGTTACTTGAGGGTTAGGCCATGAGCCCCGGGGCACAGAAAGGTAGATAGGTGGTCCCTCAAGTACCCTTTGCCTCCCTTGTCAACCTTGCCTGATGCAGCATGTGATGAGCTGACCTCTGCAGCCAGGATGCCTCTGGCAAGGTGGGTATGTAGGTTGTTAAAAATAACAGTCCCTCCTAGATGTGAAGGCCCATCTTTTCCAGTGATTGAGGGCACGGCCAGCACCATTTCTCAGCTCTGTCCCCCTTCCCTGAGGGAGACTTTTATACTTGCAGGGTTTTAAACTCTGCAGAGCAAGATTCTTAAAGCCGCTTCAAAAGCCTTCTTGCTTTAAAAAAAAAAAACAAAAAACCAAGCATACCAAAACAGGTCTGCGCTTTATTTGTTCTCTTAGTGTTTAAAAATTCAGAAGCTTTAATCCATGGGGACATCTCCTTGGGGCCAGGGAGGTGTGGCTAGGAAAGAGAAGGAACAGGGCATTAGAAAATTGTTTAAGTCTTGTTTTTATTTTTCCTCTCCTGATACAGGAAGCAAGAGATTTTAACCATATGTAAAAAGTAAAATGCGCCCCAGGGGTGGCGAGCAGGCTCTGCCCTGGTGCATGCTGGGTGGCCAAGGACCTGCCCCAGTCTTACAAGGGGCAGATGGCATGGTCCTGTTTCCAATCCAGTTCCACAAAACTCTGAAAGAAGAAAGGTGGATGCTAATTTCTTAGTCTTGTAGACAAGGAAAATGCAGCTCCAATAATAGAAGTGACTTGCCCAAGGTCACACAGCCACAATTACCAGGGCCAGGGAACCCAGGACTCCAATCCCCACATGCTCTCTGCTACCCCCCAGAGGGCAAGACCCCTCTGCCAGGGACACTGAGAAGCATTCTCCCTTTGATTTTTGGAACGTTCTACGGTCTTGGAGGGCAGATTTTCTCACGTCCTGCTGGGCTGGGCTGTCAGGGTTCACAGGCTGAGGCTGTACTAGACTGAGAGGCTACATTTTTCACACGCCTGCACTGTAATATTAGCCCCTTCGTGGAGCACAAACTCTTATCACAGTCCCCGTGTTCGACATTGTAGGTCTTGCCTCATGGGGTTCTCACGGCAACCTCATAAGCCAGTGACTGTGATTGCTCTTTGATAGGTGAAGAAATCGAGGCCCAGAGGATTGACGTGCTTGGCCAAATTCCCATGGCTAGAAGATGGCAGAGTCAGAATTCGAATCCAAGTTGGTTGAACTCCAAGCCTGAGGCTTACTCCACCCTATCATGAGAGTGTCCCTTCTAGCTGCCAGGGGCCCTGTGGGTCTGTTGAAGCTTTCTCTACTCAGAAACAAACAGTGCTTCCCTACCTGGCTCATCAGGCTGAAAACAAAACCAGCATCTAAAAATGCCACTTTGGCATTGTGGTTTTTCTTTCCATGGCACCTGGTCTTGTCTCTAGTCCCGAGTTGCCTTGGAAGGCGGAGTAGAAGGATGCTTTTTTTCTGTGATGTGAGTATGACTTTGACCCCAGGTTTCTACAATCGCATTGCTTTTTCTGTGGCAGCTAATGAATTCCCCTGCTGGGCCCCAGTAGTGGGGGTGGGGGTCCCCCTTGAGTCCAGGATGTCTGAATTGAAATGAGCCATCCTGAAGCCTCTGATGGGATCTCCTTCTGGCTGGCCCAGAACTTCCCAGGAATTGGTCCATAGGGGGAAGGTGTAAATGGAAATGGGCTGGGAGCTTCTCATATTATAGAACAGCTGCAGAATCCTGAGCTGCCTATTGGAGTGGAAGCTGCAGCTCTCTCAACCCCATCCTCCCATCCCTGGCCTTCTCAATGAGCGGGAGTGGTGAGTGGCACCACATACATATTAATATTAGAGAAACTGGGTAGGGGGAAAATTAGGGCTCAGTATTATGCTACTGACCCTCCCCCACCCTCTATCCCATCTCAGCTCCCCCAGCCTCTACCCCATCTCAGCTCCCCACCCTCTATCCCATCTCAGCTCCCCCAGCCTCTACCCCATCTCAGCTCCCCACCCTCTATCCCATCTCAGCTCCCCCAGCCTCTACCCCATCTCAGCTTAAAGCACCACACTATTAAAGCCTCATTCTTGTATTCACTCACCCAGCCTCTGATGTACATTGGAAAATCTTCCTTATTTTTGGTCCTGTTTTTAAGGGCAGTAATAAAGACTACATAGGACCTGGGCTGTGAACTTGGGTTTTTAAAATTTTTTAAATTTTTATTGTATAACCTTAACAAACAAATGGACAAACATTCTTGACATACGATCATTCCATACATGGTGTACAATCAATGGCTCACAATATCATCACATAGTTGTGTATTCATTACTGTGAACTTGTTGACAGCACATTTCCTGTTGTTTTTTTTTGTGTGTGTGCTGTGGTGATTGTTCTGGTTTTAGGATTGATGGAACAGACTAGAAAGGTTCAAAAGGTGGAGGAGGAATGGGATTGGATTTCGTTTCCTTGCTACCTGTTGATGTTGTCAGTATTATTTATAAATGGAGATGAAACCTCTGGTGTGTATATGGCCAACTGGCCACTCAGCAAATATTGTGATATAGAGGAAAGAGTATGGGCTTTGGTTGAAATGGGATTTAGGTATGTTTTCTAGATCCACAGATAAGGAAAGTAAGGTTTGAAGAAATTAGTAACTTGGCCAAGCTCCCACGGTGGGGCGCTGGAGAACAAGAGTTGTAGTAAGGATTCAGTGATGAATATACAATGCCCAGCACACAGTAGGTACACTATAAATGGTGGCCTCTGTTAATATTATACCTGACTTCCAGTTGTCTTTGAGAAGTACTCATCTAACATGTAACTCCACGAGGGAGGTGACTTGGGGGCTGTTTTGTTCATTGTTGTATCCTCATGGTTGAGAAGGGTGCCTGGCATATAGTAGGAACTCAATAAATATTTGTTGAATGACTGATTCTCGCCAAAGCCCAGCAGAGTTGTACAGTTTGGACCTCAGAGCTGGAGTGTCTCAGGATTAGCAAGTGAAGAATGGCTTCCAGGCTGCTCGCTGCTCCATTGTAGGGAAGCAAGGCATGGTTTGCTCCATACCATCAAGTGCAATGGGACCTCGGCCACTTTGTGCCAGTGCAGTGGGGCTGCTGCTCTCTTTTATGTATGTGGCACCACCCTGGAAGGTTTCTGTGGCCCCTGAGGAGTTAGTTTGCCTTTCAAGTAAGCAACAGCGTCCCCGAGGCATACCTGGCACTTGCCTTGGGCTTTTTCAACAGAGCATCTTTCTTTTCTTTTGCTTTCTTTCTTTTTTTTTTTTTTTGAACAGGGATAAGAAACAGGATATTTATCATCATCTCCCAGTAATGGAACCCAAGCCTAAAGTAAAGAACTCATAAGAGTTTTTCCTGCTCAGCAGCTGGTTTATTTTAAACTGTCGAAGTTGATAGCCCAATCCACTTTTTGATGTAACTATGATGGTTTTAGGAGATTTAGACATGATTTTTTATAGTGTGAAAAAGAAAAATAGAACTGAATATATGATAATGATGAATCCTTCGACTTTGTGTCTAAAATTGCTTCTAGGCATGAATTATTGCATAATAATTCATGCCCTGTTGTGTCTTATTGCTTAATAAGCGTATGGAGAATGGTTATGTCGGAATTGCCTTTATATTGTCATTTTGGTGCTGTTTAAATTGTGCTTGCGTGGTGATTAAGAGGAGAGCTGGAGTCCCTGAGTGATGAAGCCATCACTGGGTAACTCGAGTGGGGGGGCCTTACATGGGCTGCAGAACCAGAAAAAAAAATAAATAAATAAGAAAGCTTTACCGGCATAAACTTTTCCCACCAAAAAGAAGATTTTATATGGCAGTGCATCCTTTAACTTCTCTCTTTTCAGATCTACCTCTGCCTTTAATAGGCATTTGTCAGAGTTGTTCCTGGGCATGCATTTTAAAGTTGATACTCTATCTTAGGTGAAAACAGCAATTCATATTTTATTGGGCATCCATGTGATTTCACCCCTGGCCATGTATTGCAGTGCATGGCTTTTAATTCAGACTTCACTTTGGCAGAAAGTCCTTAGGGCAGTGCCAGATTCCTCAGGACAAATAACTTGGCCCTACTTAATTTCACTCTTCACAGTATAGCATTCCTTTTATTTCCCGCAACTGGAAATATACCCTTCTATGCTCTGTTGTCCTCCACGGTCTTCTCTTCTGGAATGAGTAATTGCCTTCAGTTAGTTCTGGGCATGTGGCTTATCTTGTTTACTAGATTGTGAGCTCTTTGAGGACACAGGAACTCACCTCAGAATTTACTATAAAAAGCACTGGCCTGGGAGTTAGAAGACCTGAGTTGGGCATTGTTTCTGAATAAGAGTTTGTCAGGGCTGTTGTGGCAAATAGCCCATAGTATGAGACTTAAGCAACATGAATTTATTGTCTCATGGTGTCAGGAGTTCAATGCCAAGGTTTTGGCAGGGACTGTGCGTGCTGGGGCTGGGGGTCCTCCATCTCTCCTTTCTGGTTTCTAGTGTGTTCTAGCTTCTTCTCGGCCTGTCTCTGGCTTTAAGCTTCTCTTTATAAGGCCTCCAGTTATTTGGATCAAGGCCCACCCTGATTCAGTTTGTCCACCCTAAATAAGACCTCAGAGGATCCAATTCATAAATGAGTCCACACCTTAACTAATAATAATCTCTCCAAAATATTCTGTTTACAAATGGATCCGCACCCACAGGAACACAGGTTAAAATAATTAACAGTGTCCTTTGTTAGGCTGCATGGTTCACTCTACCACAGTGATCAGAACGTTATTGCTGAAAATATGAATGAAATGAGCTGATGGCCTGTATTAGTAATACAATTTGGACAGTATATACTAATTTTGACTCTCTTCATTCTAAGAAATTAACACAAAAATGGTTTCTAAGCAGCTTGAGGCAGGGCCACGGCTCATTTGTTTCTCTCTGCCAGGCTGACCAGTGTGCATGGCCTGGCACAAGCATGGGAACGGGTTCCAAGTAAATGCTATGTGAATGCATGGATAAACCAATTGCCCTTTGGCAGAGGTGGCTGGGTAGTACCAGTCCCAATTTACACAGGAAGAAAAGGAACCTTAGAGAGGCCAGAGAGGCATAGGGCCAGGAAACAACATCATTATTAAGTGATCACATGCAATCCATGGGAGTTTCCTTTCCACATTCCTTCTGCCACTTTCTAACCAGGTGATGATAATTGAATCCCTTCTCCTCTCTGGGCCTTTGTCTGCTCATCTGGAAGAAATGGAAGCTGGGCTATGCTCTCTGAGGCTCTAATACCTGAGACCCAGTGGCCAGGGGTCTGGACTCAGCCACTCCTCATCGTTTCTTCCAGGGAAGAATCCATTCTGTCTGCTGGCTCCCTGCTTTCTCATTCCCAGACAGAAGGCTGGGAAAGAGTGCTGATAATTAGAGGGTAGTGTAGGAAAGACGACAGGCAGCTCCGGCACATGCCCACCCCCCGCCTCCCCACCCCGAGTCCTGCCGCCTCCCACGCTGGGGCACCGAGCTGTCTCCGCGCTGTGATTGTGATCAAGGGCACATCTATTCATTTCCCTCCCTCTGGGTGAGCACTGAGAATTAGCTGCCATGGTCAGAAGAGCTGACGAGTGGCACAGCGAGTGCTCCAGAGCTGTGACTCGGTGGCAAACGTGATGTTGGAGGACCCCCTCTCAAAGCCCAGGGGACCTCAGCATCCAGCCTGGATGGCTCTTTCATGGTCAGCGGAGAGCTTTTGGTTTTGTTCCATTTTTATTATTTTTATTTTTTGTGAACTAGCTAGCTGGTGTGCATGCATTTATATACAGGAGAAACTCAGCAGTTGGCCAGAGGGAAAATTTGATTTTATTTAATTTTTAATCAGGCAGACTAAGACAATTGCCGAGCGGCACATGGCAAGTTTGAGTGCTGAGGATGGGAACATCACGGAGGGTCAGAAGTGGCTCAGAGACAGAGCTCCTGTGCTGCATGTCCCACCTTCCCAGGGCTCAGAAATGCTCTCCCTCCAGGCTGGGTTCTACTCAGTTGTTTCTGGAATGCAACCCATAGGCGGGACCCCACAGCCCATACCCGAATTCTCTCACACTCAGCGAGGGGCACGTCAACGTACGTCTGGGGAGATGGATTTTGTCTTTGGTGATTCTGCCATGTTTAGTATTCCCTCCCACCGCACCTTTGTGATCTTTGCAGTTCCTCAGAGTTTATGCTTCCTTAGTCTGCCTTTCGATGTAGGACGCAGCCCCAATTGGTGGCAGGAAGATGGCTTGGCCTACTTTACCAACTGGGAGGTTTGGGGCAATTTTCCTTGCTTTTCTGAGTGATCCTTTCCTCATCCATAAAAAGGAGGTAATGACCTCCTCCTCCCAAAGGTGAAGCTTAAATGGCACAATGTATATGAAGTGCCTAGCATGTGTCGTATGTTCAGTAAATTATTTCTGTTTCTATTTCCAAAACAAAAATCCCGTGTAGGCCCCTCTCCAGGCCACCCTAGGTCGCTCCATCTGCCATGTCCAGAGGCTCAGACCTCAGGCCTTCTCCTTGGCAAGGTTGTCTGGGCAGGTGTTCTGCACTGGGCGTCTCTGAACAGAGACAAGAAACGGACTCAGACCCAGCTAGTAGGACAGAGGAACTGCCTAAAAGCCTCTTAGCTCCTTCATCAAAGGCACAGGGGCCAATTTCCATGGAACTGGGATGAGCTCTGCAACATCAGTGAAGCCTCTACAGCACGATTCCGTGCCCCGGCCTCCAGCCCCCACAGTAAGCCAGCAGTTTATTGCCTCTGAGTGTCACATTGTCAGGCAGGATGATATAATTATCGTCTGACCAGGGTAGGGGGATTCACATCACACAGGAGCAGAAGCACTTAGCTGTTGGCTGTTAGAGTCCGTACTTTTCTTAAGTGGGTCAGAAGGTAAGTGTTCTCTGCTAGCAAGGAGGATCCAGCTCATCCCCTCTCGGCTCACGGACTCTTCCTCAGAAACCCGTCCAGTGGGTGTTGTCACGCAAGGGCAGGGGAAGAGGTGCTCCAGACACTGAGGAGGAAACTGACAAACTTGAGCTCTTCTTATGAAACTAAGCACTGGAAAGTGGGGGGAGGCTTTCTGGTCTCCCCGCAACTTGTAGCAGGGGGTAAAAGAGCAGAGTGGTTAACACATGTGATGTGCCTTTGGTTCCAGTTCTGCCACCTTCTAAGCTACAGGACCCTGACAATGCTAAACTCGCTGTGCCTCAGTTTTCTTGTTTAAGCGGTTAATAAAATTAAGGTTTGTTAAATGCTTGTGGCAAGGTCCAGTCACTGGCACATGCTAAGCAGCCTATTTTGCAATTGAATGGGGCTCGTGGTTGTCTGTGAGAGTCACCACAGAAAGGTTTGCTATCTAGCCAGAAGGAAAAGATTATTGGCTGAGCTCAGAGGTATCCAACTGCCTCCCCAGACATTTCTTTAAGAGGCTGCTACTGTCAGCCATAAGAGGCTCTCTATACAAGCCTCATATCTGAAATAGGTAGATTGTTAGAGTGGAAGTTACTATACTAAATATGCTGAATTTTGGGTCAGTGGTACCTGGAAATGAAAAAGGAGTCACCAGAGTGAGGAAAACCCCTCTGCACAACTGAGAAGGAAAGTTGGCTTTGGTGATGTTAGCCCTTCCTTTCCACATCTTTTCCTCAAGCCTCCACTTGGTAGAATTGCCAGTGCCCACATACCCTTTCTCCTTTCACCCATTAAAACCCATTCTCGAGAAAGGGCCTGCTCTCAGTCATTTAAACTGCACTGAGAATTTCCTCTGGAGCAAGAAGAGGTAAGTGTTTGGGGGTGGGGTGGGAGGTGGACAGGGAGATTTCTTTCTTTAACCTTCATAAAAATGCTGATATGAGAGACCTTGACCCTGGAAAAGCAGGGCTGGTCGCATATGCATGGACAATGAGGTGGCAGTAGGGATGCTTTAATCTCTAAACAAACCGTGAGCAGCTGCCACCTCCATCTATGCAGTGGCTTTAGACCAAAGAAATGGTGCTAGGCGGTCAAACACAACCTACCCCGAAAACATGGAAACCAAACCTGGCAAGCAATAATTTAGAAGGGATTCTCCTCTCTCCAGAACCCTTAGCTGAGGCCCAAGGTGCTTTTCTCAAAATTGGTAGAGACATTTTGTTTAATGTCATCGAAGATATCATTTGTGTCTACCTAGATGATTTCATACTTTAGGGTAGGCTTCTGAGCAGGTTCCTGAAAGGAGCCTCTTGTTTTTGAGACTTATTCATAGACCCATGTCCACAGTGACTGCGAGTAATAAAAATAACTGCCACTTACTAAGCTCCTAGTATAAGCCAGGAACAGAATATGGAACTAAGCATTTTATATATATCTAATTTAATGCTTGCAATAATCCTGTAAGGTAAGTCCTATATTTCATTATAGGTGTGAAAATTGAGGCCCTTAGAGGTTAATAAATTTGCCCAGATTCCATGGTTAATATAGTAGAATCTTAGAGCTGGAATTCAAATCCTGGCTTGCCTGACTACAAATCCCCTACTTTCCCCACTACCCACCTTCTGTTTCAGAATGCCTTGGGAGTTTTAACCTCACCTCTCAGCGCCTACACATATGAACATGCACCATGCCTGCATGGGTCCTTGGTTATTTTCCCCAAACTGGGGCACTTTTTGCTGTGACTTCATACCCAGAACAAAGAAATGGTTTGAACCCAACTAGCTGGGAAAGAGAAGGCTCAGAACCAGGATATAGGTGGCCTCATATGTTTGGGGGACTATTTGTGGAAATAGAGGTGAGTTTATTTTTTGAAGCTCAAGACAGCAGAGACGATCGATGGTAAAGTTAAAGGGAGGCACATTTTAATTTGAGAAGAAAAATAATATTTGGGTACTGAGAATCAGGCTCAAACTAAATGAGTACCCTTTGATGAATGGCCCAACAATAGGTGGGCAGCACTGTGGAGCACTGTACTTGGCATGGAATGTGACTGCTGTGTGACTTTGTGGTCATGGCTGAAAGACATGGGCTAATAGCCTCCTGATTTTACAGGTGTGCTCTCTTTGCATCTTCTCTGCACTGAACCGTCTACATTACCCTCTTTCCCCATCCCATTCTCCTGGATAGATCCTCTGTATCAGTATGCATCTGTGAGTTTTTAAAAATTGAGTTATGGTCACGTGCTGGCAGGGATTTAAAAGACCATTTGGTCTGGCCCCTTTTGTCACAATTAAGAAACCAAGCCTCAGGGAGGGAAAGTGAGTCAGCACAGGTTGCAAAGCAAATGAAGTTTTTGAACTCTGAGACCATGCTCTGCAAATCAGAATGAGAAGATTGTACTGCCTCCTCTGTGTTTACATTTTTGATGTAAATTCCACAGGACTATGCAGGTGGTTGTGCCTCAGTTCATTTGGATTTGGATTTCTACTTCAATATTTTTTTTAACATTTTATTGTCTTAACATATATGCAACTGAAAATTTTCCATTTTAACCATGTTCATGGGTACAATTTGGTAGTATTAATTACTATCAGAATATTGTGTTACCATCAACAATATCCATTCCCCCAACTTTTTCATCACCTCAGTCAGAAACTCTGTACCCATTAAACAATAACTCCCTCTTCAACCCCTTTTCCTTGACCCCTGGTAACTTAAAATCTACTATCTGTCTTTAAAATTTGCTTCGAGTTATTTCATATATGAGAGATCATATAAGGTTTTTCTTTTTGTGTCTGGCTTGTCCTACTCGACATGATGTCTTAAAGTGTCATTCATATCTAGCATGCACCAGAATTTCTTTTTTTATGGTTGAATACTACTACATAGTATGTATATGTATATACCAAATTTTGTTTATCCATTCATCTGTCTATGGACATTTGGTTGCTTCTGAATTTTGGCTATTGTGAATAAGACTACTAAAAACACTGGTATGCAAATATCAGTTTGAGTCCCTGCTTTTAATTTACCAAGAAGTAGAATTGCTGGGTCATATGATAAATCTATGTTTAGCTTTCTGAGGACCCACCAAACATTTCCACAATGGCTGCCCTATTTTATAATACCACCAGCAATGGATAAGGCTCTTATTTCTTTCTCACTTATTATTTTCTGTTTTTTTTTCTTTTTAAATAATGGCATCTATATTAATCATGGTTCTCTAGAGAAACAGAACCAACAGGATATGAGATTTAGATAGGTATCTTACACAACTGTAGGAATGGAAGAATCCAGAATCCATAGGACAGGCTGTGAAGCTTGTGGCTCCAATGAAAGGTCTGAATGATCTCCACAGGAGAGGCTTGCTGGCTGAGAAAGGAGTGAAAAAAATCTCTCTTTGTCCTTAAAAATCTTCAACTGATTGAATGATCTCTTTGGTGGGAGACATGCCTTAGTTGATCACAGGTATAATCAGCCAAAGATACAATCAACTGATGACTTAATATACCAGCCTTCCTGTTTATCAACAAGCCATGAAATATCCTTGTAGCAATGGTCAGGCCAGTACTTGCCTGGCCAGACAGTTGGGCATCATCACTTGGCCAAGTTGACATCAGAGCCTAACCATCACAGTCCACCCCTTGTGAATGTGGCAGCTGTACACATCACCTTGAAACATGCTTAATTTTCAAATAGAACACAATAACAGACATTTGTTTTCCCTAACAATACTCAACTATCCTGTGTATAGCCTGAAACACACTACATCTCTCCAGAATAGGGTGCAAGTCCTTAGGTTATGTTTACTTTTAAACTTCATATCCTATGACTTAAATTCTCTAACATGACAATACAACTTATGTCATATAAGAAGAGAAAAACAAGATATTTGCTTATGGACAAATGCAAACAGACTCATAACAAAACAGGGAGGAAGTATTCATGCAATCATAGTCCTCATTTCTGTAGCTGGTCATGTGGTTGTATTTCATATTTATCACTACCTTCTATTACCCTTTCCATGTTCCCTTTACCCTCAGCAAGCATCCAGCTGGCCATGGTTCTTTGCTAGGTGGGGTGACCCAAACTTTCATTCCTAAAGTTTCTTGGCCATTGGCAGTCCTGCCTGAATTGGGTTGTTGCAGTTTTCCATTGATGTTAATCACAGGGCATGGTAGCATAAAGAGATGTCCTAGGGGATCACCTGTATTCTAAGAAAACTCTTCTTTACCTCCATTGTGTAGTTGCAGTCCTATTTCCCCTTGATAGTCAGGATCAATCACCCCAGCCAGTAAAGTAATCCCCTTTGTGCCTATTGATTCAGTGGCATGAGAAGCCCAGGGTGGCCATGTGGCAGTCTTAACTTCCAGTTCAATGGAATCATTATTGTGTCTCCTGATAGGAGTACTCCAGAGCTTAAGGTTTCAGGGACAGGAAGCAAAAATTTTCTTAGTGGATCATTAGGGGTGATAGTGACTAGTGACTAGTGCCATTTCCATTTCCACCCTTAATTCCTGGACCCCTGAATCCTGTCTATGGGAGAAACAGCACCATAGAGTGGATGCTGATTCAGAGCATACACAGCCTCCTGGAGAACACTGTCCCAGCCCTGCAAGGTATTGCCACCTGGTTGGCACCGTAATTGGGTCTTCAAAAGGCCATTCCATCTTTCTATGACCCCACCTGCCTCTGGATGATGGGGAACATGGTAAGACCAGAGAATTCCATGAACATGTGCCCATTCCCCACATTTCATTTGCTGTGAAGTGGGTTCCTTGATCAGAAGCAATGTTATGTATACTATGATGGTGGATAAGGTATTCTGTAAGTCCATTCACAGTAGTTTCTGAAGAAGCATTGCATGCAGGGAAGGCAAACTGATATCTAGAGTATGTGTCTATTCCAGTTAGAACAAATCACTGCCCCTTCCATGATGGAAGTGGTCCAATGTAATCAATCTGCCATGAAATATCCTTGCAGCAAGGGTCAGGCCAGTGCTTGCCCCACCAGGCAACTGGGCATCACCACTTGGCCAAATTGAAACCAGATCCTAACCATCACAGCATCCTTGCAGGTGTGAGGTAGTATCTCATGGTTTTGATTTGCATTTCTCTGTTGACCAGTAATGTTGAACATCTTTTCATGTGTTTATTCACCATGTATATATCTTCTTTAGAGAAACATGTATTCAAGTCTTTCACTCAGTTTCGAATTGGGTTGTTCATCTTTTTGCTGTTGAGTTGCAGCAGTTGTTTATATATTCTGGATATTAATCCCATATCAGATATATTGGTTAGTAATCATTTTCTTCCATTCCGTAGGTTATCTTCTCATTTTCTTGATTGTGTCCTTTGATGTGTGTGCTGGTTTGAAAGGATTTATGCACCCTAGAAAAGCCATGTTTTAATCCTGAGCCAATCTTGTGAAGGCAATGTTTCTTTAATCCCTATTCAACAGTGTGAGTTGGAATCTTTTAATTAGATTATCTCCATGGAGATGTGACTTGCCCAATTGTGGGTATTAATCTTGGATTAGAGGGAGATGTGGTTCCACCCATTCCAGGTGGGTCTTGACTAGTTCACTGAAATCCTTAAAAGTGGAAGCATTTTGGAGAAAGCTTTAGAATGACGAGAGAGAGCCACGAAGCAGAGAGACAATGCCGCCAGAGACCTTTGGAGATGAATAAGGAAAATGTCTTCAAGAAAGCTTCATGCAACAAGAAGCCTGGAGAAAAAGCTGGCAGACATCACCATGTTTGCCATGTGCCTTTCCATTTGAGAGAGAAACCCCGAACTTCATCAGCCTTTTTTGAGTAAAGGTAACCTCTTGCTTGTGCCTTTATTTGGATATTTTTATAGACTTGCTCTAACTGTTACATTTTCATGGCCTTAGAACTGTAAACTTGTAACTTATTATTAAATTCCCCCTTTTAAAAGCTGTTTCAGTTCATTTTATCTAATTTTCCTTTTGTTGCTCAGGCTTTTAAGAATTCACTACCAAATCCCAGGTTATGAAGGGTCCCCTACCCATGTTTATGTTTTCTTGTAGGAGTTTTATGGTTTTAGCTCTGATGGTTATAGCCTTGATTAAAGTTAATTTTCATACATATGTGGGATAGGGGTCTGACTTCATTCTTTTGCAAGTAGATGTCCAGTTTTCCTAGCATCATGTGTTGGAGATCATTCTTTTTCCAATTAATGCGCTTTGTACCCTTGTCAAAAATCAGTTGGCCA